>NC_092371.1:123654219-123963707 GCF_030028105.1 Mobula birostris
CCATTAGAACATAGAAAACCTACAGCACAATACAGGCCCTTCAGCCCACAAAGCTCTGCTGAACATGTCCTTACCTGAGAAATTATTTACGGTTACCCATAGCCCTCTATTTTTCTGAGCTCCATGAACCTGTCCAGGAGTCTCTTAAAAGACCCGATCTTATTTGCCTGCACCAACGTCGCTGGCAGCCCATTCCACGCACTCACCATTCCCTGCATAAAAATTTACCCCTGATATCTCCTCTGTACCTGCTTCCAAGCACTTAAAACTGTGCCCTCTCGTGTTAGCCATTTCAGCCCTGGGAAAAAGCCTCTGACTATCCACACGATCAATGCCTCTCATCATCTTATACGCATCCATCAGGTCACCTCTCATCCTCCGTCGCTCCAAGGAGAAAAGGCTAAGTTCACTCAACCTATTCTCATAGGGCATGCTCTCCAATCCAGTCAATGTCCTTTAAATCTCCTTTACACCCTTTCTATAGTTTCCACATCCTTCCGATAGTGAGATGACCAGAACTGAGCACAGTACACTAAGTGGGGTCTGACCAGGGTCCTATATAGCTGCAACATTACCTCTCGGCTCCATTGATGACTCCACTCAATCTCACCATTGATGAAGGCCAATGCACCGTATGTTTTCTTAATCACAGAGTCAAACTGCGCAGCAGCCTTGAGTGTTCTATAGACTCAGACCCCAAGATCCCTCTGAACCTCCACACTGCCAAGAGCCTTACTATTAAAACTATATTCTTTCATCATATTTGACCAACCAAAATGAACCACCTCACACTTATCTGCGTTGAACTCCATCTGCCAATTCTCAGGCCATTTTTGCATCCAATCAATATCCCGCCGTAACATCTGACAGCCCTCTACACTATCCACAACACCCCCAACCTTTGTGTCATCAGCAAATTTATGAACCCATCCCTCCACTTCCTCATCCCAGGTCATTTATAAAAATTACAAAGAGTAGGGGTCCCAGAACAGATCCTTGAGGCACACCACTGGTGACCGACCTCCATGCAAAAAATGACCTCTCTACAACCACCCTTTGCCTTCTGTGGGCAAGCCAGTTCTGGATCCACAAAGCAATGTGCCCTTGGATCCCATGCCTCTTTGCTTTCTCAATAAGCTTTGCATGGTGTACCTTATCAAATGCCTTAATGAAGTCCATATGCACTACATCTATGGCTCTAAGTTCATCAATGTGTTTAGACACATTATCAAAAAATTCCATCAGGCTTGTAAGGCATGTCCTGCCTTTCACAAAGCCATGCTGACTATTCCTAATCATATTATGCCTCTCCAAATGACATAAATCCTGCCTGTCAGGATCTTCTCCATCAACTTACCAACCACAGAAGTAAGGCTCACTGGTCTATAATTTCCTGGGCTATCTCTACTCCCTTTCTTGAATAATAGAACAACGTCTGCAACCCTCCAATCCTCTGGAAACTCTCACATCCCATTGATGATGCAAAGATCATTGCCAGAGGCTCAGCAATCTCCTCCCTTTCCTCTCACAGTAGCCTGGAGTACATCTCGTCCGGTCCCGGTGACTTATCCAACTTGATGCATTCCAAAAGCTCCTGCACATCCTCTTTCTTAACATCTACATGCTCAGGCTTTTCAGTCTGTTGTAAGTTATCCCTACAACACTCACAACACACTGGAGGAACTCAGCAGGTCGGGCAGCATCAGTGGAAACGATGAGTCAACGTTTCGGTCCAGAACCCTTCGTCAGGACTGAACAAAGGAGGAGGGGGAAGGATTTGAAGAATGCTTGTAGGTTCAGTTGAAAGACCAGTAATTTGAAAGATAAAGGGGTGGGGGAGGGGAGGCAGGGACGTCATAGGCAGGAAAACAATGGGTACTAGAAGGAGGCGGAACTATAAGGGAGGTGATAGGCAGCTGTGGGAGGAGGCAGAGTGAAATAGAGGTAGAGGAAGGAAGGGGGAGGGGATTACCGGAAGTTGGAGAATTCTATGTTCATACCAAGGGGCTGGAGACTACCTAGACGGTATATGAGGTGTTGCTCCTCCAACCTGAGTTTAGCCTGATCATGGCAGTAGAGGAGGCCATGTATGGACATATCTGAATGGGAATGGGAAGCAGAGTTGAAGTGGGTGGCTACCAGGAGATCCTGTCTGTTGTGACGGACAGAGCGGAGGTGCTCGACGAAGCGGTCCGCCAATCTGCGTCGGGTTTCACCGATGTAGGGGAGGCCGCACTGGGAGCACCAGATGCAATAGATGACCCCAACAGACTTACAAGTGAAGTGTTGCCTCACCTGGAAGGACTGCTTGGGGCCCTGAATGGTGGCAAGAGAGGAGGTGTAGGGACAGGTGTAGCACTTACGCTTACAGGGATAAGTGCCGGGTGGGAGATCCGTGGGGATAGACGTGCAGATAGGGAGTCGCGGAGGGATCGATCCCTGTGGAAAGTGGAGAGGGGTGGAGAGGGAAAGATGAGCTTAGTGGTGGGGTCTTGTTGAAGGTGGCAGAAGTTGTGGAGGATAATGTGCTGGATCCGGAGGCTGGTGGGGTGGTTGGTAAGGACAAGGGGAACTCTGTCCCTGTTGTGGTGGCGGGAGGATGGAGTGAGAGCCGAAGTGTGGGAAATGGAGGAGATGCGGGTGAGGGCATCATTGATGACGGTAGAAGGGAAACCACGATCCTTAAAGAAAGAGGACATTTGAGATGTCCTGGAACAGATAGCCTCATCCTCGGAGCAGATGCGGCGGAGACGGAGGAACTGGGAATAGGAAATAGCATTTTTGCATGTGGCGGGGTGGGAAGAGGTATAGTCGAGGTAGTTATGAGAGTCAGTGGGCTTGTAGAAGATGTCAGTGGACAGTCTGTCTCCAGGGATGGAGACCGAGACATCGAGAAAAGGGAGAGAAGTGTCCGAGATAGACCAAGTGAATTTGAGGGCTGGGTGGAAGTTTGAAGTAAAGTCGATGAAATTGACGAGCTCAGCATGGGTGCAGGAAGCAGCACCACTGTAGTCGTCAATGTAGCAAAGGAAAAGTTGGGGAGCAGTACCAGAATAGATTTGGAGCACAGACTGTTTCACATAACCAATGAAGAGGCAGGCGCAGCTGGGTCCCGTGCAAGTTCCCATAGCTACACCCTTAGTCTGAAGAAAGTGAGAAGAGCCGAAAGAGAAGTTATTAAGTGTGAGAACCAGATCCGCCAACCGGAAGAGGGTCGTAGTGGTGGGGAACTGGTGAGGTCTATTATCCAGGAAGTAGCCAAGGGCTTTGAGGCCTTCTTGATGGGGAATGGAGATCCATAGTAAAAATGAAGTGGTTGGGACTGGGGAACTGGAAGTTATTGAAGAGGTGGAGGGCATGGGATGTATCCCAGATGTGGGTGGGAAGGGACTGAACTATGGGTGACAAAATGGAGTCCAGGTAGGCAGATACAAATTCAGTGGGACAGGAGCAGGCAGAAACTATGTGTCTACCGGGACAGTCAGGCTTGTGTATCTTTGGGTGGAGGTAAAACCGAGCAGTACGGGGTGTGGGAATAATGAGTTTAGTGGCTGAGGATGGCAGGTCTCCAGAGTTGATAAGGGCAGTGATGGTGCGGGAGACAATGGTTTGATGTATTTTGGTGGGGTCCTGTTCCAGGGGTAAGTAAGAGGAGGTGTCAGAGAGCTGCCGTTTGGCCTCAGTGAGGTAGAGGCCCGTCCGCCAGACCACTATGGCACCACCTTTGTCAGCAGGTTTGATGGTGAGGTTGGAATTAGTGTGGAGAGAGTGGAGGGCAGTGCGTTCAGAGGGAGTGAGGACCCTCTATCCCACCCCACCAGCCTCCGGATCCAGCACATAATCCTCTGCAACTTCCACCACCACCAACAGGACCCCACCACTAAGCACATCTTTCCCTCTCTACCCCTCTCCGCCTTCCGCAGGGATCAGTCCCTCTGTGACTCCCTTATCCGCACGCCTATCCCCACGGATCACCCACCTGGCACTTATCCCTGTAAGCGTAAGTGCTACACCTGTCCCTACACCTCCTCTCTTGCCACCATTCAGGGCTCCAATCAGTCTTTCTACGTGAAGTAACACTTCACTTGTGAGTCTGTTGGGGTCATCTATTGCATCCGGTGCTCCCGGTGCAGCCTCCTCTACATCGTGAAACCCGACGCAGATTGGGGGACCGCTTCGTCGAGCACCTCCACTCTGTCCACCACAACAGACAGGATCTCCCGGTAGCCACCCACTTCAACTCTGCTTCACATTCCCATTCAGATATGTCCATACATGGCCTCCTCTACTGCTATGATGAGGCTAAACTCAGGTTGGAGGAGTAGCACCTCATATATCGTCTAGGTAGTCTCCAGCCTCTTGGTATGAACATAGAATTCTCCAACTTCCGGTAATTCCCTCCACCTCATTTCCTCTATCCCTATTTCACTCTGCCCCTCCACCAGCTGCCTATCACCTCCCTCATGGTTCCACCTCCTTCTTCTACTACCCATTATTTTCTTGCCTATGATGTCCCTACCTCCCCTCCCCCACCCCTTTGTCTTTCAAATTACTGGTCCTTCAACTGAACCTACAAGCATTCTTCAAATCCTTCCCCCTCCTTCTTTGTTCAGTCCTGTTGGAGGGTTCCGGCCCGAAACGTCGACTCACTGTTTCCACTGATGCTGCCCAACCTGCTGAGTTCCTCCAGCCTGTTGTGAGTGTTGCTTTGATCCCAGCATCTGCAGATTATTTTGTGTTTACAAGTCATCCCTACAATCGCCAAGATCCTTTTTCCGTAGTAAATACTGAAACAAAGTACTCATTAAGTATCTCTGCTATCTCCTCCGGTTCTATACACAGTCTTCCACTGTCACACTTGATTGGTCCTATTCTCTCACATCTTATCCTCTTTCTCTTCACATACTTGTAGAAAGCCTTGGGGTTTTCTTTAATCCTGTCCGCCAAGGCCTTCTTATGGCCCTTTCTAGCTCTCCTAATTTCTTTCGAGCTCCTTCCTGCTAGCCTTATAATCTTCTAGCTCTCTATCATTACCTAGCTTTTTGAACCTTTTTTAAGCTCTTCTTTTCTTCTTGACTAGATTTATAACAGCTTTTTTACACCATGGTTGCTGTATCCTACCATCCTTTCCCTGTCTCATTGGAACGTTCCTGTGCAGAACTCCACACAAATATCCCCTAAACATTTGCCTCATTTCTTCTGTACATTTCCCTGAGAACATCTGTTCCCAATTTAAGCTTCCAAGTTCCTGCCTGATAACCTGATATTACCCCTTACTTCCCCAATTAAATGCTTTCCAAACTTGTCTGTTCCTATCTCTCTCCAATGCTATGGTAAAGGAGATAGAATTGTGATCACTATCTCCAAGATGCTCTCCCACTGAGAGATCTGACACCTGACCAAGTTTATTTCCCAATACCAGATCAAGTTCACCTCTCTTCTTGTAAGCTTATCTACATATTGTGTCAAGAAACCTTCTTGAACACACCTAACAAACTCCACCCCATCTAAACCCCTCGCTCAAGGGACATGCCAATCGATATTTGGAAAATTAAAATCTCCCACCACGACAACCCTGTTATTTTAACACCTTTCCAGAATCTGTCTTCCTATCTGCTCCTCAATATTCCTGTTACTATTGGGTGGTCTATAAAAAACACCCAGTAGAGTTATTGACCCCTTCCTGTTTCTAACTTCCATCCACAGAGACTCCGTAGACAATCCCTCCATGTCTTCCTCCTTTTCTACGGCTGTGACACCATCTCTGATCAACAGTGCCACGTCCCCACCTCTTTTGCCTCCCTCCCTGTCCTTTCTGAAACATCTAAGCCTGACACCCGAAATAACCATTCCTGCTCAAGCCATCCAAGTCTCTGTAATGGCTACAACATCATAGCTCCAAGTACTGATCAATGCCATTCTTTGCATAGTCATGTTCCTGTCTTTGTATCTGCCTCGATTATCATCCTTGGTAATGCATTCTGTTTACCACCCCTCTCTGTGTGAAGAAGTTGCTTCTCTGGTTCCTTTTAAATCTTTCCCCTTCACCTTAAACCTGGATCCTGTAGGCCTACGGTGATCTTATCTTTGCCCCTCTTGATTTTATAAACTCCTTAAGGCCACCTCTCAGCCTGCTATGCTCCAGGGAAAGAAGTCTCAGCCTAGCCAACCTCTTCTTGTAACTCAGATCTCCAGTCCTGGTAATAATCTTGTAAATCTTATTTCAGCCTTTCCTGTTCTACACCATCCTTCCCATATCAGAGTGACCGCAATCTGTACACAGTTCTATAAACTAGTGAAGAGAAAATCTACAGGTCACACATTTCTTTAATGGAAGAATGACTGATAGGATTTTTCTTCAAACAATCATTTGGATGCTTCAAGTTCTTCATCACAGATTAGAACATTATGTTCAATTCTGGCTGTCTCTTTATCAAAAGGATGTCCAAGCTTTTGAGAGAGTGCAGAGAAGATTCACCAGGATGCTGCCTGGATTGGAGAACATGTCTCATCAGGATAGTTGAGCAAGCAAGGACTTTTCTGTCTGGAATGAAGGAGGATGAGAGGTGACTTAATAGAAATGTTAAAGATGCTAAGAGGCATAGATGGGTGGAAATGGCTAAAACGAGGGGGCATTTCTTTAAGGTGACTGGAGGAAAGTAGAAGGGGATGTCAGAGGTTAGAATTTTACACAAAGAGAAGCAGGTGCATGGAATACACTGCCAGGGATGGTGGTGGAGTCAGATCATTAGGGAAATTTTAGATAGGCATATGGATGATAGAAAAATGGAGGACTATGTAGGAGAGAAGCATTAGATTGATGCTAATGCTTGAGTTTAAAGGTCAGCACAACACTGTGGGCTGAAAGGCCTGTACTGTGCTGCAATGTTCTATGTTCTATCACTGATTCTCCTGTGAGTAAAGGCTTCCTAACAGATAGGGTCCACATGGATGTCTGGAAAACAGTTGACAAAGTGCCTCACATGGGGCTGTTAAACAAAGTTGTTAATGGATTATCTGCTTGGATTAAAGTTTTGCAGTTTCTTAGGCACGGTAATGAGGAATAATCTGCAGGGAACTCTTCTGTTCATATAATGTTTTAATGATATCAGGTATATTAGACATGGTATTATAAAATTCACAGGTCAGGCAATTAGCATACAGGAGATTGATGGTATTAAGAGGGATTGGGTCTAATTGCACTGTAGAGCTGAACAATGACAGATGCATTTCCGTAGTAGAAATTAAGAAATGTTGGTGATAAGTGGCAGGGGTTTAAATGATTTTAAACGTGGAAGAGTTGGGATGAAGAGGATTTGGTACTGGCCATCAATCAGGCAGTACAAGTATCCAGCCATTTCTAAAGCAGTCATCCATCAGTCTTTTGAGGTCCCCGTATTAAGAGGAACAACTCAGAAAATTGATTGTCTTTCACCAAGAGAGGTGAAAGTGAAAGGAGACATTGGGCAAGCAAAATCCTAATGTGTGGCGCTGCAACCTGAAACAGAAGCAAAATAAAACTGGAATAGTCAGCAGGTCAGGAAGAATCTTGAAGAGGAAAACAGAGTTAAATTTTTAGTGTATAGTCATTTGATAATTTGACCAGATATTCATGAACTGTTTCTGTCACTACAGATGCTGCATGACCTGCTGAGTATTTCCAGCATTTTCTGATTTTACTTTAAGGTGACTCGTTATTTGTCTCCATCAGAAACCTCTAGCAAAATTTTAAAATGAGTAATGTAATTGGGCACCAATGCAGTCAGTGGGAATCTAGCCGTACGTCCCAGCGTTTGACTTAGTGGAGACTGAGTAGAGGCCCTGCCTATTGGTCTAGTGGAGATCAATTATGGAATTGACCTATTGATTTAGTGGGGATTGATTATAAACCCATCCAATGATTCAGTGGAGATTGTTAATGGGACATATTGATTGATTTATTGGAGCCTGGTTACATAGCTCCAGTCATTAACCTAGGCAGAGAATTGTAACTATCTCTATCGCTAAGTATGTAGTGTATGGAGAAAAAAATTCCACACATTGACTTAGTGAAACTTTTTATGGGCTTTTGCTGATTTATTTTGAACCAGGTTGTTCAATACAAATATAGGACCTGGTTATACAACCTACCTTTGTTTTACTGGAGGCAGGTTGCTCACAGGTTTAATAGGATAGTTCAACAGCCCTTGACACAGGCTTAAATTTCACTACAGCAATCAGATCAGAAACAGGTTTAATATCACCACCATGTGTTATGAGATTTGTTAATATTGCATCAGCTTTATAATGCAATACATTATCAACATAAAAATACTTAACTACAGTAAGTTGATATATGTATATTAAATAGTTAAATTAAGGGAAGTAGTGCAAAAACAGAAATCTAAAAAAAAGTAGTGAGGTAGTGTTCATTGGCTCACTGATCATTCAGAAATCAGATGGCAGAGGGGAAGAAGCTGTTCCTGAATCGCTGAGTGTGTGCCTTCAGACTTCAGTCCCTCCTTCCTGATGGTGACAATGAAAAGAGGGCATGTCCTGGGCGGCAGGGGTCCTTGGTGACGGAAGCCTGTGGCATTACATCTTGAAGGTGTTTTGGATACCACAGAGGCTGGGACCCACGATGGAGCTGACTAATTTTACAACTGTCTGCAGCTTACTACAATCCTGTGCAGTAGCCCCCGCCCACCCCATACTAGCAATGTAGAAGTCTGTTTTTGACTAAGTAACTGGAAAATGGATTTTAAGAAGTTATTAACAGGAATGGTGGTTCTGAACCTGTCAGGTGTTGTTGAAGCACATGTGGTTTACTAGTGCCTTTAAGGAGTGTAGTCTGCTACCTGAGCTGTTTTAGTCTGTATCCTCACCATTTTTATAGATGCACTGTAGAAAACATCCTATCTGGATGCATCAGTCAAGGGTAGTGTTCAATTGCACTAGGACATTTAACTCAATCATTCAGCTATTTCTAGAAAGCACCTTATCCAGATATATCTCAGCTTGGAATGGCAATTGCTCTGCCCATGACCACAATAAACTACACAGAGTTGTGGACACAGCTTAGCACATCATAAGTATCTGTCTCTCCTCCATGGACTTTGTCTAACTCCTTAAAGCAGCAAGTATCATCAAGGATCCATTCCTCTCTCCCATCGACCAGAAGATATGAAAACATGAAAACATGTATCACCAATCTGAAGGATAGCTTCTATTCTGATGTTATAAGACTATTGAATAGACCTCTTGTACAATAAGATTGACTCACAATCAACTTCATCATGGCTTTGTATGATATTGTCTGCCTGCACTGCACTTTCCCTGTCACTCTAATACCATATCCTGCATTCTGTTACTGGTTTGCCTTCATACTACCTCAATGGGCTGATGTGATGAATTGATCTGTATGGATGGCATGCAGAACAAAACCTTTCATTGTATCTCAGTATATGTGACAATTATAAACCACGTGGGCAATTACCAACTAGTAATTACCAATTGTATGTGCCTCCAGACCCACCAATGTGAATGAACCCCAAATGCCCCAGCTCCTATTTTCAGCAGGTAGACTGAGGCAGGCGGTAAATGCTGATCTTGCCAATAAATGGCCACATTCTGTGACTGTACAACTAAATAAAGTTTGTGCTCTAAATTAATCAGATTTGATGTTCCAATGCATGATCATCTGAAAGTATTAGAATGCATTTGAAGACAACTACAGTATATCACTGCTATTCTCTTGTTTAACAGGACATAGGACTCGACCCTACAGCAGTGGTTTCACGCAGTGTCTACCCATAATTAAAATGGGCAGGTAGTATAACTACCACCAATTGTGTAGCACTTAGGATTTTTAGTAAATGATTTTTAAAAATCTGCAATGAAATATCTTTACTTGAAGCCCAGAAATAATAATAATTCTTATGCCACAGTGGACACTTTCTTTTCTCTCTACCCCTCGGTGCAATACGCTAACTCTGAATATACTCATGACCATGTGGAGAGTCATGCCACTGACAATCCGATAATCCTGACTTCTTCAGATTGGCTAGGCCACCCTTCCCTTAGTGCTGTCCTTATCTCAGCCAGCACCTGCTGATGACTGGCCATTCCTGACTGCAGTGGTCCCAGTGACTGAGAGTTCTCACTTTTACACTAAAATGATGTGTCTTAGTTTAACCCTCCCTTTGATCTAAGGATAGGCTCTGCACTTTCTCTTCCCTCCATCTCCCACCCAGCCTGAGCAAGTAAACCAGCTCGTTTTCCCTCTCCTGTCAGGTACTCAAGTTAGCTGTCTGATACAGTTTATGTTATAAAATCATAATTCCACATGATCAAATGCAACTTCCAATTATTAGCATACATACGTTATGTGCTTTAGTATCAGATGGAAGGCTGTTTCAGAAGATTTACTACAATAAGGTACAAGGTCCTTTATGGTATGCTATGTTGGCAACTAGAATGTGTGGTGACACCTGGGGCTGCCCCAGCACATCCTTTAGATTTTGTTGGCTGTTAACGCAAGCAACACATTTTGCTGTATGTTTTAATGTACATGTGATAAATAAATGAATGTAAGTTTGAATTGAAATTTGGTATTCTGAAACTTGGTTTATTAATGTCACATGCAAAAATCTTGTTCTTCATGCCATTCATACGGATCTTTTTTATCACATCTGTACATCGAGGTAGTAAAGGAAAAAGCAACACAAATAAAGTGTTACAGTTATAGAATTAGCACAGTGCAGGCTGGACAAGATGATGCAGCGTCATGGAGATAGACTACGAGGTCAACTGTTCACCTTATAATAATTGGGGATTTTTCAGTTGTCTTATGAAAATGAGACACCGTAGAGGCTGTCCTTGAGCCTGGTGGTATGTGCTTTCAGGTTTTTGTATCTTCTTCTTGATGGGAGAGGGGAGAAGAGAGAATGTCTGGGGTCTGTGGGGTCTTTGACTATGTCAGCGTGCTTTCCCAAGGCAGCCAGAAGAGTAGACAGAGTGCAGGGAAGGGAGGCTAATTACAATGATGTACTGATCTGTGTCCACAACTCTGCAGTTTCATGTGGTTTCAGCAGAGCAGTTGCCATTTCAAGCTGTGATACATCTGGATAAGATGTTTTCCAGAAACAGCTGAATGGTTGAATTAAATGCTCTGGTGTAACTGAACACCACCCTTGGTTGACTCATGTTTTTATTTAATATATTCAAGGGCAGCTGCATTTCCGACTTGCAAACTGTTCAGATTATGAGCAGTTGATGGGGGAAGGTCTGTAAATAAATGGCTAAACCAAAAAATCACAACCGTCTCTGTGCTCCTCTTTACCTCTTTGTCCCTCTCTGTGTCTATCTGTCTGTTTTCTTTCCTGTCTATCCCTCACTTTCTCTGCATTCCCAGAGCTTGGATCTTCACAGCCCCACAGTTCTTTTAAGATATGTGGGATATTTCACTTCTCCTCAAGTTGTGAGGCTGTGGCATACAAATTGACTCTTGTAGTTCCTGTACAAATCACGTTTTCCCAGCCCATTGCAATTAGTTACTCTACAGTTCTGCATGGCATCTCTACCTTCACCTCGTCCATGAGGATCAATACCAGAAGCCTTCATTATCATTGAGAATTAGGCCGAACTCTGAAGGCCTTCTTCTTCTTGAAGAAGTGCCTCACTTATCCAAGTTCTCTCCAGTTTAGTTGGTTTGTCACAGCCAGCAAAGATTAACTACAGTTACTTGCAATAATACTTGTGTGTGTTCTCCAGAAGGATGTTATTCTGCACGTTGGCAATTGCAAAGAAATACTTCAATTGTGTGATTAATGTATTTTGAATTCTAGATTTGGGCACTTCCTTATAGGTAGATTTTCAATTACGCACTTACCAATGCAGTGGAAGTAAACATCTTTAATTATTGGCTGCTCTGCATCCTAATGATGACTAATCTCCCCCAAATTTGCAAATCCTGACTATCACTTTGGTGTAACTGGCTAATAATTACTCTTCAACTACTGTTTGACTAAAACAGATTATCTACTCATTATTATCTTGCAGTTTGCAAATTACTTCACTTGCAGTAACAGAGTGTCATTTGTTAAAGGCACTTAACAAATTCAGCCTCCCTCTTCTCATTTCCCGATTGGCTGAAGATGATGCCAATGTTAACCTGATCAGAGGAGATGATTGGGTAAATGTTCTGTCAATATCGCGACAGCACTGCCCTGCATGTAGCTAATCCTCACTTACTGCATTTTACTGGGGTAATAATTCTGCTCTGATTGGGAGAACTTGCAGAAGTTTCTGTGATGTCCTGTTTCCTGGCCTTTTTACAGAATCTCTTTTCAAAATATATTGAATTTAATAGGTTTGCAATAGCCTCCATTTTGTTGTCTGATAAATTGTCAAGACCACGAGATTACCAGAAAGCAGGAACAGGGGTAGGCTACCCTACTCTATCAATTAATGTGATTTACACCCCAACTCTCAACTCCTCAGTACCAAATCTTCATAGCCCTCAAACACCTACATCAGGATGCTGTTCATCGACTACATTTAATACCATCATTCCCAGACTCCTGATTCAGAAGCTACAGAAACTGGGCCTCTGTACCTCCCTCTACAATTGGATCCTCAACTTGCAAACTGGAAGACCACAATCTGTCCACATCTCCTCCTCACTGATAATCAACACTGGTGCACATCAAGGGTGTGTGCTTAGCCCACTGCTCTACTCTCTATATACATGTGACTGTGTGGCTAGGCAGAGCTCAAATTGAACATAGAATAGTACAGCACAGTACAGGCCCTTCAGCCCACAATGTTGAGCCGACCCTCAAACCCTGCCTCCCATATAAGCCCCCAACTTAAATTCTTCCATATACCTGTCCAGTAGTCTCTTAAACTTCACTAGCGTACCTGCCTCCACCACTGACCCGGGCAGTGCATTCCACGCACCAATCACTCTTTGAGTAAAAAACCTTCCTCTAATATCCGCCTTGAACTTCCCACCCTTTACCTTAAAGCCATATTCTCTTGTATTGAGCAGTGGTGCCCTGGGGAAGAGGCGCTGGCTATCCACTCTATCTATTCCTCTTATTATCTTGTACACCTCTATCATGTCTCCTCTCATCCTCCTTCTCTTCAAAGAGTAAAGCCCTAGCTCCCTTAATCTCTGATCATAATACATACTCTCTAAACCAGGCAGCATCCTGGTAAATCTCCTCTGTACCCTTTCCAATGCTTCCACATCCTTCCTATAGTGAGGTGACCAGAACTGGACACAGTACTCCAAGTGTGGCCTAACCAGAGTTTTATAGAGAGGCATCATTACATCACGACTCTTAAACTCTATCCCTCATCTTATGAAAGCTAACACCCCATAAGCTTTCTTAACTACCCTATCTACCTGTGAGGCAACTTTCAGAGATCTGTGGACATGTACCCTGAGATCCCTCTGCTCCTCCACACTACCAAGTATCCTGCCATTTACTTTGTACTCTGCCTTGGAGTTTGTCCTTCCAAAGTGTACCACCTCACACTTCTCCGGGTTGAACTCCATCTGCCACTTCTCAGCCCACTTCTGCATCCTATCAATGTCTCTCTGCCATCTTTGTCAATCCTCTACACTACCTACAACACCACCAACCTTTGTGTCATCTGCAAACTTGCCCACCCACCCTTCTACTCCCACATCCTGTTCATAAATAAAACTCACGAAAAGTAGAGGTCCCAGAACAGATCCTTGTGGGACACTACTAGTCACAATCCTCCAATCTGAATGTACTCCCTCCACCACGAACCTCTGCCTTCTGCAGGCAAGCCAATTCTGAATCCACCTAGCCAAACTTCCCTGGATCCCATGCCTTCTAACTTTCTGAATAAGCCTACCATGTGGAACCTTGTCAAATGCCTTACTAAAATCCATATACATCACATCCACTGCACTACCCTCATCTATATACCTGGTCACCTCCTCAAAGAGCTCTATCAGGCTTGTTAGACACGATCTGCCCTTCACAAAGCCATGCTGACTGTCCCTGATCAGACCATGATTCTCTAAATGCCCATAGATCCTATCTCTAAGAATCTTTTCCAACAGCTTTCTCACCACAGACGTAAGGCTCACTGGTCTATAATTACCCGGACTGTCCCTACTACCTTTTTTGAACAAGGGGACAACATTCACCTCCCTCCAATCCTCTGGTACTATTCCCGTGGACAACGAGGACATAAAGATCCTAGCCAGATGCTCAGCAATCTCTTCCCTTGCCTCGTGGAGTAGCCTGGGGAATATTCCATCAGGCCCCGGGGCCTTATCCGTCCTAATGTATTTTAACAACTCCAACACCTCCTCTCCCTTAATATCAACATTCTCCAGTACATCAACCTCACTCATATTGTCCTCACCATCATCAAGTTCCCTCTCATTGGTGAATACCGGAGAAGTATTCATTGAGGACCTCGCTCACTTCCACAGCCTCCAGGTACATCTTCCCACCTTTATCTCTAATCGGTCCTACCTTCACTCCTGTCATCTTTTTTCTTCACATAATTGAAGAGTGCCTTGGGGTTTTCCTTTGCCCTACTCGCCAAGGCCTTCTCATGCCCCTTTCTTGCTCTTCTCAGCCCCTTCTTAAGCTCCTTTCTTGCTTCCCTATATTCCTCAATAAACCCATCTGATCCTCGCTTCCTAAACCTCATGTATGCTGCCTTCTTCCACCTGACTACATTTTCCACCTCACTTGTCACCCACGGTTCCTTCGCCCTACCATTCTTTATCTTCCTCACGAGGACAAATTTGTCCCTAACGTCCTGCAAGAGATCTCTAAACATCGACCACACGTCCATAGTACATTTCCCTGCAAAAACATCATCCCAATTCACACACGCAGCTTCTAGCCTTATAGCCTCATAATTTGTCCTTCCCCAATTAAAAATGTTCCTGTCCTCTCTGATTCTTTCCTTTTCCATGATAATGCTAAAGGCCAGGGAGCGGTGGTCACTGTCCCCCAGATGCTCACCCACTGAGAGATCTGTGACCTCTCCCAGTTCATTACCTAGTACTAGATCTAGTATGGCATTCCCCCTAGTCGGCCTGTCCATATACAGTGACAGGAATCTGTCCTGGACCCACTTAACAAACTCTGCCCCATCTAAAGCCTTGGAACTAATCAGGTGCCAATCAATATTAGGGAAGTTAAAGTCACCCATGATAACAACCCTGTTATTTTTGCACCTTTCCAAAATATGCCTCCCAATCTGCTCCTCTGTATCTCTGCTGCTACTAGGGGGCCTATAGAATACCCCCTATACCATCTATAAATTTGCTGACGATACAACCATTGTTGGTAGAATCTCAGGTGGTGACGAGAAGGCGTACAGGAGTGAGATATGCCAACTAGTGGAATGGTGCCACAGCAACAACCTGGCACTCAACGTCAGTAAGACGAAAGAGCTGATTGTGGACTTCAGGAAGAGCAAGACGAAGAAACACACACCAATCCTCACAGAGGGATCAGAAGTGGAGAGAGTGAGCAGCTTCAAGTTCCTGGGTGTCAAGATCTCTGAGGAGGTAATCTGGTTGCAACACATCAATGTAGTTATAAAGAAGGAAAGACAGTGGCTAAACTTTATTAAGTTTGAAGAGATTTAGCATGTAAACAAAGACACTCAAAAACTTCTATAGTTGTACCATGGAGAGCATTCTGACAGGCTGCATCACTGTCGGGTATGGAGGGGCTACTGCACAGGACTGAAGGAAGCAGCAGAGGGTTGTAAATCTAGTCAGCTCCATCTTGGGTACTAGCCTACAAAGTACCCAGGACATCTTTGGGGTGCGGTGTCTCAGAAAGGCAGCGTCCATTATTAAAGACCTCCAGCACCCAGAGCATGCCCTTTTCTCACTGTTACCATCAGGTAGGAGGTACAGAAGCCTGAAGGCACACACTCAGCAATTCAGGAACAGCTTCTTCCCCTCTGCCATCCGATTCCTAAATGGACATTGAGACTTTGGACACTACCTCACTTTTTTAATATACAGTATTTCTGTTTCTGCACAATTTTTAAATCTATTCAATATACATAATCGATTTACATATTTATTTTTATTTTTTTTTCTCTGCTAGATTATGTATTGCATTGAACTGCTGCTGCAAAGTTAACAAATTTCACGTCACATGTCGCTGATAATAAACCCGATTCTGATTCTCCAATCTCATGGAAATGTATCTACCTGCACTTCAAATCTTGTGTAGCAAAATTTGCTGATGACACTAAACTAAGTGGAAAAGCAAATTGTACAGAGGAGGTGGAGTGTCTGCAGAGGGATATAGATAGGTTAAGTGAGTGCGCTAAGGTCTGGAAGATGGAATACAACGTTGGTAAATGTGAGATCATCCACTTTGGAAGAACTAATGGGAGAGCAGATTATTATTTAAATGGTGAAAGATTGCAGTATGCTGTTGTGCAGAGGGATTTGGGAATGCTTGTGCATGAATCGCAATAAGTTGGCTTGCAGGTACAACAGGTTATTAAGAAGGCCAACAGAATGTTGGCCTTCATTGCTAGAGGGATTGAATTCAAGAGCAGGGAGGTCATGCTGCAACTATACAGGGTACTGGTGAGGCCACACGTGGAGTATTGTGTGCAGTTCTGTTTTCCATACTTAAGGATATACTGGCTTTGGAGGCAGTGCAGAGGAGGTTGATTCCAGATATGAAGGGGTTAACTTATGAGGCGAGATCGAGTCGCCTGGGAATATTCTCTCTGGAATTCAGAAGAATGAGAGGGGATCTTATAGAAACATACAGGATTTTGAAAAGGATAGATAAGATAGAAGTAGGAAAGTTGTTTCCATTGGTAGGTGAGACTAGAACTAGGGGACATTGCCTCAAGATTCAGGGGAGAAGATTTAGGACGGAGATGAGGAGAAACTGTTTTTCCCAGAGAGTGATGAATCTGTGGAATTCTCTGCCCAGGGAAGCAGTTGAGGCTTCTTCACTAAGTATATTTAAGATACAGTTAGATAGATTTTTACATAGTAGGGGCATTAAGGGTTATGGGGAAAAGGCAGGTAGATGGAGCTGAGTTTATGGACAGATCAGCCATGATCTTATTGAATGGCAGGGCAGGCTTGATGGGCTGGATGGCCTACTTCTGCTCCTATTTCTTATGTTTTTCAAATACTTCTGATGATCTGACCTCACAACTCTCAAGGACAGAGAATTCTACACAATGTTCTGCAGGAAGAAGTTTCTATTTATCATGGTCTTAAGTGACCAGCCCTTATCTTGAGAACACATCTCCTATATTTGCCAATAGGCATTGGCCACCTCTTCTCCTCCTTCTTCCAACATGTATGTGTTGCTTTGAGCTCTACAGTCTAGTTCACTGTGTGGGTATCAAGACTACTGTGCAAACAGTGGACTGTTTGCATCATGATCTTATATGGCAATTCAAATGTGCAGGAATACGAGAAGCTGTGGACTCTTCCCAATACATCACCGACACATCTATCCCCACTAATGACTGTATGAAGGCAACAG
The DNA here is from genome assembly GCF_030028105.1 of Mobula birostris. Taxonomy (NCBI): domain Eukaryota; kingdom Metazoa; phylum Chordata; class Chondrichthyes; order Myliobatiformes; family Myliobatidae; genus Mobula; species Mobula birostris. The sequence continues at coordinate 123,671,748 of NC_092371.1, forward strand.
ACATCATCTACGGCAGCACACAAAATGCTGGAGGAACTCAGCTGGTTTGGCAGCAGCTCTGGAAATATATAGATAGTGGACACTTCAGGTCAAGACCCTTTATCAGGACTGAGAAGGAAGGGGGAAGATGCCAAAGTGAAAAGTTGGGGAGAGGGGGAATTGTTAGCTGGAAGATGATAGGTGAAGCCAGATGGGTGGGAAAGGTCAAGGGCTGGAGAAGAAGGAATCTTCAGAGAGGAGTGTGGACCATAGGAGAAATGGAAGGAGGCGGGGACCTGGGGGGAAGTAACTGGTAGGTCAGAAGAGATGAAAGATCAGAGTGGGGAATAGATGAAAGGGGGAGGAGGATTTTTTTTTACTGGAAGGAGAAATTGATATGCATGTCATCAAATTGGAGGCTATGGAGACAAAATATAAGGTGTTGCTTCTTCCTCCCCAATAGTGGCCTCATCTTGACACAGAGGAGGCCATGGACTGACACACTGGAATAGGACTGGGAAACAGAATTAAAACCACCTACGACCACATCAGCTGAGCCTTGCCATCTTTTGCAGCTACTATTGGGCAGGAGGTAAGGAAGCCTGAAATACCACAGCAGCGGGTTCAGGAACAGTTTCTTCTCTTCTATCCGAACCATTACAGATTAGCCACACCTACAATGTTCTGGTCACTCTGCACTAAAATGGATGTTGTTTCTGTTCTAATTGTCATGTTTTTAAAAATGTGTTTATTTATATTTCTATTGCAAATGTTGCTTATATGAGGTGAGTCGGCCTTTGTCCTCGTGTGGAGTCTCTCCCTTTTGTTGATGAAGCAAGATGTTACAGTGGTTCTGTGTTATGGATTGCAGATTTCTTCAGATTTCTGGTTTTTAGGTTTTTTTGTGAGGGGAGGGGTTTGGGGGATGATGTTACCTTCTGTTTTTTTGTGCGGGGAGAGCGATGTTTGGGGGTGGTCGATGTTCTTGTTCTGCTTTGTGTGGGGGGGGTAAGGGGGTTGAAGAACGGGATGTTCTTTTTGTGTGGGGGTGCGTATGATATTTCTCTCTGAATGACTTTCATGTTCTTTGTTTGTTTTGTGGCTATCTGGAGAAGACCATTCTCAGAGCTGTGTATGGACACATACTATGATAATAAATGAACCTCTGAAGCTACATGCCTGTTTTGCTACTACCGGTTAATTTTTCATTGCATTTGTGCAGATGAGAATACACTCAACTTTAGAGGGGTTTATGTTAACACTGTCCTCACCTTGAAAGCTGCCTATGGCTGTGACTACATCATGGTCCACAGGCACTGGGCAAACACCAATTGTAGCTTCATTCTGGAGTTCTTTCTGTCTATGGTTTTGCAATGAATGAGTGTCTTTGTTGCCACAAATGCTTCATGTTGTTGTATTTTATACTTAATCTCCAAGTTCATTCTGAACCCATCCATGTCAAGTCTAACTAGTCAATACTCAGAGAATCCGTGCAACCCAGAACTTTTAAAATATTTATAAAATCTACTGTAAATATAAAGCACTGTACTAATAAGGAGAAACTGATATAGAATCATAAAATAATGCAATAAAATAATTATTTATTTAGTGAGATATAGCATGGAATTGGCCCTTCCAGCCTTTCAAGCCGTGCTGCCCAGCTATTCCTCGGCTTAACCCTTGCCTAATCATTTACAATGACCAATTAACCTACCAACTGGCATGTTTTTGGACTGTGGAAGGAAACTGGAGCACCTGGAGGAACCCCACATGGTCACAGGGAGAATGTACAAACTCCTTGTGGGCAGTGGTAGGAAGCGAACCCAGTCTGCCTCCACTGTAAAAGCATTGTGCCAACCTCTACTCTACTATGGATAACACAATGAATTATAAATACATTATACTTAAATTGTCTTAAAAGCTAACACAAATTATAACAACAAAATATCTTATTTGATATGGTTTCTGTGTTCTAATGACATTACTGAGTTTTGTCCAAACCACCAAGAGAAAATCTGCAGGTGCTAGGAATTTGAGCTACACGCACAAAATGCTGGAGGAACTCAGCAGACCAGGTAGCATCTATGGAAAAAAGTACAGTCGACGTTTCAGGCCGAACCCTTCCACAGAACTGGAGAAAAAAGGCTGAGGAGTAGATTTAAAAGGTGGAGGGAGGGGAAAGAGAACTACCAGGTGATAGGTGAAACCTGGAGGGGGAAGGAATGAAGTGAAGAGCTAGGAAATTGGTTGGTGAGATGAGGTGAGAGAGGGAAAAGGGGATGGGAAATGGTGAGGGGGCAACCCCTCCTTCACTTACATCCAGGACCCTAAAAAGTCCTTCCAGGTGAGGTAACACTTCACCTGTGAGCGTTTTGGGGTGATATACTGTGTTCCGTGCTCCCACTGTGGCCTTCTGTACATTGATGAGATTTGACGTAGATTGGCAGACCACTTCGCTGAGCACCTATGTTCTGGTGGACAGAGCAAGTGGGAACTCCCAGTGGCCACCCATTTTAATTCCACTTCTGATTCCCATTCAGATATGTCCATCCATGGCCTCCTCCACTGTCCTGATGAGGCTATACTCCGGTTAGAGAAACAACACCTTATAGTCCATTTGGGTAGCCTCCAACCTAACGACATGAACATCCATTTCTCAAACTTCCAGTAATGCCCCCCAAACCCCCCACCCTTCCTTCTCCATTTCTCATCCCCTTTTCCTTCTCTCACCTCATCTCACCAGTCAATTTCCCAGCTCTTTTCTTCATCCCTCCCCCCTCCAGGTCTCTCCTATCACCTGGTGGTTCTCTCTCCCCTCCCCCCACCTTTTAAATCTACTCCTCAGCATTTTTTTCTCTTTTCCTGCCAAAGGGTTTTGGCCTGAAACGTCAACTGTACTTTCCACCCCCCGCCCCCCCCCATGGATGCTGCCTGGCCTGCTGAGTTCCTCCAGCATTTTGTGTGTTGCATAGAGTTTTGTTACAAACTTCAATGCAAATAATCCTCTCTAAGGCCAAATCTGATCACAAATCACCCTGGGCTCAGTTGAAGGTGTTTATTGCCATACATACATGTTGTCACTATTCTCACAAGATGTTGACTCCATGGATGCTGCCTGACACACTGAGCAATTTTTGATTTAGAAACATAGAAAAACCTACAGAACAATACAGGCCCTTTGGCCCACAATGCTGTGCTGAACATTTCTAATTACTTTAGAAATTACCTAGGATTACCCATAGACCCTATTTTTCTAAGCTCCATGTATCCATCCAGGAGTCTCCTAAAAGACCCTGTCGTATCCGCCTCCACCGCCGTTGCGGGCAGCCCATTCCACACACTCACCACTCTCTGAGCAAAAAACTTAACCCTGACATCTCCTCTGTGCCTACTTCCAAGCACCTTAAAACTGTGCCCTCTCGTGCTAGCCATTTCTTTCAGATTTTGTGCATCTGCACATTTTTCATGTCCTCGTAAAGATGATAATTGTCTACAGCTTCCTTGTGAGTTGCTTGTCAGCAACTAACTTTATTTATAATATCCAAAAAATACCTATGATGGATGGAACACTCCCTCCCATCTGAATGTACTGTGCAGATCAAATCTACACCTAAGTTTACGCCTTGCTCAATTCACCAACATCTTTCACAGAAAGATTGTTCTGCCAAGTTTATTTTCAGATTTCTGACTTCTGGTATATTTTGCTTTTGTCTTGGTTAACTGGATCGATGAGCAAGTCATTGTTATGACCCACTTTATGAGAGCTTGGCACATACAAACCGGCTGCTGTCTTTTCCACATTAAAGCAGTGACTCATTCAATCACTGCTGTTCCCAACAGCTCAGGATGGGAAAGGTGCTACACTAATGCTAGCTTATCTATCTGTCTTCTTTCCTTCTTACTTTTCTTGTCTGTCAGTCCACTTGACTGTCTTCAGATTGTCTTTATTTGTCTGTCTGCTTGTATGTCTGTCTGCTTGTATGTCTGTCTTCCCTGTTTTTCTGTCTGCCTGCCTATCAATCTACCTATCTTTCTTTGCCTGGGTGACTGCCTTTCTGTGTGCCAGTCTACTCTTCTGTGTGTCTGACTATCAGCCTTTGCAGAAGTGTTCTGAAGTGCATCGGTTTAAGTACAATCTCTTTGCCTTAACCATTTGCAGCAGTTCCTCAGCCTCTTTCTGAACTTGTTTGTCAGTGGCTAAAAATCAAGCATCATACTCGCCATAGCATCTCTCACAAAAGTGGCCATTTTCCCACTCGTCTTGCTCTTTCGAAGTGTTCTACTCCCCTGACTTTTATGTGATGTCTCAGCTGAGAAGTTCTTATGATAGAGGTTTGTAAGATTATAACAGGCAAAGATAGAGTAGACAGAGAGTATTTCCAGCATCTGTAGAATTCCTGTTGTTAGAGAGTATCTCTTTCCCAGGGCAGAAATGTCTAATACTAGAGGGCATGTACTCAAAGTGAGAGGGGTAGGTTCAAAGGTTTTTTTTTACTCAGAGAGCAGTGGATGCTTAGAATGCACTGCCTGGTATGGTAGTAGAAGCAAATAGGGATAATAGGGATGTTTAGATACACCTTTGGATGTGAGGAAGATTAGATTAGATTACGAGGACACGCAGTCCTCTTTTATTGTCATTTAGTAATGCATGCATTAAGAAATGATACGATGTTTCTCCAGAATGATATTACAGAAACACAAAACAAACCGACTGAAAAACTGACAAAAACCACATAATTATAACATATAGTTACAACCGTTCAAAGCAATACCGTAATTTGATGAAGAACAGACCACGGGCACGGTAAAAAGTCTCAAAGTATCTCGAAAGTCCCATCATCTCATGCAGATGGTAGAAGGAAGAAAAAAAAACTTCCTGCCATGAGCTTCCAGTGCCGCAAACTTGCCGATGCAGCATCCTGGAAGCACCCGACCACAGCCGACTCTTGAGTCCGTCCGAAAACTCCAAGCCTCTGACCAGCCCTCCAACACCGAGTGCCGAGCACCATCTCTGCCGAGTGCTTCGATCCCGGCCCCGGCAACAGGCAATAGGCAAAGCCAAGGATTTGGGGCCCCCCCCTCCAGAGATTCTCGATCGCACAGTAGCAGCGGCAGCGAAGCGGGCATTTCAGAAGTTTCTTCATGTGTTCCTCCGTGCTTCTCACGGCTGTCTCCATCAAATCAGGATTGTGCACGGCCCCTAGTTAACACATACGATATCATTCGGAACGGCTGCACGCGCTGCGTCATGCCGCCATCTTCTCCTCCCTCCACAAACGGATATGGAACATGAGAACATAAGAACATAAGAATAGGAGCAGGAGTAGGCCATCTGGCCCGTTGAGCCTGCTCCACCATTCAATAAGATCATGGCTGATCTGGTCATGGACTCATCTCAACCTACCTGCCTTTTCCCCATAACCCTTAATTCCCCTACTATGCAAAAACATTCACCCTACTATGGACATTGTGTAGGTAGGAGGGATTAGTTTTCGGGGGTTTTGATTTACTTTTAGCTGGTTCAGCACAACATTGTGGTTCCTGAGCTGTACTGTTCTATGTAAGTGCTATAGAACAATGGTTACAATGCTGGACCTCCATCTATCAACTTGGATTAATGATCTGGAAACAAGGACTGAAATACCACCAGAGAGAGTGAGGCAATTTAAATCCAGTTAATTAAATAAATCTAAGCTATTAGCAATAAACTACCAAAAAAGCCATCTGGCTCATCGATGTCCTTCCAGGAAAAATATTTACCTTGCTTGATGTTTGACCTCAGACTCAAAGGAAAGAGCTTACATATGAACATGTGGATTAGGAGCAGATTTGGAAGAAAAGTTGACACCTACAGAGTCTTTGTGAGAAAATATAACTAAATTAACACTAAATAGGAAAGAAACAACAAATTTTGCAGTTTTTGTATAGGGTTTGCATTTCAGAAGATTGTGATACAAACTTTATTTTAGAAATACAATCCTCCTGTAATATGAACAAATACTGTATGTACAAAGGATCTAATAGCAAAATATAATTTGCATAAGAGGAATTCTGGATTAACACAGAATATGGGAGGAATTCAATGGATTAGGCAGCATCTATGGAGGGAAATAATCAGTTGATACTTCAGGCTGGGAGCCTTCATCAAGACTGGAGCGGAAGGGGGCAGAAGCCAGAATAAAAGAATGGGGGGAAGAGGAAGGAACAGGAGCTAGCAAGTGATAGGTGAATACATGTGAGAGGGGAAAGTTAGCAGAGCAAGGGAGAGGAACAAAAGGGAATAATGTGAGAAACTGGGAGGTGGTAGGTGAGGAAATTGTTCGCTCATTATGTGCCATGTGGTATGACATGGGCGATCATGGTCTTTCCATGACTATGATTGGTCATGGCAAGTTTCTCTATAGAAGTGGTTTGCCATTGCCTTCTTCTGGGCAGTGTCATTAAAAGACGGGTGACCCCAGCCATTATCAGTACTCTTCAGAGATTGTCTGCCTGGCGTCAGTGGTTGCGTAATCAGGATGTGATCTGCACCGGCTGCTCGTACAACCATCCACCACCTACTCCCATGGCTTCACGTGACCCTGATCGGGGGTCTCAGCAGATGCTACACCTTGCCCAAGGGTGACCTGCAGGCTAGTGGAGGGAAGGAGCAACTTACACCCCCTTTGGTGGACATTATCTCCATCCCGCCACTCAAGGTGAGGAAGGGAAAGGGCTAAAGAAGGAAGATAAGAGAGGACAGTACACCATGAAGTAAAGGGAAGGAGGCAGGGAACCAGGGGGAGGAAGGTGTTAGAGATAGGCAAGTTGTAAGGGTGAGAAGGAGAAAGAAAGTGGGTAACAGAGCCATGGGTATTAATAAACACAGAGGGGAGTGGTTATCAGAAGTTAGAGAGATTGATATTCATGCCATCAGGTTGGAGACCACCAAGATGGAAAATGATACCTTGCTCCTCCAATCTGTGACTTGCTTCAGTGTGGCATTGGAGGAAGCCGTGAACAGATAAACCAAGCAGCATCGCTTGGAGGCAAAGAGATGGTCAATGTTTTGGGTCTAAGCCCTGCAAGAGGGCAGAGAGCCAGTGCAAAGAGGTGAGGTGGGGTGAGCCAGAAGAAAGCAAGTGATAGATACATCCAAGTGAAGAGGGTTTGATGGACAGATGAAGCCCAGCAGGGAAGGGAAAGATGGAGATAGTGACAGTAACTGCGTGGTGATTGGGGTAGACAACAAAGGCTTCAGATGATAGAAAAGGAAGGTGAGTGGATGCAACAGAGGGGAACGGGGAGGGCATGGAAGACTGGGTGGGCTTCTATATGTTTTGGGTAAGTAGGCAGCTCAGAGCAGAGTACAGGTATCATCATTGCTTCCTCTGTAAATTTCTGCAAATTTACTGGAAGGTGAACAACTATGAATGATATTCTGTCCCAGGCTGACCTGCCCAACATCAGATCATGATTTCTACATTTTAGCCATATGACTGAATCCTTTGAGCTCATCATATTACACTGGCTCTTGGAGGGATCCCATCAATCTCACTTATATCCATGTAATGTGTTCTCAATCCTGATATGCCAGAAACCTTCACTAGAGGCGATTTACAGTGCTCGGGTCAGACTACTGATTCATGTATTTTTGGGATGTAGGAGGAAACCAGACCTCAAGGGGAACATGTAAACTTCAGACAGTTATCTTAAAGACCGCAATATTCAGGAGTGGAATTAAGCCTTCCAGCCCATCATTTGCTCAGGCATTCAATTGTGGCTATTTTTTTTCTCATCCATTCTCCCCTTAATTCTTTACCCCCTTACCACTCAAGAATTTAACAATCTCTGCCTTAAATACATCTTGAATGATTGGCTACCACAACCCTCCATGACAGCAAGTTCCACAGATTCCCTATCTCTGCCTGAAGAAATTTTTCCCTCCATCAGTTCTAAAGGGACAGCCATTTATTATGAGTCAGTGCCCTTGGATCCTAGATGCTCCTGTTAATGGAAACATCCTCTCAAGGTCCTCTCTACCCAGGTCTTTCAACGTCTAGATGAGATCCACCCTTATCCATCCGATTTCCTTTCTGTACAGGCTCAGAGGAATCAAACACTCCTCATAAATTAAGCTTTTCATTCCGAGAACCATTCTTGTGAATCTCCTTTGGGTTCTGCTCAGGGCTAGCATATATTTTCTTAAATGGACATTGACAAATGTCCTGGAGTGTACGACGAAACGTGGGTTGCTGGAATATGAGACAGCTGCATTACATTTGTGTCACAGTGCCACCCTACCTTCCACTAGGATGGAGCCATACTCTTTGTGCTATGTTGACACCAGACTTCTAAACAAGGCCTCTACTCAGAGCTCTGTTACAGGAGAGCAGAGAAAAGCTGCAAAGGGTGAAGACAAAGCCACCTTGAAAACATAACATTGTCATAAAACCCCTAGGGATCTCTGATCCAAGGCTACTTAAAGTGATGAAGAATATCCAGGAAAACTCCTTGCCTCATTGACAGAAGCATGTGGAGATCCAAGCACGGAGAGTGAAAGAAGCAAATGACAATCCGAATAACCAAACAATCCACCTCACACAACTCAATTCTGCAGATCCCAAAAAGGACCTGAATCACCTGACAATACATAAAACTGAAGAGGATGCAAATCATCCTCATTACCAAGGATCCAGCTCACAAGAAGTGGCGATTCCTTATTTAAACATAATATTATTTTTCTCCATCTTTTTCTGGTGGTTACATTTCAGAGAATACTTACTTGGTCTAAACCCTCGGGAACATCCTGAAAGGGAGGTGAAAGGTGAATAGAAATGCAACTCTGCTGCTTCAAAAGTAGATGCAGAGTTTTGAGATTTCAGTGATGACTACTGAAAATGAAAATGTTGGAAATATAAATCAAATGTGATAGGGTGAGTTCCAATGGTCATCAGCACCTTACGTCTCTAGATCAGAGCTATCAACACATTGAGCTTATAACACTGATAATTATGTCCATTGATGCATTTCTATTGATCCCATCACACTTGTCCTGCACTTCTCCCTCTTTCTCTACTTGCACCTTTCTCTTTCCTAGTTCTGATAAACAACCTCTGTTTACACAAAGACTTTGACCTATTGAGTTTTCCAGCAGTTTTTAGTCTTTGTTCAAGTCACGTTTATTGTCACGTATACAATCACAGTGAGGTACAGGCCCAATGAATAATTTTGATGTCTGACTCTCTGTCATCAAAAGATTTTAGAATATTTGTGTTAATTGGTTTCTGCCAAAGGTGGTTGGACCTCTAGAGGTGTCAAACCCATTACAATGTGTTTCCACTACGTATCTCAAAGGAACCATTTGTCAACCCAAAATATTAAAGTAAATAATGTCATTGTAAGTAACTATTGTAATTGTAATGAATCACCTACACTTATTTTTGATCTTAAGAGTATAAAAATGTGATGCAACTTTGGGTTTGTGAGCCTCTACAGAGTGTCTCCAGAATGACACCTACTTGTTATGCTGAGTGAAGACTTCTATATCATCAGCTTCAGGTTCTTTCTAGCGACTTCAATCACAGTCACAACAATGGTAAACTAATAACCTTTAGATCTTCATAGATGACCAGCCATCATTGAACCTAGATATTTCTTTCTTAATGTCTCCTCCTCTTATAGCCAGTCCAGCCATTTGACAACCCATGAGTTTCATTATTGTTGGCCGTTCCACCCCTGTTGTAGCTTTAGCAGGAATATGACATTCATTTAGACTCACCTTCTCTCAACTGTGTCACAGATGGTAGAAACACAAATGTTTGCAAAGAGTTGTACAAAAGTCTTCCGAACAGACGATGCTATCACTTGCCTTACACAGAGAAAATCCTGACCCAGCAAGGGAGCTGAGGGATGTCTGATGTGAGGACAAAAGACATTTCTAACTGCATTTTGATCAACAAAATCCGTTCATCCTGCAGTTATTGATTCCCAAAGAATATTACCACAACGCCTTCAAAGCAACTTCATTAACCACTTGTAAATGGAAAGCTTTTGATCAGCTGGCAGTCATTAAAATCCGGTTCTGCCACTGTATCCAAAACTGTATTGTTGAAGTATCCCTTGTTTTGAGATGAGAACTTATACCTAGAGTTCACAGCCTCTGATTGCCTGACCACATAAAAATAAAAGATCCCCAGTATTACTTTTAAAATGAACAATGAAGTTAAATCCTTAAACCCTGTTTAATGCTTAATGTTTAATGACTTACATGCCTCATCTACTTCCTCTGATAGCTTGTTCCATACATGCGCACTATGCTGTAGTAGTTGCCCCTCAGGACCCTTTTAAATCTCTCCCCTCTCATCTTAAATCTATGTCATGTAGGTTTTGATTCCTTTTCTCTGAGAAAAAGACTGTGTGCATTCACCCTACCCCAAAGGAATAATATCCTAGCCTGCCCAAACTCTTTCTAGAACTCAGGCCCTCGGGCCCAGGTAAATCTCCTCCAGTTTAATAAAGTCTCTCATAAAACAAAGTAACCTCTTCAAGATGGTGCTGGTGAACCACGGCTACATACAATACTTCTAATTATACCTCTTGAATTACTTTTATTGCAATCTACAGCATGTAATTTCCCTTTAAACGATGTACAGGTTCCCCCTGCCATCCAAAGGTAGAGCGTTCCTATGAAATGGTTCATAAGCCAACATGTCGTAAAGCGAAGAAGCAATTACCATTATATGGGAAAAACTTGTGAGTGTTTGCAGACCCAAAAATAACCGACCAAATCATGCAAAATAACACATAAAACCTAAACTAGCGGTAACATATAGTAAAAGCAGGAATGATATGATAAATACACAGCCTATATAAAGTAGAAATATGCGTAATTGTCGGCCTAGATCAGTGCCGATTTCCGATTGCGTCGTCTCTGATCTGGGCCGACATTTAAATGTCGGCAGCACCTAATTAATTAGCATGTTTATTTCGGCTTTTTTCTTAAAGATGTGCTGTGTGCCTCCCGGCTACCGTTGCATTCTCCGCGAATCGGTATCTGTCTGCGGCCTGGGTGTTGGCGTGGTGGGACACTGGACTGTCATCTGGTCTGGTTCCATTAGGGCAGGCAGCTCATCTTCTCCTATGACTGCCCGCCTCGATGTCAAAGGTCGAGGTTCATCATCTGCTGTGGCTGATGTGGAAGGCTTGCTTGACTGCTGAGCCTCGCGCATTTTTCTATCACACAGTTCTTTGTAAGGACTCAAACCATCCTGCAAATATCTCCTAAACCGACGTACCCTTTCAAAATTAAAGTTGTACTTTATCATTACACATTCGGTTTTGATTGTTATCCTTTTTTCTTCCAATTGCATCAGCTCTTCATCTGTCAGTTCTTGGTCATGGAATGCCAAAACCTCTTCAACATCATGTTCGTCAGCTTCCACAAGCCAAACTCACGTTGTCCTTACTTCGTTCACCACGATCAAAACGCTTAATTATGTCTAGTTTTAAGCTAAGTGTAACACCCTTACGAGCTCTTTCAGACTTTTCCGATACCTTAGAACTCATCTTGCAAACAGCTGCTCACAGGCTCGTGTTTAAGCAATGCTGTTCCAAATCCGGGGGAGGCGGCTGCTCAAGGCGGGCGCTGCCTTTTATCGCGCGCTGATTTTTTTTTTTGTAACAGTGAAAACACCTTCTGAAAGTGAAAACAGGGTACTAATGTATGTCTTTCGTAACAGTGAGGTTTTGTAGAGCAAACGTTCGAAAAGCGGGGGACACCTGTGCGTCTAAACCAATTTAATGATCTACATATTTCATGATCTTATGAGGGACTTGGTGGACTTAGCTCTCAAGCAAGCAGGTATGGCACCTTTAAGTGGATGAAGGTTCATTGCATGGCTGCAAGCAAGACTGTGGGGGGGGAGGGGTGGTTGCGGGAGATGTGTGGAGGAGGAATCCAAGCCAGGCTGAAATGCGGATTGAGACCTGCTCTACCCAGTACCTTGTTAGCAAAAATGCAGTCACTGGAGAACAAAACTGTGGACCTAACAGCAAGATTGCTGCATCAGAGGGAAATGAAAGATTGTTACATACTATGTTTGACCGAGACATGGCTTACTCCCAGCTAGCCAGGTACGGTGACCAGACTTGAAGGCTTCTCGAATCACAGGATGGTCCAAATTGCTAATTCAGAAAAGGAAAAAGATGGAGGGATGTGTTTCATGATGATCTCTCGGTAGTGGTCCAATATGATGGTTTTGTTGAAGTTGTTTTTCCCTGACCTTGTACACCTAACAGTCAAATGCCACCCATTCTATGCTTGTATTTGCCTTGGGAGTTCTCCTCCATATTTTACATTCTCCTCCATGGTTTACATACCACCAGTTGACAGATTAGAATCAAGCACCTGAGATACTGCATAACGCTGTCTTCAAACAAGAAACAGTCCATCGCAATGCATTTCAAATCATACTCTGGGGGTCATCAACCAGGCTTGTTTAAAGAAAAAGCTGCCCAATTACCATCAGCATATAACCTGTCACATCAGAGGTCCCAACACACTTGACCACTTTATACTAAAAGAAGGAATGCTTACATGTTCCATGCCCGGACCACACTTCGGTAAATCTGATAACTTGGCTGTTCTTCTCCAGCTCGCATACAGGCAGACGCTAATAATTAAAGCTCCAGTGATTAGGACAATAAAGAGGTGACTGTGGGAGGCAGAGGAGTGGCTATGGGATCTTCGAGTTAGTGGACTCGGCAGTGTTCAAAGACTCATCTGTGGATCTGAATAAAAACACCATGGATGTTACGGACTTTATTAAACCAGTTGTAGACAAGAGTGTCCCCACAAAATTATTCAGAGTCTTCCTCAGCCAGAAGCCCTGAATGAACCATGATATTTGCAATCCGCTAAGGGCTAGATCAGAGTCATTCAGGTCTGGTGACAAAGAAAGTTACAAGAGGTCCAGGTCTGATATCTGAAAAGCCATCTCACAGGTGAAGTGGCAATTCCAGACTAAACCTGAATGAACGAAGGATGCCTGACAGTTGTGACAGGGCTTGAATGCCATTGCCTCGTACTGAGTTAAAATAAGCAATATGGGAGACAACGGGGCTTCACTTCCAGATGAGTTTTGACTATGAAAACATAGAAGAAACATCACAATCTCCCACAGCCTCTGATGATCCTGTGATTTCAGTCTCTGCGGACGACATGCAAGCAGCCTTCAGAAAGGTGAACCCATGAAGAGCATATGACCCAGACAGCACAGCTAGCCATGCAATAAATACCTGTGGTGATCAATTAGCCAGAGTGTCAACTGATATTTTTAACCTCTCACGTTGGCAGTCTGAAGTATCCACCTGCTTCAAGCCAACTTCACTTATACCAGTACCTAAGGTAGTAACCTGCCTCAATGACTATCATCCAGTACCACTTACATCCAAAGTGATGAAGTGTTTTGAGAGGCTGGTGATGAAACATATCAACTCCTGCCTGAGAAGCAACTTGCATCCACTCCAATTTGCCTACCAAAGCAACAGGTCCACAGCAGATACCATCTCATTGACTCTTCACTCAACCCTAGAACATCAGGAGAGCGAAGATGCATACACCAGGATGCTCTTTATCAATTGCTGTTTGGTATTCAATACCATCACCCCCTCAATACTAATCAATAAGCACCAAGACCTTGGTTCTAAGTACACTCTTGTGCAATTGGATACTCAGTTTCCTCACTTGCAGACCTCAGTCAGCTTGGATTGGCAACAACATCTTCACAATCTCCATCAGCACAGGGTGCACCACAAGGCTGTGTGTTTAGCACCCTACTCTACTCGCTCTGCATTTATGACCGTGTGGCTAAGCACAGCCCCAATGCCATATTTAAGTTTGCTGATGACACCACTTTTGTAGACCAAGTTCTTGGTGGTGACGAATCAGCATATAGGAGGGAGATTGAAAATCTGACAGAGTGGTGCCACAAACAAAACCTCTTACTCAATGAGAGCAAGACCAAGGAACTGATTATTGACTTCAGGAGGAGGAAACCAGAGATCCATGAGCCAGTCCTCTTCAGAGGATCAAAGCTGGAGAGCGTCAGCAACTTTAAATTCCTTGGTGTTATCATTTCAGACGACTTATACTGGGCCCAGCACGCAAGGACAGTTATGAAGAAAGCAGCACCTCTACTTCCTTAGGAGTGTGCGAAGTTTCAATATGACACCTAGAACTTTGACTAACTTCTACGGATGTGTAGTGGAGAGTATATTGACCGGCTGCATCACAGCCTGGTATTGAAACATCAAAGCCCTTGAGTGGAGAATTCTACAAAATGTAGTGGGTACGGCCCAATCTGTTATGAGCAAAGCACTCCTCAATGTTGAGCACATCTACATGAAGCAGCATTGATCATCAGGAACCATCAGCTAGTTCATGCTCTCTTCTCACTGTTTCCATGAGGAAGAAGTTACAGGAGCCTCAGGACTCACACCACCAAGTTCAGGAACAATAATGATCTCTCAACCATCAAGGTCTTGAAGCAAAGGGGATAACTTCATGTAACATCACTTGGCCCACCCTGTAAATGTTCCCATAACCTACGGACTTTGTACACGGGTTGAATGCCCAAGTTACTGTGGTCGTTCACTGATTCTCTTATGGCTATTGGGGTGTATGGGGTGCCCAGGGAGGGGTAGCATCTCTGGCGATGGGGCTTGTCATGTCCACTCCAGGGCAGATCACTCATCTTTGGTCTCCACCGGACACTCGGCTCTCACCAGGGGCTGAAGGTAGCTGTTTGTATGTGACAGCAGGCCTACCTCAGTACATCACCTTGATAGCGGGTTAAACCTGGTGAGACTAGCCAACAGCCTCATATCCCAGCGTGACAAGGACATGCCTGTCCTAGCACGCAACGTCAACTCTGACATATGGGCGGATGAGATCTACGGTGAGAAGGCTCGGAAAGCAGTACTGCAATGATCTGTGGAGAGCAAAGGACATGGCAAAGCACAGAATATACCATGGTTATCCACTGCAACCAACAAAGACCCTAGTTGTGATGCTTCTTCATACGACTGGACCCAGACTTCTGAGGTCGAGGGAGTGGGACTGCTCCAGTGCAATGGCTTTTCCACTTTAAAAACTCTCCTGCGCAGGTCTCCTGTCATTGTTGGGCACGACAGAAAACCACCCCAATTATAGTTACCATTCAGTTATGGATTTATTGAGTATGCCTGCAAGGAAACAAATCTCAGGATTGTATATGGTGACATATATCTACTTCGATAATACATTTACTTTGAACCAAAACAGGTCGTGAGTGGAGCTTAGGAGACGATAGTGCTTAATGGCGACTGCTTTGCTTGCGTCTTTGGAAGCAGCTCTACTTCTACCTGTATTATCTCTATTTTTTCCTTTCAGGGCTCTTTTGAACACCCTGACTTGGAGTTACATGCTGACTTCGGTTCTTTGCGGGAATGGGACTTGCTCTTGGGGTCTCACGACTGGCTGCTATTCGATATACCAAGGACACGCCCTGGAAGACTGACGTGCCTTCAGGGTTTCAGGATTTCGTGGCTCTGGAGGCGGGCGGATTCGAGGTTGGTGCTGCCGTCTGACATGTCGTGGGAGTACATGGAAGATCAAAAGCAGTGAGCTGGCTGCTGGCTGTGTGCCCAGAGACCCGAGTTCTTTGGGCACAGAACTCGGAAAAAAGTGACGCAACAGACTTTTAACATCGTAAATCAGCGAGTTATTTGTTATGTCTCCCCTCTCAATGTGAAATGGTGACACCTCTTTTTCCCTTATTAGGGAGAGAGAGAGAGCCTGTGGTATGTCGAATACCGAGTGAACGAGTAGTCTTTGGAGTACTGCAAACCCGTGTCTTTATTGATGCTTTGCTGCATGCTTGAGGGCTCAGTGGGGGTGCAGATGCTTTTTTTGCTGGTAGGGGAAGAGGAATCGTTGCCTTGCTGCTGCTTACACATGAGAGGGGGGAGCTGGGAGGAGGCTTCGGGGTTCTAGCATTTAACTGTCATTCACTCTTTGGTTCACTCCTCTGTTTTTGTGAATGTTTGAAAAGAAAAAGAATTCCAGGATGTATGTTGTGTACATTTCTCTGACAATCATGTGCACAATCATCTAAGTGTAGCCTCACTATTATCTTGTACAACTGTAACATATATCACCCCAACTCTTATACTGTGCCCTGAATGATGGATCTCAGCAGCCAAACGTCTTCTTCGCCAAGTTCAAATTCTTTTGTCATTCAACCATACAGTTTGTAATATATAGATCTCTTTCTCTATTTCTTTCAGAGCAATGACCCCCCCCCCTTAGAGCTATATATTGATCTGTTGTCTACGCAGGCGCTGCTGTCTCTGCGTGTGTATTGTCTTCTTGCTCTCTCTCGCTGCAATGTGAATACACCACTGTGTGCTTTTATTTAATCGATATGCAGTTGTGCACAGACACAACAAATTGGCGACAAGTATGAACCTGAACGTCAGAAAATATCACCAACAGTTACGGGATGGAACAGCGAGAGTTAAACAGCACAAGAAGGCCGTTACAGATGCTAATAAATACCTGAGTACAGTACACAGTAACAGTGAAAGATGTCCTGAATTTAAAGTGAAAATAGAATGGTGATGGCTTCAGCTGGGAAAGTTGACAAATTTGATAGCGCTAATGGAGACTGGGAATTGTACATCGAGAGAGTTGAACTGTATTGTAACGTAAACAATGTGGAGAAGCAAAAGAAACTCTCTACACTTCCTAGCTTAATGGGCCCAGAACATGCAGTCTCTTACACAACTTAGCAAACCCTGCAAAACCAGCAAACAAGACTTTTGGTGAAATTGCTACAATTTTACAAAACTTCTGGAGCCCTCATCTGCCAGTAATAGCTGAGAGATT
This sequence comes from Mobula birostris, assembly GCF_030028105.1. NCBI lineage: Eukaryota > Metazoa > Chordata > Chondrichthyes > Myliobatiformes > Myliobatidae > Mobula > Mobula birostris. Next base: position 123,688,636 of record NC_092371.1, read on the forward strand.
TAGATTTTACAAAAAGAAGCAGTGAAACGATGAAAGCATTTCTGAATACATTGCAGAACTGCGCAAACTTTCCCCAGTGTTGTGACTTTAGAGGTTGACTTTGATGTATAAAGGGACAGGTTTGCATGCGGCAGGCATAGACAAAGCACTCAAAAGAGGTTACTACCCAAAAGAGACCCAACCTTAGAACGGGCATTGACCATTCCAATATCATTAGAAACAAAAGATGCAGAAGTACAGAAAGGTGTAAAACACAGTATTTTTTATTTAGGGATACAGGACCTTTGGTCCCAATGACCTGCACCTCTCAACAGCCCACTTATTTTACCCTAGCCTAATCACAGGTCATTTTACAATGACCAATTAACCTACTAACTGGTACATCTTTAGACTGTGGAAAGAAACAAGAGCACCCGGAGGAAACTCACGAGCTCACAGGAAAAATGTACAAACATTTTTTTTCTCTACAGAGGATGCCAGAATTGAACTCTGAATTCGGACGTCCCAAGCTGTAATGGTGTCACGTCAAAGATAAAGTAAAGTCACAAAATAATACTAACACAAGTGGCATGGCCTGAAGACTGGCAGATCAACATAAAGTGTAAGGTGCATGTCTATTTAAAACAGATAATGTCAATGGCACTACTATAATAGAAAATGCAGTAATATGAACATTTGAAACAGCAGCAATAAAAGATGAAAAATGACCAGTACAGGATGAGAGTGTGTCAGTGAATTGGTGATTAGGTGGGGGTGGGTGTTCAGACAGGGTGTATATGTGTGCTGGGTGGCAGCAGGCTATTAAGAAATCTAACAGCCTGCGGGAGAAGCAGTTACCTAGCCTAACAGTTACCTAGCCTAACAGTTCTGATTCTTATGCTGCGCTACCATCCGCCTGACAGCAGGAGATCAAAGAGAGACCATCCTGTCTAGCTGTGATGTTGCTTTAAAAGAACAATGTAATGGTACTCCTAGGCCCCTCTGTTTTGCAACACACCTCAGGGTCCTGTCGTTCATTGTGAACATCATACCCTAGTTTGACCTCAAAATGCAACACATCACACTTGTTATATTAAAACACGATTGAACAGCCCTTAGCCAACTTACACAGCTGATCAAGATTCCCATGCGATTTTTGATAATCTTTGTCATTGTCATTGTTATCACACATTTTGAGGTCATCTACAATCTTGCCAACCCCAGCCTTGAACATTTTCATCCAAATCATTTTCAGTATATAAATGATGAACAACAGTAAGCTCAGCATTGATCTCTGTGACACATTTAAAAAGAGAACAACTTTCCACCACTGCCAAACCAATTAAGTATTCAATTAACAACACACACAAAATGCTGGAGGAACTCAGCAGGCAAGGCAGCATCTAAGGGGGAAAAAAAGCACAGTTGATGTTTCGGGCCAAAACCCTTAGCCCTGCCGAGGGCTTCAGCCTGAAACTTCGATTGCACTTTTCTTTTCCCATAGATGCTACCTGGCCTGCTGAGTTCCTCCAGCATTTTGTGTATGTTGCCCGGATTTCCATCATCTGCAGATTTTCTCCTGTAAGTATTCAATTAGCTGGTTCTTCCTGGATCCCATGCAATCAATCTTTCCAAGTTATTGATAGATTGGTAAATTGGTTTAGTGGTTTGAGGTACAGTTAAAAACTATGCCATCTGTCTGCCATCCACACAGATCATTTCACTATAACAGTGTATTGAGTTAATACTAGCAGAAAAAAGCATAACAAGATGCAGGAGATAGTGCTAGAGTTGCAGAGACAGTGCAGTACAGACAGACAATAAAATACAAGGTAGATTGTGAGGTCAAGAGTCCATCTTATCATACCCAGTCTTAAAACTGTCCTTGAGACTGGTGGCAAATGCTTTCAGGCTTTTCATTCTTCTGCACAGTGGGAGGGGGGGAGGGGATCAAGGATAGAATGTCCAAGGTTGGAAGGGTGCTTGATTATGTTGGCCCTGAACATTTATCAAAGCAGTGAGAAGTGTAGCCAGTGTAGTTGGAGGGCAGGCAGGTCATGAGCTGAGCTGTGTCTACATTTCTGTGCAGTTTCTTGTGGACAGTAGCAGAGCAGTTGTCATAGCAATCTGTGATGCATTTGAATAAGAAGCTTTCTATGATGCATCAGTAAGAATCAGTGAGGTCAAAGGGGACCATACCAAATTTCTTTAGCTCTTGAGGAAGTAGAAGTGCTGGTGTGCTTTCTTTGTCATTACTTCAACACAGATGGACCAGAACATAATATTGGCGATGTTCGCTCTTAGGAACTTAAAGATCTCAACTCCCAAACTCTGCACCATTCATCTAAACCACAGCATCTGCACCACCTCAATCTTGTAACATTGAGCAGGTTAGGGAGAAGTGAAGCCTGACATCTATGGAGGTGCCATCCATAAAGTACAAGTAAAATTAAATTGTTAATTTAAATATAAGCTTAAATTCTTGTAGCCAAATAAATTAATCTACAATTAACAGAGGTTCACTTCAACTGTATCAGAGCTAGGTGGTTCTGGGAGATTAGCAAGAGGTGCAGGAGCCCCACCTAGTGTTGGGTTGACCAAAAGGCAAGGGTCATGGCTAACATGAATGAAAGAAAAGACTGGTCCATCCAAGTGTAGCTACACTACGTTGCAGGAAAGGAGTGTAGCACAGCAGAAAAGTACAGTGGATGATTGTCGTAGCCAAAAGCAGCAGAGTTGTAGATATAGCACAGATACTGGCTCTTTGTCAACCAAACCAAGCAGATGAAGGCTACCTATCAAGTATCCTGCTGGTTTAACACTCTCCAATGAACCCCTTATACAATAAAGTACTTTCTCATGTATCTCACAGTCCAACTTGTCATGACCCTTACACTTCATTCGTCTACTTGCACCGCACTTTCTATGCACCTGTAATGTTCTATTTTCCGTTGTACTACATCAATGTACTTATGGATGTAATAATCTGCCTGGATGGCATGGAAACAAAAGTCTCTTACTGTATTTTGGTATAGATTATACTAATGAACCTGTTACCAATTTACACTAATCCATTTGATTCTTGTCGGACTTCACTGGCTGTCTCAGATCACGGCAGAGTTGTGGACATAGCTCAGTTGCTGCCTGTAAAGAGTCTGTATGTTCTCCCCATGACCGTGTGAGTTTCCTCCGGGCGCTCTGGTTCCCTCCCGTGGTTCAGAGGCGTACCGGTTGGTAGGTTAATTGGTCATTGTAAATTGTCCTGTGGTTAGGCTAGGGTTAAATCGGGGGTTGCTGCGCGACATGGCTGGAAGGGCTGAAAGGCCTCATCCGCGCTGTATCACAGTAAATAAATCATGAAGAGCAGCCTCCGCTCCATGGATGCTGTCTATGCTTTTCACTGCCTCAGTAAAGCAGTCAAATAATCAAAGGCCCCATCTACTCCAGACATTCTCCCTTCTCCACCCTCCCATCAGGCACAAGATGCAAAAGATTGAACACATGAAACACCAGACTGAAGAACGGCTTCTATCCCACTGTCGTAGGACTAATGAACAGTCTCCTGTATGATGATGGACTATTGATGTCACAGTCAACCTCATTATGGTCTTGCACATTATTGTCTGCCTGCACTGCAGTTTTTCTGTAACTGTAACCCTTCATCCTACACTCTATTATTGTTTTCCCCTACTTCAACGTACTGACCTGATGAAATAAGCTGGTTGGATGGGATGTAAAACATCACATTCTGACCAAACAATCACAGAATAAAGCCATTCTCCCTGTGCTGCCTCTTTGATAGGACTGGCCATCAAGTCACCTTCCTATTTATCCTGATAGGTGAAAACTATGCCTTCGATGTAGATAGTCCTGCTGTATGGGTTTGTGGATTCAAGCACTTCTCCAAATAGGCTTCTTCTAATGTATTCACTTTTCAGGATGCAAGGCGAACACTTATTACCCAGCAATCACTACCCTTGAGAAGGCACGTTCTTGTGTTGCCACAGTTGTTTTAGTGAAGGTGCTCCCACAGTGTTGTTCCAGGATTCAGATTCTGTGTTGTTCTTCTCCTCAACTTGTGGTGCTTCGAGACATTTCTTCAGCATTTGTTGTTTTTTTTTTAAAAACGAGGCTTTGTTGCTAGCTCAGTGCTCAACCCAGCACGGACAGAAAGCGTGTAAGGAGCCGGCCAGATTTGAACCCGGGACCAATCACCTCGAAGTCAGGTACGGATGCCACTACACCACCAGCTGGCTATGTGATGATTGACGACCAACAATACATTTTCATGTCAGGGTGGACATCTCCAAGAAGAGAACAGGCATGGGATAGTGTACCTTCACATCTGCTGTCCTTGTCTTCCTTAGCAAGAGAGTTTATGGGTTTGCAAGGGGCTGTTGCTGGGTTGTTGATCAGTAAATGCAGCACATTTTATGGTTATTGTGCATAAGTGGTGGAGGGAGTGAATGTGGAAGGTGGGGTTGGGATGTTAGTAACGCTTGATGCTTTGTCTTGGATGATGTTGAGACTCGTTAGTACTGATTGAGTTGGTTGTCTGTTATGATTTTGTTGTGTACAATGCCTGTAAAAAAAAGTATTCACCCCCTCTTGAAAGTCTTCATCTTTTATTCTTTTACAATGTCAATTCGCAGTGGAGTTAATTTGACATTTTTGACACTGATTGACCGAAAAGGCTCTTTCGTGTCAAAGTGAAAACAAATTTCTATAAATTGTTCTAAATTTATTATGACTATAAAACACAAAATAATTGATGGCACAATTACTTACCCCCTACAATTCTGTATTTAGTAGATGCACCTTTGGCAGCAATTACAGCCTTCAGTCTGTGTGAATAGGTCTCTATCAGCTTTGCACATCTGAACACTGCAATTTTCCCCCCATTCTTCTTTACAAAACTGCTCAAGCTCTGTCAGATTGCACGTGGATCATGAGCGAACAGCCCTTTTCAAGCCCAGCCACAAATTCACAATTGGATTGAGGTTCGGACTCTGACTTGGCCACTTCAAGGCATTAATTTTGTTGCTTTTTAAGACATTCAGGTGTCACTTTGACTTTACGCTTGGGGTCATTGTCTTGCTGGAAAACAAATCTTCTCCCAAGTCACAGTTTTCTTGCAGACTGCATCAGGTTTTCCTCGAGGATTTCCCTGTATCTTGGTGTATTCATTTTCCTCTGTCTTCACAAGCCTTCCAGGGTCTGCGGCAGCCACCACCATACTTCACAGTAGGGATGATGTTTTTGATGGTGTACGATGTTTGGTTTACGCCAAACGTAGCATTTATTCTTGTGGCCAAAAAGTTCAACTTTGGTTGCATCAGACCACAGTTCCTTCTTCCAGCTGACTTCAGTCTCCCACATGCCTTCTCTTCCGGTAAACTCTAGCTGAGAGCTCATGGGAGTTTTTTCCCCCCAACAGTGTCTTTCTCTTTGCCACTCTCCATAAAACTGTGACTGGTGAAGTACCCGGGCAACAGTTGTTGTATGTGCAGTCTCTCCCATCTCAGCCACCGAAGCTTGTCACTGGTCTCTTGTAGCCTCCCTCACTAGTTCCCTGCTTTCACGGTCACTCAGTGACCTGCGCTTGGGAGATTTACAGCTGTGCCATGTTCTTTCCATTTCTCGATGACTGACTGAACTGTACTCCAAGGGATATTCAGTGACTTGGAAATTTTCTTGTATCCACCTCCTGACTTGTGCTTTTGCAGAACTGCAATAACAAAAAAAAACCTTTTTGCAGAACTGTTTAGAGTGTTCTTTTGTCCTCATGGTGTAGTTTTTGCGAGGAGACTGACTCACCAGCCACTGGACCATCCAGATACAGGTGTATATTTACTTCAGTCTATGGAAACACCTTCACTACATATAGGTGATTTCCATCTAATAATGATTTGGTGTGTCATATTAAGGGGCGGGGGGTGAATACGTAAGCAATGAAGTATTCTGTGTTTTATATTTGTAATTAATTTAGATCAGTGTAGAGACCTGATTTCACTTTGACACGACAGTCTTTTTCTTTTGATCAGTGTCAAAAAAAGCCAGATTAAATCCACTGTGATTCAATGTTGCAAAACAATTAAAAAACATGAAAACCTCCAAGGGAGTGAATACTTTTTATAGGCACTGTATGTTATATGTTGAAATATCCAGCATTTGATTTGCTCTTGTTCCTGCAGTATTTACATGGCTGAGTTTCTCACCTGAGAAGGTAACCAGAATGTTGAGGGTGAGGGACTTAAGCCCTGGTAATGCCACTGAATGTTAAGGAAAGGAAGTTGGGGTCCCTCTAGCAAAAAGGTTCATTGTTTGTTAGGAACAGTAACAATGTTTGCGCACAGACAGACAGAGACACACACACAAAGTTTCGTACACAGTATTCTCTTTCACATGCTGCTTTACACACACACACACACACAGTATACACGCATCATAAATAGACATTTACACATGCATGCACATTCACACACAATAAACCACCCCTGCACACACTCACTTTCTCACACGCAGACATATTCTCACTTACATGTACACTCTCCCAGATACACATTAATACACACAGTCTCCCAAACACACACACACACAAAAAGAAACTCATATTCTCACACACCTTGCCTTACCTGGTCTGATCTATACAGTGTGAAACTCAAAATCCAAGACATGACCCCAACGATGGTCAGCAGGTCAATGTGCTTTTGTGGTTTAAGTATGAGAATCTGTGAGTTTGAGTGTGCGTGAGAGAGAAAGTGTGTGTAGGTGGGTGTGAGTGAATATGTATGTGTGTGAGAACACGTGACTGTATTTGTGTGTGGGTCTGTGTGTCGTGCATGCTTGTGTTTACGTGTAGGTTAGACTTCAATGTAGTGCTGCCCACCTGCAGGCTTTAAGAGGTGCCTCCATGTCATAGTTTAAAAGTCCATAAAGCACGCCATACTTTTTAAAAGCTTTGATACCTATGGGGATATCAACTTTTATACATTATGTTCTGTACTTCAAATTCAAGCTACTTCATACTGATTTAGAGGACAGCTCTCTGCCAGCCTCCCTGGCCATCAATGTCAGTTTATTTCAATGATACACTGCTTAATAGTCCACACAATTTGCATTGATGTTTACCCCGAGCTGAATGATCTCCTCCCACTCATTCTCCTTAAATCATAGAAGCACTTAATCCTAAAAGCACACATACTGCACCGTAGGGTGATTCAAACTCTGTGACAAACTTGAGAGTCAGGCAACTAAACTGGGCTTAGTGTCATGTTTTCTTACCTTATTACAACCCTATAGTTAAAACATTGCTCCAAATCTATTCATGCATCCATTATTCTATATATAAACCTACTGAACCACTAGATTAGATTCCAGACTCTATCGCTCCCAGATATCCTTTATTCAATATATAAATCCCTTGAATTCCTCAATTAGGTTTTAGTCTGTATTACTTCCAGGTAACCATTAATCTCTGGAGCCTCTCAATTAGGTTCTTCTCTGAATCACTCCCACGTATCCATTATTCTATGGCGATAATCTCGGAACCGCCCCCCCCCATTAGATTTCCAGTGTTTTTTGAGAAAAAAGTATTTTTTTCATCCCCCATTTTAAAAAGTCTGCCAATAGTTTAAATCCACCCACAGCTTTTTTTTACCCTTCAGCCAACCAACTTTAATGTTTCCTAGTTCGTGTTCTCACTTTCTAACTGCCCTCAGTTCACAGGCTGAGAGGTTCCTTATCAGTAAGGGGGTAAAGCGTTATGGGAAGATGATGAGAGAATGGGGTTGGAAAATGATCATTCATGAATGAATGGAGGAGCAGACTCAAAGGGCTGAATGGCCTTATTCTGCTCCTCTCTCCTATAGTGTCATGGTCTCATCCATTCACCCTCCTTGTTCCCCAGCTCTGTTGGCCTTGAAAATAAGCTGATCATCAACCAATTGAGACAATTCCAAAGACTCACAACCCTATAACAGAGGCAATTATTCCTCATATCAGTAAAAAATGTTGATGCTTATCCTAATACTGTAATGTTAACACTTGCCAGATAGCTGAAGTGTCCACGCTGTCCAATCTCCTAAAACATACATCACTGAAATATCTTGGGCTGAATATTAAACACAGTGTGTTAAAGGATCTTAAATCCCTATCTAAGGGGAGCTGTGTTAACTACTCTTTCCATGGTTTGAAAGTTATTGGAAAAGATGGTTTAAATTCTGAGAGATAAAGCTAGATGCTGTTAAGATAAAGGAAGATCCTGTCCTAATGCAGGCAAATGGGATTAGTGCGGATGTGGTGGTTGGAAGGGCCATTTTGACTTGAGACGCAGGTAGACATGGTGGTGAGGCAGCTTTTGCAATGCTGGCCTTCATCTGTCAGGGCAATGAGTATATGAATTGAGGACTTAGTGCAGTTTTACAAGACACTGGAGTATTGTGTTCGGTTCACCCTGCTGTAGAAAAGATGTTACTAAATTGGAAAGAGAGTTATGAAGATGTTGCCAGACTTGTGGGACTAAGTTATAGGGAAAGATTGGACAGGCTAGAAATTTATTCCCTCAAGTGCAGGAGATTGAGAGATATTACAGAGGTGTCTAAGATCATGAGGGGCATAGATAGGGGTATATACACAATCTTTTATCCAGGGTTGCAAAATTAATAACTAGATCATAAGATATAGGAGCAGAATTAGGCCATTTGGCCCATCGAGTCTGCTCCACAATTTCATCGTGACTAATCCAATCTTCCTCAGCCTCAATCTCTTGCCTTCTCCCCATATCCCTTCAAGCCCTGACCAATCAAGAATCTATCAACCTCATCTTTAAATATACATAAAGACTTGGCCTCCACAGCTGCCCGTGGGAAAGAATTCCACAGACTCAGTACTCTCTAGCGAAATAATTCCTCTTGGTCGCTATCTAAAAGGATGCCCCCTTATTCCGAGGCTGTATCCTCTGGTTGAAGACTCTCCCACCATAGAAAACATCCTCTCTACATGAACTCTATCAAGGCCTTTCACCATCCAATGTTTCAATGAGGTCACCCTTCATTCTTCTGAATTCTAGTGAATACAGGCCCAGAGCCATTAAACATTCTTCATATGACAAGCTATTCAATCCTTGAATCATTTTCGTGAACATTCTTTGAACCCTCCCTAGTTTCAACACATCCTTTCTAAAATAAGCAGCCCAAAGCTGCTCACAATATTTCAAGTGAGGCTTCACTGGTACTTTGTAAAGTTTAAACATTGCATCCTTGCTTTTATATTCTAATCCTCTTGAAATGAATGCTAACATCACATTTGCCTTCCTTACCACAGACTCAACTGGCAAAATAACCTTTGCGGAATCCCAAGTCTCTTTGCACCTCAGTTTTTTTTATTTTCTCTCTATTTAGAAAATAGTCAACCCCTCTATTTCTTCTGCGAAAGTACATGACCATACACTTGCTGACACTGTATTCAATTTGCCATTTTTTTGCCCAATCTCCTAATCTATCTAAATCCTGCTGTAGTTTCTATACTTCTTCAAAACTACCTGCCCCTCCACCTATCTTCATATGATTTTCAAACTTTGCAACAAAGCCATCAATTTCATCATCCAAATCATTAACATACAGTATAGCATAAAAAGAATCAGACCTAATACAGACCCCTGTGGAACACCACTAGTCACCGGCAGCCAACCAGAAAAGGTTCCCTTTATTCCCACTCTTTGCTCCTGCCAATCAGCCACTGCTTTATCCATGCTAGAATCTTTCATGTAATATCATGGGCTACTAGCTTGTTAAGCAGCATCATGTGTGGCACCTTGTCAAAGGCCTGCTGAAAATCCCAGTACACAACATCAACCAATACTCAAGTCTATCCTGCTTGTTATTTCTTTAAAGGATTCCAAAAGTTTTGTCAGGCAAGGTTTTCCCTTGAGGAAAACTTGCTGACTACAGCCTATTTTATCATGTGCCTCCAAGTACCACAAGACCTCATCCTTAATAAATGACTCCAACACCTTCCCAACCACTAAGATTAGACTAACTAGCCTATAGTTTCCTTTCCTCTGCCTCTCTCCTTTCTTGGAGTGCCATTTTCAATTTTCCAGCCTTCCAGAATCATTCCAGAATCTAGTGATTCTTGAAAGATCATTACTAGTGCCTCCACAATCTCTTCAGCCACATCTTTCAGAACCCCGGGGTGTACACTATCTGGCCCAGGTGACATATCTACCTTCAGACCCTTCAGTTTCCAAAGAACCTTCTCTTTAGTTATGGTAACTTTACACACTTCATACCCCTGACACCTGCAACTTCCATCATACTGCTAGTGTCTTCCAAAGTGAAGACTGATACAAAATACTTACTCAGTTCACCTGCCTTTTCCTTGTCCTCCGCGACGACCTATCCAGCATCATTTTCCAGTGCTCTAATATCCACTCACACTTCTCTTTTACACTTTATGTATCTGAAGAATCTTTTGGCATTCTCCTTAATATTACTGGCTAGCTTACTTTTGTCTTCCATCTTTATCTTCTTGTTGACTTTTTTAGTTGCCTTCTGTTGGTTTTAAAAAGTTTCCCAATCCTATAACTTCCTACTGATTTCTGAACTATTATATGCCCTCTCTTTGGCTTTTATGTTGGCTTTGACTTCTCTTGTTAGTTGCTGTTGAGTCACCTTTCTTTCTCTTTGTACGTATACATCCCGTGCCTTCTGATTTGCTTCCAGAAATTCCAGCCATTGCTGCACTACCATCATCTCTGCCAGTGTTCTTTTCCAATCAATTCTGGCCAACTCCTCTCTCATCCATCTGTAATTCCCATTACTCTACTGTAATACTGATACATCTGACTTTAGCTTCTCCTTCTCAAATTTCAGGCCAAGCTCAATCATATTATGATCACTTGCCCCTAAGGGTTCTTTTACCTTGAGGTCTCTAATCAATTCCAGTTTATTTTACAACACCCAGTCCAGAATAACTGATCCTCTAGTGGGCTCAACCACAAGCTGCTCTATAAAGCCATCTTGAGGCATTCTAGAGGTTCCCCCTCTTGGAATCCAGCACCAACCTAATTTTCCCAATCTTCCCACATACTGAAGTGCTCCCTGACACTTGTAACATTGCCCTTTTGGCATACATTTTCTATCTCCCATTGTAATTTGCAGGCCATATCCTTACTACTATTTGGTTGTCTGTATACAACTCCCATCAGGGTCCTTTTACCCCTGCAGTTCCTTAGCTCTATCCACAACGATTCAACATCTTCTGACTATATGCCATCTCTTTTTAATGATTTGACTTCATTTTTTTACCAACAGAGCAACATCACCCCCTCTGCCTTCCTGTCTGTTCTTTCGATACAATACAGCCTACAACATCACACATGCAAATTTGCAGCTGTGCTACAAATTCATCTGCCTTATTCTGCATACGCCGCGCATTAATAGAAATCTGAGGGGCACTTTTTTTTTTACACAAAGGATGGTTTCTATATGGGATGAGTTACTGAGAAAAGAATATTACAGTATAGAAAGAGGCCCTTTAGCTAGTCCTATCTATCTGCATCCAAAACGTATCCCCCCATACCCTTCCCATTCAGGTACCTAGCCAAACATCTTTTAAGAGTTATAACTTCATCCGCATCTACCACTTCTGCTGGCAGCTCATTTCACGTCCCGCTCGATGAAGAATTTCCCCTTAGATTCCTGAAAGACTGAACAGAAGGTTAGATCCACTGCTGAAATCACTAATTAGCGTGGGTTTGAATCACAATGTGATGGTTAGTCTCTGTTCTGCTGTTACTATTTGACATCCCTCATCAATCAGAGTAGTGTTGCAATCCGAAGCACCAACTGGTCTGCTTTTACAAGTTCAAAATATAAATTTCTGGTTCACAGGCTTGCTGTTTCTTTGATTACCCTGTTTCTCTTGGAGGCAGTGGCTGCCTTATTCTACACAAAGTTCAGTTCAAGTTTAATTGGCATTCAACCATACATGAATACAGCCAAATGAACAAGGGTTACATGGGGCCAAGCCACAAAATACAGTACCAACAGTCATGCACAGCACAAGGCACATTTTGCACATATAAAATATCAGTGACATACAGACACTGAAAAATTAGATAGTGTAAGACCCTAAGTCCATGAATGTTGCAGCGATCGGCAGTCAAACACAATACAACTTGTCTTCTGCAGGGCGAACACTTGAGTTCAGCACTGACTCCAGCCTGGACACTGCGCCACACCACCTCCAGTGGAACACGCAAACTCCGACGCCTCTCTTCTGGGTGGCGTCCATTTGTGTACACAAGCACGTTTATAGACACACAACATCCCTCCCATCCCACTCCCCAAACCCTTTCCACCATCCTCACAATCACTCTCCCTCTCTCTCACACACACACGTATATAAAGATGCTGCAAATTTGAACTTTGCGGATGTATACCAAACCAGTTTTCATTTCTGCATTGTGGGGGTGTTCATTTTCCACATGGATTATAGGGAATTTGTAAAAATAGATTTAGGATTTGTCTGCCTGCACTGCACTTTCTCTGTAACTGTAACACTATACTCTGCATTCAGTTACTGCCCATGCCTTTCACTAACTCAATGTACATATGTTTGGAATGACTCTATCGACGGGATGCAAAAATCAGGTTTTCATTCTGCCTCAATACATTTGACAATAATAAAATATTTAGCAATTAAATGCAACAATGTATCTGCCTCCCCTTTAATACCCCCAGTGATCAATCCTCCACCACATTCAGGGGTAGAGAATTGTGGATATTCTCTGCAAGAAGAATTTCCCATACACCCAACATTTAGCCCTTTCAGTTCAATCTGACATTGCATTAAATTATGTAAGTCAAAAATCCATAGATGTCACAAATCCAAAATGAAATAAAATATCACAGAATATTGGAAATGTAACAAGTCAGGCAACATCTGGAAATACAGATTAATTGGACTGGATATTGGACTCAATATCAAAATTCAGTAACTTTTGGTACCTCAGTTTTCTATGTTTGTAATGCACACAACTGTCCATCATCCTTCTGTGATACTGAGACATGACAACAGGTATTTGACCTGAAGCACTAACTATTTCCCTCCCTGTAGTCTGACTCTTTTCCAAGTTGTGCTTTTATTTCACTTTTCAGCATGCTCCTCATGCACTTGTGTTTTATTCCTCCCCCTCTTTGCCCATTACATTGTTACCTCTCCCATCTACACTCGGATAATTATCACCTTTCTTGTATCTTGGTGAGGCGAGTCTTCAAGTTTGTTCCTTCTGTCGCTCCTACTACTTGTTGTCTTGTAATAAATACACCCATCAATGTAACAGCATATATATTCTTTTTTAACTGTCTCCATGTAGACTGTGCTTAAACTCTGAATTATATAGCACCTTTACAGTGCTGTAATAGTGTCTTCGATCAGCATTGCTATACACCCCCTCCTTTCACCATATACCCTTCCTAAATACATTGTAAGTGGGGATATAGAATCCCTTTGCTCTGATCTCTTTGTCCGATTGAATTGCTTACGTGGGCTGGGCCCTCAGTGTAGCCTTCCAGCCACTGCTCTTTCCCCAAATCCCTTCATGATTCTCCTCTTCAAATATTTATCTAATTTAATCCTAAATGTGGCAATTTATTCAGCTTCAATAGTTATAGTAATGTATTCCATATTTTAATCATTTGAAGTGCTCTCTCTGCCTTCAAGATTTCTGCGGTGATTTTTATGCCAATAGCCCACGACCAGAGTAAAGTTAAACATAGCAACTAACAGACGGCTGTGATCTTCTGTAATGGTACAGTCAGTGACCATGAAGAAACATGAAGCTTAGTGTAATTTCTGAAATCATTTCCCCTTGCTCATTGAATCTAACAAAGCCTAGAAATCCTTTCAGTTTCCATGCATTAATGACAAGCTAATGTCAGAAATAATTTCCCAGCCAGTTCAAATGGTGCCAGAGTTTATTAATTTTGTTGTTTCTTTTGTACGGTCCCAGTTGAATGCGTAAATGTGGATTACATTTCAAAAGACCGTTGCCTCTATAGAAAACAAAGTAGCAATATGAGAATAAAATAATTGAAGGCATCTTTTCAGTGGCTTTAGAGGGCAGCTTGAAAAACAGCTCTTCGTTTTAAGGAGGGAAGTTCACTACCAGCAGGAGCCAATTTTTGGAAGAACTTTGAATATCAGTTACAATTTAGTGATATACAGTTTTGGTTAGGCCGCAACTGGAGTATAGTACACAGTTCTGGTCATCCCATTACTGGAAAAGTGTGGAGGCTTTGAAGAGATCCACCAGAACGTTGCCTGGATTAGAAGGTGTGAGCTGAGTGGAGAGATTGGACAATCTTGGATTGTTAAACATGAAACTTCAAAGGCTGAAGGGAGACCTGATAGAGGCTGTTAAAAAGTATGAGAGGTGTAGATCGGGTAGAGTCCCTATCATAGGGTGGAACTGTTAAAATACTAGAGGGCATAGATTTAAGGGAGAGGGAAAGTTAAAAAGGCAACTTTTTCTTTTACACACAAATAGGAGGCTGCTGTAGGAGGTGGTGAAAGCAGGTACAGTACTAATGTTTAAGAGGCATTTAGACAGATACATAAACATACTGGAAATGGAGGTGATACGCACCATGTGCAAGCAGAGGGGATTAATTTACTCTGACATCGTAGTCACACAGACATGGCTGAAAGGCCTGTTCCTATGTTCTCCTCTTTTATGTTCTATGTTCATTCAGTAAGGGAAATCCTACCATCAGGTGTCATTTCCTAATCAGAGAAGCCGTTCAGTGGGGGGATTCCTCATTAGAAAACAAGAACTTGGCAATAGGAACAGGAGTAGGCCACTTGGCCCCTCAAGTCTACCTGATAGTGTGATCATGGCTGATTTACTCTTGTCCTAAGCTCATCCTCTAGCCCGGGACCCCAGAACCATCAATTCTAAAAACTTACAAAAATGTATCTATCTCTACTTTAAAAACTTTTAAAGATTTGGTCTCCACAACTCTCTGGGGCAAAAAGTTTCCAAGATTTGTCATGTTCTCTGAGAAGAAATGTCTACATATTTCAGTTTTAAGTGATTTTTTTTTTGGAAACTTGAAATTATCCTGTAACCTTATCTGGAAATTATGTCTCTTTGTTTGAGACTCGCCCGAGTGAAAACATCTTAACATCTACCTTATCAAGTCCCCATAAGGATTAATAAAATTACCCCTCCTTCCTGGAAACTCCCATGCCGGCCTAATTTATTTAACCTGTCTTGGTAGGGTAAACCTCTAATCTCAAGATTAGGCTGCTGAATCCCTTGGACTAGCATCCTTGCTGCGATATCCTTTCTTAAGTAAAGGAACCAGATCTATGTCATATTCCTATTGTGGCCTTACCAACACAGACACCATTGTAACAAAATTACTGTCTTTCTAAACTCTACCTCCCTCGCAGTAAACTTCAGTAAATGATTTATGGAGTTCAATGGACGGTTGACATTTTGAGTCCATTGCTTTTTGTGTTGATTCAGGTTCCAACATGTTCATACTCTTGATTCTCTGACACTCAGGAGACTTGGTAATTAACAACCCCCTCTTACTTTCATGTTATTTTGTTCTTTTGACAGGTTTCTCCACTAACTATGATGATGAGATTTCTTTTAATGTGTGACCCCTGGTGATAATATTTCCCTTACTGAATGGTTCCTGATAATCAATGTTCTTGGAGTGGACTTCAAATTTTTTGTGACTCATGCACTAGAACATCTCGGCCATTTTGTACTTCACTCCTTTCCATTTAGATAATAATCAGCCTTGGTTCCTCTTATCAGAGTGCATGACATCACACTTTCTCACATTAAACTGCATTTGTCAAACCACCTGCTCCATCAGGCACATCCTGCCCCTTCTGAGTCTGTGGCTCATGAGGCCTGTGTAGGAACCAGAGACTCTTCTAACCTTTCAATATGCTTAGAGGAGGATTGAGTTGATTCATCTCTGTTGAGTTTGAAAGACGGGCATGCAGACTTAGGAACAGCTTCTTCCGCACTGCTAACTGACTTCTCTTCCCAGCTGTGCTGCTATGTTCTCAGACTCTTGCATATACCTCTCTAGCCTATTACATTATTCTCCTCGTATTACTTTAGATTGCACTACAATCTTGGGTGGTGAAGAGAGTTTCTGGACTGCTGGCATCAATGCTTCATTAGTCAGGCATTGAGAATAGAAGCTGGGATATTATGTTGGCATTGTAATTTGGAATATCATCTTCAATTTGGCCATCCAAAAGGAAACATAGAAAATAGGTGCAAGAGTAGGCCATTCAGCCCATCAGGCCTGCACCGCCATTCAGTATGATCATGGCTGATCATCCAACTTAGAACCCTGTACCTGCCTTCTCTCCATACCCCCTGATCCCTTTAGCCACAAGGGCCATATCTAACTCCCTCTTAAATATAGCCAATGAACTGGCCTCAACTGTTTCCTGTGGCAGAGAATTCCACAGATTCACCACTCTGTGTGAAGAAGTTTTTCCCCATCTTGGTCCTGAAAGGCTTTCCCTTTATCCTTCTGTGACCCTTCATTCTGGACTTCCCCAACATCAGGAACAATCTTCCTACATCTACCCTGTCCAATCCCTTTAGGATTTTATACGTTTCAATAAGATCCTCCCTCAATCTTCTAAATTCCAGAGAGTATAAGCCTAGTCGATCCAGTCTTTCATCATATGAAAGTCCTGCCATCCCAGGAATCAATCTGGTGAACCTTCTTTGTACTCCCTCTATGGCAAGAATGTCTTTCCTCAGATTAGGGGAGCAAAACTGCACACAATACTCCAGGTGTGGTCTCACCAAGGCCTTGTACAACTGCAGTAGAACCTCCCTGCTCCTGTACTCGAATCCTTCTGTACTCAATCATTCTCTTGAGTCTCCAACATGCAGGAGACTTGGTAATTAACAACTCCCTCTTACTTACATGTTATTTTGTTCTTTTGTCAGGTTTCTCCACTAACTATGATGATGAGATTCCTTTTAATGTGTGACCCCTGGTGATAATATTTCAAAATGATCGAAAAGATGGAAAGGCAGTGGGAGGAGAGCAGAAAAGATTTATGAGGATGTTGCCAGGATTCGGGTGACTGTGTTTTACTGAGGTACTTATACTGAGATGGTTACACCCAAGATATAGGCTTCAGATAGATGAGTGACCACCAGAAGTAAGCAGTCAGTTCAGGGTTTCTGTGGCCACAAAAGAGATGCTGTGTTGCCTCCCTGGTGCCAGGGTTGAGGATGTTTCAGAGTGACTGCACATCACGCTCGAGGGAGGATGCACATTGGCACCAATAGCATAGGTAGAAGAGGTGCTGCACAGTGAGTACAGGGAGTTAGGAGAGGAACTTAAAAGCAAGACCCCAAAGTTAGAAATATCTGGGTTACTTCCAGTGCCAACTGCTACACAGGGCAAGAATAGAAAGAACAGATTAATAAGTGGCTGTAGAACTGGTACAGGGGGCAGAGATTCAGGTTCATGGATCATTGGAACCTCTTCCAGGGATAGAGTGATTTACACAAGAGGGATGCTTTGCACCGTATTGGTTGGGAGGTTCACAAGTGCTACTCAGGAGCTTTTAAACTAGTTTAGTAGTGGGATGGGAACCAAAGCACCAGGTCAGAAAGTTGAAGGATTGTTCTCATGATCAATAGGAGCAGGCATGAGTAAGGTAATAGTGACAAAGGGACAGACAACTTGAAGTGTGAGTATGTTGGGCAAGAGTGTTTAAAGCATGAATTAATCCACTGAACTATGATGTTGTGACCATAACAGAGCTTTGGTTGAGGGACAGATAGGAATGGATGCTTAATGGTCCAGAGTTCCAATGTTTCAGAAAAGATAGAGAATGAGGTAAAAGAAGAGGGGGAATTGCACATTAATCAGGGGCAGTATCAGAACTGCACTCTGAGGGGGCATAGTGGAGGACTCATTCACTGAGTCACTATGCATAGAACTTAAAAATAAGAAAGGTGCAAACATTCTTTCTTTTTCAATCTTTTTATTAATTTCAAAGTAAAGAAACAAAACATAGCAATAATACAGATAATATGAGATGTATTGTTACATTTAAAAAAAGAGTAATTGCAAAACCAAATATTGGATATTACCAAAACTCCCATACATGTAGAACTGATCACGGATAATATAAAGCAAAAAAAAGGAAAAAGACAAAAAAAAAGAAAAAAAAACTAAACTAAACTAAAAGACTTGGGCAAAACTAACAACTTAAAAATGGAAGAGAAGAAAACCTCAGCGTCGACGCCTCCACTCTCCTCCAACAAAAGTACAGAGAAATAAAACCAGTTTGGAAATGATCAAATTACATCAAATGAAAATGCTGAATAAATGGCCTCCAAATTTTTTCAAACTTAATAGAAGGGTCATAAACTGCACTTCTAATTTTCTCCAAATTCAGACACACCATAGTTTGTGAAAACCAATGAAATACTGTAGGAGGGTTGATCTCTTTCCAATTCAACAAGATGGACCTTCTAGCTATTAAAGTAAGAAATGCAAATCATCCTTCGTGATGAAGAGGTTAAATTATTTGAGTCTATCATTGGTAATCCAAAGATAGCAGTAATTGGGTGAGGTTGTAAGTCTAGATTTAGGACCGTTGAAATAATATCAAAAATATCTTTCCAATATTTCTCCAACAAGGGACATGACCAAAACATGAGTTAAAGAAGCAATCTCAGACTGGCATCTGTCACATATTGGATTAATATAAGAGTAATAACGAGATAGTTTATCTTTGGACATATGAGCCCTGTGAACTACTTTAAACTGTATCAACCTATGCTTAGCACATACAGAGGATGAATTCACCAACTGAAGAATTTTTTCCCATTTTTCAGTCGGTATATTAATCTCAAGTTCTCTTTCCCAGTCAGCTTTAATTTTATTAGAGGCATCAGGACATAAATTCATAATTATATTATATACAATTGCTATTACACCTTTCTGAGAAAGATTTAAGTCTAAGATTTTTTCCAAAGTGTCCATTGGATATGGGTGTGGAAAATTAGGAGAGACAGTAATTAAAAAGTTTCTAATCTGTAAATATCTAAAAAAGTGAGATCTAGGTAAGTTATATTTATTAGAAAGTTGATCAAAAGACATAAAACAGTTATCCAAAAATAAATCACGAAAAGATATTATACCTTTGGTTTTCCAATCAAAGTAAGCTTGATCCATCATGGAAGGTTGAAAAAGAAAATTTGATATAATGGGACTTGCTAGAATGAATTGATTAAACCCAAAAAATCTTCGGAATTGAAACCATATACGTAAAGTATGTTTAACTATTGGGTTATTCATTTGTTTATATGATTTAAAAGAAGTAAAAGGAAGTAAAGTTCCTAAAACTGAACCCAAGGAAAACCCTTGTAATAAATTAGATTCAAGATTTACCCAATGAGGGTTTAAAGATGCGTCCAAATCTTGTAGCCAAAATTTTAAATATCGAATATTAATTGCCCAATAATAGAATCTAAAATTTGGGAGGGCAAGTCCCCCCTCCTTCTTGGATTTCTGTAAATATCTTTTACCTAACCTAGGATTTTTATTCTGCCAAATATGAGGAAATTTTTGAATCCACGTTATCAAAAAAAGATTTTGGGATAAAAATTGGAACCGATTGAAATATATACAAAAATTTAGGCAAAATGATCATCTTAATAGCGCTAATCCGACCAATCAAAGACAAAGAGATTGGGGACCATTTGGTAAATAAAAGTTTAATCTGATCAATTAAAGGTAAAAAATTAGCTTTAAATAAATCTTTATATTTTTTGGTAATTGTTATCCCTAAGTATATAAATGAATCAGTAACCAATTTAAATGGTAAACGTCCATAAATAGGTACCTGCTTATTTAAAGGGAATAATTCACTCTTACTAGGATTCAATTTGTAACCAGAAAAGTTACTAAATTGAGCTAACAGTTCTAAGATAGCAGGAATTGACTTCTCCGGGTTAGAGATATATAAGAAAGGTGCAAACATTCTGACGGGATTATAATTCAAGTGCCCGTGCAACATTGAGGATGGCTGAACAGGAAATAGTGGGTGACCTCATTTACCCAATAAAGATAGGGACCTTTGTAGTACAAGAGGTTTATAGAGGGCAGAATTTGTAAGATCCATCCTAGAAGGCTTCTTAAATCAATAGATACAGTACTGTGCAAAAACCTTGAACACATATATACTGTAGCTAGGGGGCCTAAGACTTTTGCACAATCCTGTGTTTGTCAACGTGGAGCAGAGAGTGAGTAAATCTGGATGCTGTGACTGGCGAGGGTGGAGCACTGCAGGAGGGGTGTGTGGCAGGAGGCAAAGGAGGAGTGTCAGGGGTAGGGGGAGGGGGTCACAGACACCCCCAGCACTGAGACACCAGGCAAGGTCATTTGATTCTAAACAATTGGTTTATTGATCATTACAGAATGTCTCTCTGGAGCTTCCCTCGCTCTTCCCCTTTAACCAACCATGATTCCCCTCTCCCCACCCCCTTTCCACTCTCAGTCCACTAACAGAGATCCATATCAGAATCAGGTTTATCATCACTCATGTATGTCATGAAATTTGTGTTTTTTTTTCCCACGGCAGCAGCACAGTGCAATACATAAAAATGTTACAGTACTATGTCAAAGTTGTAGGCATGCTAGAAATACCTATAAAAAGGGAAGAACGGGGATGGCAAGGCAAGAGGACCTTAGATAGCAAGAACGCTAGTGAATTTAATCAAGAAAAAGGTAAATGTATGCTTCGTTTCAGAAGCTAAAAATCAAACAGAGCTCTTAAGAATCCAGGAAAGAAGAGAATTAGGAATGCCATGAGGTGCCATGAAAATACCTTGACAAGTCGGATTAAAAAGAATCCAAAGACATTCTATGGATACATCAAGAGCACCAGGATAACTAGGGAACAGGCATGACCACTCAAAATATCTTTGTATCTTCTTTAACCACAGATGAGGTCTCAGAGGACTGATGTGATACTTCTTGTTTTATTCTCTGGCTATCCGTCCCATAGGATGATGATGGTTCCTTTCAGTCAGTTAGAAAGGAACAGCATGTGCATGAATGGATTTTAAGTGAGTAGGGGGTTACACAGGTCCAGACCCACCCTCTCGACATCCCCTCCCGGATCCAGCGGCTTGGTGGGGTCCAAGACGACTGGGGGAGGTTCTATTGCAGTGAATGGCCAGACCAAGCTTCAATGCAAGGGATGCCCTTTCCGCGCTTCACGGCACGTGTTTGCTAGATGGCCGTTGACCCTACCAGAGGATTCATCTGTCCTTTGACAGGTCTTGTTTTCCGTCCTGCAGGGTGTCTAGCCACCCTCCTCACCAGGCAAGCCTGGTGGGGAGCCGGTTTAGTCGCCAACCACCCGACCATGCGACAGGTAGTACGGGGTTACATGGTACCAGTAACACTCAGACCAGTAACCTGTTTTATTATTCAAGGAAAATAGGGATAATCCTGGAAGCTCTAGAACTGTGCATTTGAAGTCATGGATACAGAAGTTACTGGAGTGGATTCCTTGGGGTAGGGATTATTCACTTTTTTGAAAAACTTTGCCTAATTAGGTACATTCAGCATTGCTTTGTGCAATACTTCTGCCTTACTAACAGGATTAAGTTTTTCAAGAAGGCAAAAAAGGTGATTGATGTACTGACGAATGGATTTTAATAATGGATTTGACAAGGTGCCCCATGGAAGGTTCATCTGGAAGATTAAGATGAATGCTGAATTGGAGATTTAGATTCAGATTTGGCTTCACCATAGAAGACAGAGGGTGGCGGCTGATGGATTGGAGATCTGTGACTAGTAGTGTTCAATAAGGGTCTATACTGGCATCTCTACTATTTGTGATATATTTTAATGAGCTGGATGAAAACAGGGATGGGTGGGTTGGTAAGTTTGCAGAAAATGCAAAGATTGGTGGTGCTATGGATAGTGTAGAAGAACATGAAAGGATAGAGTGGAGCATAGACCAGTTGCAGATATGGTCATAGAAGTAGCCGATGGAGTTTAACCCAATCAAATGTGAAGTGCTTCACCTTCTTTACCTTTCTATCAGCCAGTGTGTTAGTAAGCTAGCCCCACAAGGTTTTTTTTGCTAACCACCGTCTGTAAAATAACTATTATGTTAAGGCAATGCATTGTCCACATTTGTCTCAGCTTTCAGAGAATGTTTATAGTGTTCCCTTCCTCTTCAGTGATCCATAGTGCTGTTTCAGAGGTGCAGCACATTAGGAGATCATCAAATGTAAAAGGTCAGTACACTTAACGACATGAACCTTAATAATATTGATGTATCCCAAGATCCCATTGAACAAGGCCATAGCCCCAAGTCCAAATTTATATGCATGGAGCAAAAAGAGATGGGAGTTGGAAAAGGGATGTGGGGAGACCTTCAATGGATTTTTTGCATCAGTGAGGTTGTAAATGGATTGAGGGGAGGAGGTGCTTTCTGTCTTGAAGCAAATTAGGGTGGATAATTCCCCAGGGCCTAACAAGATGTTCTCTCAGACCTTGTGGTGGCTAGTGCAGAATTTGCAGGGGCCCTAGCAGAGGTATTTGAAATGTTGTTAGCCATGGGTGTGATGCAGGAGGATTGGAAGGTAGCTAATGTTGTTCCATGTGGTGAATCTGTGGAATACTTTGCCACAAGCAACTGTGGAGGCCAAGTATATATGCATATTTAATACAGAGGTTGACGGATTCTACATGTATCAGGGCATGAAGGGGAGAAGGAAGGAGATGGGGCTGAGAGGAAAATTAGATCAGCCATGATGAAATGGGGGAGCAAAAACGATGGGCCAAATGGCCTAATTCTGCTCCTATATTTTATGGTCTTATGGTCACGGTTTTAGAAAAGGTCCAAGAACAAACCAGGAAATTATAGGCCAGTGAGTCTGATGTCAGTAGTGGATAGGTTATTGAAAGATGCTCTAAGGACTGGATATACAAATATTTCAATAAACGGAGCCTGATTAGAGATAGTCACCATGGATTTGGGCATGGTAGGTTGTGATTAACCAATCTTATAGAGGTTTTCAATGAACTTACCAGGAAAACTGATGAAGTAAAGGGAGTGGATGTAGTCTGTATGGACTTTAGCAAGGCCTTTGATGAGATCCTGTATGGGAGATTGATCAAAAATGTTCAGTCACTTGGAATTCAGGATGAAGCAGTAATTTGGATTCAACACTGGCTTCATGGAAGACTGGATGAGCAAATTTGCAGATGACACCAAGCTTGGAGATGTAGTGGACTGTGAGGAAGATTATTCAAGCTTGCAATGGGTTCTGGGCCAGCTGGAAAAATGGGCTTTTAAAAAGAAAAAAAAAGGCAAATGGAATTTAATGCAGACAAGTGTGAGGTGTCGCACTTTGGGAGAACAAATCAGGGTAGGATTGACATAGTGAATGGTATGGGACTGAGAAGTGCAATAGAACAGAGGGATCTGGGAATACAGATTCATAATTCCTTGGAAGTGACATCACAGATAGGGTCATAGAGAGACCTTTAGGTACATTGTCCTTCAAAAATCAAATTATTGAGTACAGGATTTGGGATGTTATGTTGAAGTTGTATAAAATGATGGGGAGGCCTAATTTGGAGTATTATGTGTAGTTCTGGTCACCTAGCTGCAAGAACTATATGAATAAGATTGAAGGAGTACAGAGAAGGTTTGCAAGAATGTTGCCAGGTCTTGAGGACCTGAGTTACAGGGAAAAGTTGTATAGGTGAGGACTTTGTTCCCTGGAATGCAGGAGAAGGAGATTTGACAGAGGTATACAAAATTATGAGGGGTATAGATAGGATAAGTGCAAGCATGCTTTTTCCACTAGAGGCCATAGGTTAAAGGTGAAAGTTGAAATGTTTAAGGGGAACATAAGGGGCAACTTCTTCAGTCAAAGGGTGCTGAGAGTGTGGAATTAGCTGTTAGAGGAAGTAGTGGATGCAGGTTCAATTTCAATATTTAAGAGAAGTTTGGATAAATCCATGTAACAAACTGCCAGCAAGTAAAATTACAACGTTTAAATGTCTTAAATAAGGACACACATAGAAAAGAGGGACTTGGTCAAAAACTTGGTCAACATGGTCGAGTTGGGTCAAAGGGCCATTTCTGTACACTATAATTGAATGACTCTACAACGAACATGAGAAAGTCTGCAGATGCTGGAAATCCAAGGCAACACACACAAAGTGCTGGGAGAACTCTACTGCTCAGGCAGCAGCTATAGAAAAACGTAAACAGTTGATGTTTCAGGCTGAGACCTTTCATCAGGACTGAGAAGGAAGGTGGAAGATGCCAGAATAATGAAGGGGGGGGAGGGGGGGCTAACTGGAAGGGGATAGGTGAAGCCAGGTGGGTGGAAAAGGTCAAGGACTGTAAAGAAAGAATCTGATAGGAGAGGAGAATGGACAATAGGAGAAAGGGAAGGAGGAGGGGACCCAAGTGGAAGTAATAGGCAGGTTAGAGGAAGTGAAAGTTCAGAATGAGGGATAGAGGTGGGGGAGGGAAGTGAAAAGTCAGACTGGAGGACAGCGGAGGAAGTGAGATGAAAAGTCAACCTTCTTATTGTCATTACAAGAGCAGTATCTTACGTTAAAATGGATTGAGACAGCTCTGCAGTTCAAAACCCTATTTTAAGGAGGCTGCCCAACAACTCCTGCTCAGCCCTGACAATGTTTTACTGCTAAGAACTGAGACTACACCACTATACACCAACTTAAAACAAAATGAAGACAGAGTAAATCTGATCTGTAATAAATCTACTGGGAAAATCAAGGAAGAAGTGACATGCTTGGGGCCATCACAGAAGCAAACAGATAAGATAAGAATTGATGGCTTTGCAATAGAAATCGATAAGAGGTTGCTTCTCAGTTTGAGAATGTGGCAAGGAACCCCACTGTGAGGCAGGTGTTGAAAGAAGCACAAGGGGTCAAGTTACAGAATTACTTGATAATTTCAAAGGAAGAAGACTTCAATATTCAAAAAGATCAAAGTTTATTATCAAAGTACATACTGTACATGCATCATATACAACCCTGAGATTCATTTTCTTGTGGGCATTCACAGTAAATATACGAAACAATAGACAGATGAATGGGACGGACGAACAACTAATGTGCAAAAAAATAGCAAATTGTGCAAATACAAAAAAGTAATAATAATGATAAGAATTGCAATAATAAATAAAAAGCAAAAAACATTGAGAATCTGAGATGAAGAGTCCTTAAAAATGTGTCCATAGGTTGTGGGAACATTTCAGAGCAGGAGTAGGTGAAATTAATCTCCCTTGTTCAGCAGCCTGATGTTTGAGGGGTAATAACTGTTCCTGAACCTGGTGATGTGGTTTCAGAGGCTCCAGTACCTCCTTCCTAATGGCAGCAGTGAGAAGAGAGCATATCCTGGGTGGTGGAAGTCCTTAATGATGGATGCTGCTTTCCTGTGACATCGCTTCATGTGCACGTGCTCAATGGTTGGGAATTGATGGATTGGGCTGAATCCACTACATTTTGTCAGCTTTTCTATTCAAGGGCATTGGTGTTTCCATACCATGCTCTGGTGCAACCAGTCAATATAATCTCCACCACACACCTGTAGAAGTCCTCAAAGTTTTAGACGACATGCTGAATCTTCACAAACTTCAAAGAAAGTAAAGGCCTTGTCATGCTTTCTTCGTAATGGCACAATGTGCTTGGCCTAGGACTGATACTCTGAAAGGATAACACAGAGGAATTTAATATTTCTGATCCTCTGATGACAACTGGTTCATGGACCTCTGGTTTCCTCCTCCTGAAGTTAATAATCAGCTCCTTGGTCTTGCTGATATTGAGTGAGAGGTTGTTATTGTGGCACCCCTCAGCCAGACTTTGTCTCCTTTCTATATGCTGATTTATCACCGACTTTAATTTGGCCAATGACAGTGGTGTCATCAGCAAATTTCAATATTGCATTGGAGTTGTGCTTAGCCTCACATTCATAAGTATAAAGCGAGTTCAGCAGAGGGCTAAGCACACAGCCTTGTGGTCCATCTTTGTTGATGGTGATTGTGGCAGAGACGTTGCTGCCGATCTGAACTGACTGGGATCTGCAAGTGATAAAATCAAGGATTCAGTTCCACAAGGCCTATATTGAGGCCTAGATCTTGAAGCTTACTGATCAGTTTTACGGGGACTGATGGTATTGAATGCAGAGCTGTAGTTAAAGAGAAGAATCTTGAAATTGGCACCTTCACTGTCCAGATGTTCCAGGGTTGAGTGAAAAGCCAATGAAATGGCATCTACTGTTGACCCGTTGGGTGGTCGGCAAATTGGAATGGATCCAAGTCTCTTTTCAGGCAGTAGTTGATATGTTTCATCACCAACCTCTCAAAGCACTTCATCGCAGTGGATATAAGTGCTACTGGATAACAGTCATTGAGGCAGGTTACCATCTTCTTCTTAGGCAATGGTATAATTTAAGCCAGCTTGAAGCAGGTGGGTAGCTCAGGCTGCTGAAGTGAGGTTAAAGACATCAGTGAATACTCCTGCTAATTGATCAATGCTGGCTGGAGTCTGCTTGCTGGGGATTAGCATCAGAAATCCTGGGACAGTCAGCAGGGGACACCTCATCCTTCGCGCTGCCTCTTACATAACTAACATATAGCTTCAGACAGGCACAATATATTGAATGATGGTTGAAATAGTTTTAATGCTGAACCTACAGAGTGCTTACAGAGTAAATAGTCATTAAGCCTTAATATCACAAACACTATCAAAATGCTAATACAGGACAAGTTCAAGGACCAGAATACAGATCAAGTTATTTATTATTTAAGTAATACAGTACTTACACGAGTGTTATTACACAGGCCACATGCAATGACTGTAATAAACGGGACACCAAAATTCTAATGCAGGATATTCACTAGAGCAATAATGCGGGGCTATCTGAAGGAGCTAAATATACTGGGCATTTATAAACCATAACGTGTGTACTCAAGGAACATAATACAGGGCACACCCAAGGGTGACTAAAATATAGTTTACACTTATGGGCGTCGGAGTGAAAATATGCCTTTACCAAAGGAGGCGCAAGGTGCTCCTTCCCTCTGCTAGACTACAGGACACCCCACCCTTGGGCAAAGTGTAGCACCCGCTTAGTCTCCCGAGCCACCCCGATCAGGTTTGTGTGAAGCCACGGGAGCAGGTGGCGGAAGGTCGTATGAGCAGCTGGAGCTTATCACAAGTCCTGATTACGTGACCACTGATGCCAGGCAGACAATCTCTGTATAGTATTGATTAAGGCTGGGGTTACCCATCTTGTAAAGACACTGCCCAGAAGAAAGCAACGGCAATGCGCCAAGAATAAGCATGGTCAAAGACCATGGCCACGAGGTCTAAAGATTTATGCAGAGCATGTCCAAAGGTTAAATTGATATGAACACAAGCCTTGTAATACAGAGCACCATCATGGGACATGGACGGTGCATCAGCAATGTTTACAACATATGATGTGCCTGATGTCTCCCTGTTAACTAATCAAGTCTTCTCCAAGTTAGAGAGTCATAGTCATATGTACAGCACTGAAAAAGATCCCTTGGCAAAGCTGAACAAAATAGATAGATACTTTATTGATCCTAAAGGAATTTACAGTGTCACAGTAGCATAACGAATGGACAGGTATACGAACATTAAAAGAGAAGTAAGAAAGAATAAAAAAATAAATTACCTCAAACAGTCTAACAGGAGGGGGTCATCATTTCCCTGGCTACACACAGCCCATGCTGGTGCTCTACTCAAGTCTGTCATCCAGGTGCACCCTCAGGAATTTGCAGGTGCTCACCATCAGTACTAACAGGGATCAGTGTAGGCTTAGTCTTCCTAAGGTCCATCACCAACTCCTTTGTCTTACTGCTGTTGAGCTGCAGATGATTCAGCTTGCACCATTTGACAAAGTCCTCCACTAGGGCCGTGCCTTCATCTTCTAGTCCTCTCTTTATAGACCTAACTATTGCTGAGTTATCAGAGAATTTCTGCAGTGTTGTACGTGAAGTCCAAGGTATACAGGAAGGGAGCCAATACAGTCCTCTATGGGGGTGCAGTGCCACTTATAGCTGTGTCTAACACATATCTCTGAAGCCGTACAAACTGCGGTCTGCCGGTCAGGTAGTCTGTTATCCAGGATACAATGGAAGTGCCAATCTGCATCGAACAGAGCTTTCCCCCCCCCAGCAATGAGGGCTGTATGGTATTGAAGGCACTTGAGAAATTAAAAAAAAACATGATCCTCACAGTGGTGCCCTGCTTATCCAAATTGGAGTAGGATTTGTTTAGCCGGTAAATGACAGTATTGTCAGTTCCAATGTGCTCCTGGTAAGCAAACTGCAAAGGATCGAGGGCTGATCTGACCAGGGTTGGAGGTGACCAGGGTTAGGGTATATGGATACTCCCATTTCCCAGCACTTGGCCCATATCTCTCCAAACTCATATCATCCATATACCCGCCCACATAATTCAAAGGTTCATTCTTAACTGCATCTAATGTACCTTTCTTACTGGCTTTCTTTGGCAGCTGGTTTTATACATCTCACCTGCTGTGGAAAAATGTTGCACCTCAGGTTATTATTTTCACTTCTAATCTTAAAACTATATGGTCTAATTTCCAATTCCCCGATCCAGGATAAAAGGTTGCTCACCCTTTTTATGCCCCTCCCGATCTTGTATACGTCAATGAGATCAGCTTCAGTCTCCTACACCTCAAGGAGTAAAGATGCTGCCTGTGCAACCTCTCCCTATAACTCAGTCCCTCAGCTCCCAGCAACATCCTGTAATCTATGGTGCACGCAAGGCTCAGAGTGCAGTGCTGAATCAAAATCCTATTCGGCAGTAAACCTGGGTAACAAGAATAGGAGAGAGTACTTAATCCTAAATGTATGTAATGTAAAAATCTATTTTATACCTAATTGCCTTACAATCAGAGCTCTCTCAACAATACAATCTACCCAGGTGTGAAACTGGATTGAGAATTAAATTGGTGAAATTAATGTGGCTGTTTATGATGTAATGAAAACTGATCATCAATATCATAGTATGCACATTGTTTGCGTCACTTAATAAAGGGATGATCTGCATTTCTGTAGACCCCATCACTTTTCCATTTCACAGTCGGTGAAGCCCTTTTGCAGACACTGCTGGGGTGTTGTACAGAAAGTTTCAAGCATCAGCTAAGACCAAATGTAGTCCTAGAATGTGGATCTCATAACTCTAGGTTGTTGAAGACTGCATGATTAAATTTCAGAAGAAAATTGTCAAGGGAAATCAAGTGAGTGCCACAGTTTCCAAGACACTCTAATGCAGAGGGAAGCCTGGATACCCTTCCTGTGACTTCTGCCGATGAGACAGACAATGAATTCAGAAGCAGCCACACTGAGTCAGGCCTCATTCGTTATTGCTTAAAGGGGACCTGCTTGAACAGTTCCCAGGACAGGGATTCAAGTACTGGCAGCCCAGTCTCAGGCAGCTCGACTTTCTGTAAAATACTTGCCTTGACAGCTTCCCCAATCATACTGTGGTGAAGGGTCAAAGTCAAAGTCCCATGTGCACAAGTACATGTATGCACAGGTGCAATGAAATGTTTAATTGCAGCACCAATGCAGGCCCATAGCATCATATATGCAGAGTTCACAAGGAAAAATATAAACATAAATTATGCACATTTTAAATACAAAAGAACACAATTTGAATAAAATTTAAAATACCATTTTAGAGTAAAGTGAGTACAGTGATCCGAGTGCTGATAAACCATAGTGAGTATAATTGTGGCAATTCCCTCAGGAAGTAAATGGGCCTTGCATAAGAGCTCTCAAATGATCCAACATTTCAGGAGGAAGCAAGAGTGATGTTAACAAATTGTAACAGAATGTATTGAGCAGATGAATGTGGCAAAAGTTACATCCTCTTTGTATCTACTGTATATACTATGAATAAAGTATAATTCTGGGAGGGAAAAGAACTCCTTTACTTTACTCCCCTCACAATTAGCTCCAAATGTGTTATCCCATAAAATCTCCTTTTCATCTTTGTAACCCAGCTGAAGCAGACTGTCAAATTCTCAGTTGTCAAATTGTGTTTGACTGCCTGGACTGCAATTCAGAATTATGACTGTGCAATGTTGTACATTAAACAACTGATAAAGATGTCCGCCAGGAAAGGAAGAAATCAGACTCTTCAGGCCAAGTAGTTGGGGGTAGGGTTGCCAACTGTCCCGTATTAGCCAATCTGGGCTAAATTGGTTTGTCCCATACGGGACCGCCCTTATCCCGTATTTCCCCGCTAAGGTAGAGCATTCCTATGAAACCATTCGTAAGCCGAAATGGCGTAAAGCGCAGAAGCAATTACCATTAATTTATATGGGAAAATTTTTTGAGCATTCCCAGACCCAAAAAATAACGTATCAAATCACACCAATAACACATAAAACCTAAAATAGCACTAACATATTGTAAAAGCAGGAATATGATAAATACACATCCTAAAGTAGAAATAATGTATGTACAGTGTATCAGAATCGGGAAGATTAAGCCAAATCCAATTTGTAGAAAAAAAACGGCACATACACACATGCGCACGTCACACATGCGCACACGGGTGCCCACGCAAGGCTTCATGGCCATGGTAGTCTTTCTCAGGGTAAACACAGGTGTCCTGTATTTGATTGCTACTTTTGTCCCTTATTTGGGAGTGAGAAAGTTGGCAACCCTATTTTTGGTGGGAAGGGGGTGGAAGGAAGGGGGCGAGACTGGTGGTGGTATATAGAACTTTAATCTAAGATAGAGCATTCTTATGAAACCATTCGTAAGCCGAAATGGCGTAAAGCACAGAAGCAATTACCAGAAGCAGTTACAACTTCCTCTCTCCCCCCACATTAGACAGAGATACAAATATAAGAAAGCAGATGCCATAAGGATGAAGGACATCTTCTATCCTGCTGTTTTAAGACTGCTCCAATACAGACTATTCACCTTGCTAAGGTACAATTGCAACCAGGAGGCATAATGGGAAACTTAACAAAAAGGACCAGTGTATGCTCATACTATATATTAAAGGTTGATATTGTATGTAACAAAACCAGATAAGGCAGCTCAGAGAAAATTATGATTCCAAACAATATAATATCTGCTATTTAGAGCTGCAGAATATTTATAGAGTTCAACAAGTTTATTGTCATTTAACTATATACACATACATGCATACTGCCAAACAAGACATTTCTCCAGACCAGCGTGTGCATATAGCACACAATAACTTAGGCATGCAAGAATTAAATCTACAGATGAATTATGCATAGATAAACAAGATAAAGTGCATAAATTTAATATTGCAGGCTACAAGCTATCTGGTGCCAATTCTGATGTGATGCAGCAGGGAGTTGAGAAGCACAGTGATCTGAGGGACAAAGCTGTTTCCCATCCTGACTGTTCTTGTTGTTTTGCATTGGGACTCTGATGAAGGGTCTCAGCCCGAAACGTTGACTGTACCTCTTCCCAGAGATGCTGCCTGGACTGCTGCGTTCACCAGCAACTTTTATCTCAGTCCACAGATGCTGCTCGACTCTTTGAGTTCCTCCAGCATATTGTTTGTTGCTGATGGATGGAGATTTCCACTGCACAGAATAGCTGGATCTTCTGAGCACAGTGTGTCTTGTACTGTCAACTGCGTCA
Organism: Mobula birostris; assembly: GCF_030028105.1. Taxonomy (NCBI): domain Eukaryota; kingdom Metazoa; phylum Chordata; class Chondrichthyes; order Myliobatiformes; family Myliobatidae; genus Mobula; species Mobula birostris. The sequence continues at coordinate 123,720,395 of NC_092371.1, forward strand.
CCCCTTCTATTCTCACCCAAGAGCACTCGTCAACCATTTATCTGAGCTTCCTTAATTTAATGACTAGTTACATTGGCATCTTCCACTGCCTGACAACTTGTAAGGAACTGCTCAATAGATACCATCATGGCTCCCTTACAACACAGGAAGAGGCTAATCAGCTCATTAAGTCCACAGCGGTTCTACCTCCCTCACATCCCTGAAGTTAACTATCTTTCAGGAAGCGGAGGGAGAATCTCAATCAGTGTAAGTGAGCTGAATGAAATGAAAGGGCCACTGACAGCGAATGAAGGAGAAAAAAAAAAGTGTCGGATCATCTTTAAACATTACATTGCGGAATCAAATGCTCAGTGTTAGCCTCCGAACAGTGAAACAGCACATTGTGCAGGGTGCCAAGATTGTAGTATCTTTGTTTCCTTATGTACTTATGCCTTCAGCAGGATGCCATCTGCCTTAATTCAGCCAGGCAGAGAAACTAGCAAGCTGAGCTTTTGTCCCTCTTGTTCTTTTCTTCTTGACTGCTTGTTGCTTAGAGACACCTTGCAGGTGCTATTTTTATGGAAACAATCAGTGGTCAGCCTGGCAAACTTCTGCACCTTACAGCCCCTCCTCAAACCCTTCAATAGGGACACTGGGACAGGATAAATCTCACATTCCTATCATCTTCCACCAGGTTTCCTCAAATGTCTGTATCTTCTTAATCATGATTGTGTTTCTGCCATTTTAGTCACTTTGTAATATGAAGAATTTTTGATCTTCCTGTCTCAGGACACTAGTGATGTACCACCAGGCTCAAGGATAGCTTCTATCCGGATATTATAAGACTCTTTTGTATGATAAAAATGAACTCTTGTTCCAGAATTGTGGTCTGATGTCATGTTGGGTCCATTAGTTGAGGTCCAATCCCTGAGACTCCACTAAATTGCTATTAGTGACAATAGTTAAGGATGTATCTCTGAAGCCCTAGTGTCACAAGCTGAGGTTGGATATTTGAAGTCCCAATGACTTCCTGATGAGGACAGAGGTCAGAAGCCAACTTTACTTTCCCCATAGTTACGGCTATGGTCCTGTAGTGTATTGTAAGCTATTGCTAGTACCAGAACTAATGGAAACTGCTGTACCTAACCTTATAAACAGAAGAGATTCTGTAAATGCTGGAAATCTTGAGCAACACACACTAAGTTCTGGAGGAATTCAACAGGACTGGGTAGTCGAATTGACATGGGTAGCTATTCAGAAATTCCACCTTTTGTGGTGGATGGAGAGAAGGTGCTCAATGAAGTGGACCCCAATCAGGGCTCACTAATGTAGAGGATGCCTTATTGGGAGGACTGTATACTTTAAATGACCCTGATAAAATTGATCCTGACGAGTTAAGATTGGCATGTCGCAAAGGTAATTCTACGGTTGTTATGTGGGATTTTAACATGCAGGTTGGTATTGGACCCCAAGAAAGGGAGTTTGTGGAATGCCTCAGAGATGGATTCTTAGAGCAGCTTGTATTAGAGCCTACCAGGGAGAAGGCAATTCTGGATTTAGTGTTGTGTAATGAGCCAGATTTGATAAGGGAACCCAAGGTAAAGGAGCCATTAGGAGGTAGTGACCATAATATGATGAGTTTTAATCTACAACTTGAGAGGGAGAAGGGAAGATCGGAAGTGTCAGTATTACAGTTGAACAAAGGGGTCTATGGACCTATGAGGGAGGAGCTGGCAAAAGTTGACTGGAAAGATACCCTAGCAGGGATGACAGTGGAACAACAATGGCAGGTATTTCTGGGAATAATACAGAAGGTGCAGGATCAGTTCATCCCAAAGAGGAAGAAAGGTTCTAAGGGGAGTAAGGGGTGACCGTGGATGACAAGGGAAGTCAAGCACAGTATAAAAATAAAAGAGAGGAAGTATAACATAGCAAGGATGAGTGGGAAGCCAGAGGATTGGGAGATTTTTAAGGAGCAACAGAAGATAACTAAAAAGGCAATACGGGGGTGGGTGGGGGGGGGGGCGGGAGATGAGGTGTGAAGGTAAACTAGCCAAGAATATAAAGGAGGATAGTAAAAGCTTCTTTAGGTATGCGAAGAGGAAAAAATTAGTTAAGACCAAAGTTGGGTCCTTGAAGACAGAAACGGGTGAAATTATTATGGAGAACAAGGAAATGGCAGACAAATTAACAGGTACTTTGGATCTGTCTTCGCTAGGAAGACACAAACAATCTCTCAGATGTAATAGTGGCCAGAGGACCTGGGGTAACAGAGGAACTGAAGGAAATTCACATCAGGCACAAAATGGTGTCCGGTAAACTGATGGGACTGAAGGTTGATAAATCCCCAGGGCCTGATGGTCTGCATCCCAGGGTACTTAAGGAGGTGGCTCTAGAGATCGTGGATGCATTGGAAATCATTTTCCAGTGTTCTGTAGATTCAGGATCAGTTTCTGCGGATTGGAGCATAGCTAATGTTATCCCACTTTTTAAGAAAGGAGGGAGAGAGAAAACAGGCAATTATAGATCAGTTAATCTGACATCAGTGGTGGGGAAGATGCTGGAATCAATTATAAAAGATGTAATAGCGGCATATTTGAATAGCATTGGCAGGATAGGTCCGAGTCAGAATGGATTTACGAAGGGGAAATCATGCTTGACTAATCTTCTGGAATTTTTTGAGAATGTGACTATGAAAATGGACATGGGAAAGCCAGTGGATGTAGTGTACCTGGACTTTCAGAAAGCCTTTGATAAGGTCCCACATAGGAGGTTAGTGCGCAAAATTAGAGCAAATGGTATTGGGGGTAGGGTACTAACATGGATAGAAAATTGCTTGGCAGACAGAAAACAAAGAGTAGGGATTAATGGGTCCTTTTCAGAATAGCAGGCAGTGACTAGTGGGGTACCGCAAGGCTCAGTGCTGGGACCACAGCTATTTAGAATATACATTAATGATTTAGATGAAGGAATTAAAAGTAACATTAGCAAATTTGCAGATGACACAAAGCTGGGTGGCAGTGTGAAATGTGAGGAGGATGTTATGAGAATGCAGGGTGACTTGGACAGGTTGGGTGAGTGGGCAGATTCAGTTTAATGTGGATAAATGTGAGGTTATCCACTTTGGTGGCAAGAACAGGAAGGCAGATTACTATCGGACTGGTTCAAGTTAGGAAAGGGGGAAGTACAACAAGATCTATGTGTCCTTGTTCATCAGTCACTGAAAGTAAGCATGCAGGTACAGCAGGCAGCGAAGAAAGCTAATGTGCAGCGTAGGTTCACTGGGTTAATTCCTGGGATGGTGGGACTATCATACGTTGAAAGATTGGAGTGACTGGGGTTGTATACACTGGAATTTAGAAGGATGACAGGGGAGCTGATTGTAACATATAAGATTATTAAGGGATCGGACACGCTAGAGGCAGGAGTCATGTTCTCGACGTTGGGGGAGTCCAGAACCAGAGGCCACAGTTTAAGAATAAGGGGTAGACAATTTAGAATGGTGTTGAGGAAAAACTTTTTCACACAGAGGGTTGTGGTTCTGTGGAATGCTCTGCCTCAGAAAGCAGTGGAGGCCAATTCTCTGGATTCTTTCAAAAAAAAAGTTAGATAGAGCTCTTAAAGATAGCAGAGTGAAGGGATCAGGGGAGAAGGCAGGAAAAGGGTACTGATTGCGGATGATCAGCCATGATCACAGTGAATGGTGGTGCTGGTTCAAAGGGCTGAATGGCCTACTCCTGCACCTATTGTCCATTGATAGATTCAGAGGCGAAGTGTCATCCCACCGGTAGGACTATTTGGTGGCGAAGGATGAAGTGTAGGGGTAAGTGAGGCACTTGTCCCACTTCCAGAGACAAGTTCAGAGGTGCTGCAGATGCTGGAAATCTTGACCAATACACAAAGTACCAGAGGAACTCAATACACCAGGCAACATCTATGGAGGGAAATGAATAATCAGCATTTCAGGCCAAGACCCTTTATCAGGACTGGAAAGAAAGAGGACAGAAGTCAAAATAAAAAAGATAGGAGGAGGAGGAGGAGGAGGAGGAGCCCAAGCTTGCTGTTGATAGGTGAGCCCTGATGGGAGAAGGTAGGTGGGAATGAAAGGGAATGTGAGAAACTAGGAGCTGATCTCTGGAAGAGGCAAAGTGCTGAAGAATTAGTAATCTTTTTAGCAGCCTACCAGCAATTGACAGGTGAACAGTTATATCACTGCATACACACTCATTTACATGGATATATATTGCCTTTAAAAAGTATTCACACTGCCCCCCCCAGAAGTTTTCATTGTTTTTTCATTTTACAACATTGAATCACAATGGACTTAATTTGTTTTTTTTTGACTCTGATCAAGAGAAGAGACTCTTTCATGTCAAAGTGAAAACAAATTTCTATAAATTGATCTAAATTTAATACAATTACTAAAGAGAAAATAATTGTTTGCATAATTACTCACCCCCTTCAGGTCAATATTTAGAGGAAGCACCTTTGGCAGCAATTACAGCTTTGAGTGGATAGGTCTCTATCAGCTTTGCACATCTTGACACTGCAATTTTTCCCCATTCTTCTTTACAGAACTGCTCAAGATCTGGCAGGATTGCATGGGAGTCATGAGTTAACAGCCCTTTTCAGATCCAGCCACAAATTCCCAATTGGGCTGAGGTCTTCACTGTGACCTGGCTATGCCAGGACATTAACTTTGCTGTTTTTAAGCCATTCCTGTGTAACTTTGGCTTTATGCTTAGAGTCATTGTCTTGCTGGAAAAGAAATCTCCTCCCAATTTTCAGTTCTCTTACAGACTGCATCAGGTTTTCTTCCAGGATCTCCCTGTATTTTGCTGCATTCATTTAACCCTCTACCTTCAGAAGCCTTCCAGGGCCTACACCAGGGAAGCATCCCCACAGCATGATACAGCCACCACCATGCTTCACAGTAGGGATGGTGTGTTTTTGATGATGTGCAGCATTGGGCTTTTAGCCTGATGGCCAAAAAGCTCAATTTTGGTTTCGTCAGTCCATAAAACCTTCTTCCAGCTGACTCCAGAGTCTCCTATATGCCTTCTGACAAACTTTAGTCAAGATTTCATGCAAGTTCTTTTTTCCCAACAGTGGCTTTCTCTTTGCCACTGTCCCATAAAGCTACAACTGGTGAAGCACCTAGGCAGCAGTTGTTGTATGTGCAATCCCTCCCATCTCAGCCACTGAAGCTTGTAACTCCTCCAGAATTATCATCGGTCTCTTGCTGGCCTCCCTCACTAATCCCCTTCTTGCACAGTCACACAGGTCTTGAATTGGCCCACTCTGGGCAGATTTACAGCTGTGCTATATTCTTTCTATTTCTTGATGATTAACTTAACTGTAATCCAAGGAATATTCAGAGTTGGAAATTATCTTGTATCCATCTCCTGACTTGTGCTTTTCAATAATCTTTCCACTGAGTTGCTTAGAGTGTTCTTTTGTCTTCATGGTGTAGTTTTTGTCAGGATTCTGACTGACCAGCAAATGGACATTCCAGATACAGGTCTAATTTTACCACAATCAATTAAAACTCTGGGACAGCACACAGGTGATCTCCATTTAACTAATTATATGACTTCTTAAGCCAATTGGCTGCACCAGTGATAATTTGGTGTGTCACATTAAAGGGGATGAGTACTCATGCATCAATTATTTTGTGTTTTATATTTGTAATCAATTTAGATCACTTTGTAGAGATTCACTTTGACACAAAAGTCTTTTTCTGTTGGTCAGTGTCAAAAAAGCCAAATTAAATCCACCGTGACTCATTGTTGTAAGATAATAAAACATGAAAACTTCTAACGGGGTTGACACTTTTATATAGGCACTGTACATACACCACAGTGTTCACTCCTTTAATGGATAGCTGCCTCTTGCAATAACTATCTTACTGAATCCATCATCTGAGCAAAACCACTGTAAAGTTCCTGTGGGATGGGAGAGTACTTGTTAACTGAGGCTTAGAGGTTACCTGTTAAGTTTAAATCCATAAATTACACTGACTCAAGCTGCTGATAATCACACGTTCTGATGTATTGACTTGGGATATTTATGTTAATGAAGTGCTTGTGCCGAGAATAGCCCTTTCTGAAACCTCTGGGCTCACAGTGCCAGGGCAGGTCAAACCAATGAATAAGAATAGCATCTACAATAGGCTTGAGTTAGTAGGTTGTTTGTTATTGCAACTAGCTATGGCTTGGGAGAACCCTATTCTGATAACTACATGAGAAGAAATGGCAAAGTTACCATAATTCCCAGGATTTGGGGATACCCTGCAAGAGGGTTGTGAGAGGAACATTTATTACCATGAGGATTAAGGCTTGGAACTTGCTTTTACTCATGGTGCTGGAAACAGAGACATGCATGTTTTCGATAGGAGATTGGACAGACATTTGAGAGGGAGTACTTAGCAAGATAATAAGGAAATGAGCAAAACAATGGAACCCCTAGATTTCTCTGTTGGTACTCAGCAATATCTCTCTCTCCCTCGATGCTGTCAGAAGATGGTGCCAGAGCAAGGTTTGATCAACATGGATTGTAGGTATGGACTCAAATTCAGGATTATGCTATGTTCTTAATTCTAGTTCTAGTCCTGGTTGCTCTTTTTAGGTGTTTTTTTAAATCTAGAAAGCCTACAGTGGGGGAAGGGGGGTTGATGTTTCTCTTTGAATGGGTTGGTTCTATAGTTTCTATAGTCAGAGAAATGTATACAATATACATTCTGAAATGCTTTTTCTTCACAAACATCCACAAAAACAGAGGTGTGCCCCCAAAGAACAAGTGACCATTAAATGTTAGAACCCCAAAGTCCCCTCCAGCTCACTTCCCTCCCATGCATAAGCACCAGCAAGCAACAATCCCCCCTCCCCACAGAGGCAACAGCAATGACACAGACTTGCAGTACTCCAAAGACTACTAGCTCACCCGGTATTCGACATACCACAGGCTCTCTCTCTCCCTAATAAGGGAGAAAGATATGTCTCCGTTTCATAGCGAGAGGGGAGACATAACAAACAACTCGCTGGTTTACATTGTTAAAAGTCCGGTGCATCATTTGTGTGCCCAAAGATCTCGGGTCTCTGGGCACACAGCCTTAGATCTTCCATCTCCCACGACACACCGATCCGCCCGGGCACCAACCGTCAATTCCCTCATCTCCAGAGCCACAAAATCTCGGTCCTCCAAAGGCAAGCGAAGCTCTTAGGCTGAGCCCTTGGCATGCCGAATAACGACCAGTCATGAAACCCCGTGAGTGGGTCCCATTCCCGCAAAGAATCGTACTCAGCGTGTAACTCCAAGTCAGGGTCTTCAAAAGAACCCTGAAAGGGAAAAATAGAGATATTAAAGATAGAAATAGAGCCGTTTCCAAAGATGCAAGCAAAAGAGTTGCCGTTATAGTTCTTTGTTTTGTAAAAGCTTGTGAGGAAGATGAATCTCAGGGTTGTATACTGCATACGTACTTCAATAATAAATGTACTTTGAATTTTTGAGCATGGGATCATTCGGCAGAAAGGTCTTCTACAGCACTATGATGGTTCTGTGTGAACTGGACACTGGCAGTGATCCAGTGGGAGCTGGTATAAGAATGGATTGAGCTTTTTCCATCCATCCAGCATCCTTTTTGACTTTCTACCACCAGGAAGGAGATTACGATGCATAAAAACAAGAATGGTTAGAATGCAAAACAGTTTCTTCTCCCAGGCCACTGGGCTTCTGAACCCCCAGTCGCGACATATTTGAAGTGTCACTGGTTAATCTGTTCCATTCGTTACAATATTAATCTTAATGTACTTTAGTTTGTTATTTATGTGCGATTAATCTGTACATTGCATCCTTACCTTCATAAAGTTATCATGTGTTTTGTGTACTACTGTGCTTTACACCCTGGTTTGAAGGACTATTCTTTCATTTCTATATACATTATATGGTTATATGTGTTTTTTTTATATATTTACAGGTATATAGCGAAATGACAATAAACTTGACTCTGGCTGGAAAAGCTGGAGGAATAGCAGGAGATGGACAAGATGATATGAGACTTCAGATGTTGGAATCTGGAACAAGTAGAAATGATCTGCTGGCAGAACTCAGGGGTTAAGCAGCGTCTTTGGGGGAAAAGTAAATTGTTGAGATTGGGGGGGGAGCTGGTATAAAGAGGAGAGGGGGAGGAATGAGTCAAGGGTTAGTTGGTGATAGGTGGACCAAGAAGTGTAAAGGATGACTGGTGGATAGAGTCAGGTGAGGGAATAACTCAGTAACAGAGATGAGAGCATTGAATGGTTGGAGTCAATGCAAAGGGAACAACAAGCCATTTGGCCACTTGAGTCCACACAATCATTCAATTGGATAATGTCTTGTTTGTATCTTAACACCTGCTATTCCTCCACTCTGTTTTTACCCCAACCCTGATGGACAACAATGACACATCAGCATACAGGATCCTAAACTGCAGAGAAGACCATCAACGTATTTAATCAGTTCTGACTCACAGTGACAAAGAGTTCATTTTTATTTTTTAATTTTATTTCGAGCTACCGTGTGGAATTAGCCCTTCTGACCCTGTGAGCCATGCTACCCTAGACAACCCTGATTTAACCTTAACCCAATCACAGGGTAATTAACAATGACCCATTAGTCTACCTGCCACGTCTTTGGACTCTGGGAGGAAATTGGAGCATCCGGGAGAAATCTGCACATTCCATGGGGAGGACATACAGAGACTCCTTACAGAAAAGCTCGGGATTGAACTCCAAACTCTGATGCCCTGAGCTGTAGTAGCACTGGGCTAACTGCTACGCTACCGTGGCATTATATCACAGAGAAACAGTCCCTATGACCCACCTTTTCCATGCCAACTAAGATGCTTTCCTGAGTTAATCCCATTTGGCTTGCATCCCTCTGAACCTTTCATATCCCTGTATCTGTCCAAGAAACAGATACACGTACTATCTTCCCACTCCACTCTCAGTCAGGTTCTCGACCCCAAACTTTAGTAAATCTTCTTCCCCCCACAGATAATTTGATAAATCATTAATTAGTTTATTAACCTTTGTTGAATCCAATGAATAGTTCTTTTGTTTGCTGACATTGAGGAAAAGGCTGTTTACCAGTAAGTGACATAAGCAGGAAGGATGTCGAGGTCCTGAAAAGTGAGTTCAGTGAGTTAAGTGCTAAGTTAAAGGATAGGACCTCGAGGGTGATTATCTTGCTATCTATGCTACATGCCAGTGAGACTAGAATTTTAAAAAATGCAGTTTAGCATGAGGCTAAGGAAATGATGCAGGAGGGTAGATTTCCAATTTTCATATCATTTGACTCCCTTCCAGGGAATGTGGGACCTATACAAATGGGATGGTTTGCACCTAAACTGGAGGAGGATCAATATGCCAGTGAGATTAGAAATAAAAAAAAGTCTAGAGAACTCATGCAAAAGAGTAGAGAAGTGATGAACCATATCCAGATTGCAGATGAGGATATGCTTGAAGCAAATTAGAGTGGATGTATCCCCTCAGAGCTTGTGGGAGGCTACTACATGAGCCCTGGAAGGAATACTTTTAAAATGTCCTTCACCACGGGTGAGGTGCCAGAGGACTAGAGGATAGGAAATGTTGTTACATTGTTCAAGAAAGTTTCTAAGAATAACCCAGGGAATTACAGGCTGGTATAGGGAGGGTAAATACATGCAGATCTTTTTCCCTGAGGTTGATTGAGACTAGAACTAGAGACATAAATTTAAGGTAAAAAATAAGATATTTATGGGGAACTGGGGGAGGGGGATCTTCTTCACTCAATTGGAGGTGCAAGTGTGAAATGAACTGTCAGCAGAAGTGGTGGATATGGCTTCAATTGCAACATTTAAGAGAATTATGAATAGGTATTTGGATTAGAGGGGTAGGGGGGACTATGGTCCTGGTGCAGATTGATGGGACTAGGTCAGAAATAGGTAAGTATAGCCTAGATAGGCTGAAAGGTCTGTTTCTATGCTGTAATACTCTATGACTTTTTGATACTACCAGACTCACTGAGTTCCTCCATCAGTTTTGTTTCTTCACTCCAGATTCAAGCAAAAAATCTATTGGGCTAGGCTAGTTCCAGCAAGGCTTATCTTATGACCATCACCTCTATTTGACCATGTCAGACATGTCCTCCCTGTAGTATCACCAGTGTACTCACTGTTTTTATTTGCAGAACTAAAAACTAAACCCATATCTGTGCCACTGACCCAATCTGTCAGAATGGTCAATGCCAGGAGACGGCTTTCAACTATTGAGGCATCCTGGTTGGAAGATCCTCAACAATCCACCTCCCACATTATTTTACTGCCCCATTTGTAGTTACGGCAGAAGCTTTATGCTCTGAATAGCCCATTAGCAGAAAGAAAGCTATTGAGAGCTTCCGTGCTAGATGATTCAAGAAATGAACATCTGTAACCCTCCAGCAAAACCAAACGATAAAAAGCTACTTATCTGCACATTTACTTCACGCCAAGGGTAGCACTAAATTGTTTCTGTACTGCCTCAGTGGATTCTTGCAATATACATTATTATTCGTGCTAATGTATTTTTGAAACTTGGTCTCTACTGGACAAGGTTTTGGCTCTTTCTCTTTACAGAGCCCTACAGCCTAAACCCTGCACAGAACCAAAAGGATGACTTCAATGGACAGAATGCAGAGCAGATTCACCAAAATTTTAGTACCTTCCGCCCATCTGCTGTACCACCTACAATCTCCCAATGGACAGCCATTTTAATTCTCTTCCTATTCCCACACTAACATATCTGTCCATGGCTTTCTTCATGGCCAATTTGAGGCGAAATGCCAGCTAGAGGAACAGCACCTCAATTCCTGCCTCGGTAATCTCCAACTGACAGAATGAACATCGATTTCCAGTTAGCAAACCCCTCTGGTCATTTATTTTCTTGATCGCACTGGCCCCCATTATTGTATCCCTTCTCCCTTTACACATCTCTCCATCTGTCTATCATTCATACATTCTTCCCACTGGTTCCCCACCTCACTTCCTTCCCTTTATTCCATGGTCGGTCCGCTGTCCTTTCCTCTCCTGTTAGATTCCACCTTCTCCACTCCTTTGTTACTTTCTACTGTCAGTCCCAGCTTTTGACATCATTTCTAATCTCCGCCCTTTATCTCCCACCCTTTGTCCTGCCTGCCTATCACTCTCCCCCCACATGGATGCACACGTCCACCCTCCTGCCTTTCTTCCATCTTTCTACACTGGCCATCTCCCTCCTTCCTTTCCAGTTTGATGAGGGTCTGGACCCAAAATGTCAACTGCTCATTTCCCTCCATAGATGCTGCCTGATCTTCTTAGTTTGTACTGCACTTTGTGTGTTTTGCCAAAATATTGCCTGGAATGGAGCACCTCATTTATAAAGAGAGTGACTGGATAGGCTGAGGTTGTTTTCTCTACAGTGAAGGATGCTGTGGAGCCAACCTGACTGTGTTATATAGAATTATGACAACTAGGATAGATAGCCAGAATCTTTTTCCCATGGTGGAAGTGTCGAATACAAGTGATAAAGTTTTAAGCTGAATGGCAGAAGGAGATTTGAAGGGGATTTTTGTTTCACAAGTCTGAAGAAGATGGCACCAACGATCAACATGACCAAAGCTGACGTCTTTCAGACAATTCACAAAACTAATTCTTTTACTTCTTATTCTTCTTTCAAAAATGATTCTGCTACTATTGGACCTGTGTTGGTGTACTTTCAGACTGATTGAGTGATCTGGCACTTTGCCGTCTCCGGGGGAGTTTGGTGAGGTGTGGAATGGAGTGTGTGACCTGGAGGTCAAGAAGCCTGAAGACGGGCCATGAGCCCGTGACTAACTCCATTTCCTGCCAACCGTGCTGATTAAAGCATCGGGCTAGATTGAACTCAATGAGGACGAGAGTGGAAGGTGAGCAGGTGTTTTGCACCATCTGCCTGCGTTTGACTGGTCTCTCTCTCTCTCTCTCTCTCTCTCTCTCTCTCTCTCTCTCTCTCTCTTTCTCACTCACTGCTCCTAGAGGAAGCTGCCTATTTATCTGGTCTCTCTCTTCCCCTCTCGCTTGTGGCTGCTGGAGGATGGTGCTGGACTTTTGGGACTTGGGCAATGTTTAACCAATGTGGTTTGTGTATTGGACTCTGCAGTTCATGTTATATGTCTTTCTGCTTTCTCGTAACTCCTTTTTTGTTGCTACTTTGTGTGAGTTTGATCAGATGGACTGCCTCTGCAGCCTGCAGTCAATGAAGAACGCATGATTAAATTGAAATGAACTGAACTAAACTGAACATTTCAAACCTTGTGGTTTGATGCTTTATATTCCGTGTTTTTTGCTCATTTTTGCTATTTGCGTGATTTGTTCTTTAACTTGCAAATTGGGTGTTTGATGTTTTCTTTGAACAGGTTCTATGGTTTTTCTTTCTTTCTGTTTCTTTCTTAGCTATGCATGGGAAGAAGTATCTCAGGGTTGTATGCTGCATACATACTTTGATAATAAATGTTTTTTATACTTTGTACTTTGTATGTCCTGGCTAAAGAGATGGTGAAGGCAAATACTCTGTCGCCTGCTGAAGTCTAGATCTGTGGCGTACCAGAAAACCAGGTATGATTTGAGGAGGGCTATTTCAAGGGTGAAGAGACATTTTCGAATGAGGTTGGAGGCGACATCGGATGTACAATAACTCTGGCACGGTTTACAAGACATTACTTCCTATAAAGCGAAATTCAATAGCATGTATGGCAGTGATGCTTCCCTACCAGATGAACTCAACGCCTTCTATGCCCACTTTGAAAGGGAGAATATAACTACAGCTGTGAAGATCCCTGCTGCACCCGGTGACCCTGTGATTTCTGTCTTGGATGCCGATGTCAGGTTGTCTTTAAAGGGGGTGAGCCCTCACAAAGTAGAAGAACTGATGGAATACCTGGTAAGGCTCTGAAAACTCGTGCCAACCAACTGGCGGGGTATTCAAAGACATTTTCAATCTCTCACTGCCACAGGCAGAAGTTCCCACTTGCTTCAAAGAGGCAACAATTACACCAGTGCCTAAGAAGAATAAGGTGAGCTGCCTTAATGACTGTCACCCAGTGGCACTCAAATCTACAGTGATGAAAAGCTTTGAGAGGTTGTCATGACTAGACCAAATTCCTGCCTTAGCAAGGACCTGGACCCACTGCAGTTTGCCTATTGCTACAATAGATCAATGGCAGATACAATCTCAATGATTCTTCTCATGGCCTTAGACCATCTGGACAATACAAACACCAATGTCAGGATGCTCTTCATTGACTATAGCTCAGCGTTTAACACCATCATCCCAATAGTCCTAATCGATAAACTACAGAAACTGGGCCTCTGTACATCCCTCTAGAATTGGATCTTTGACATCCTAACTAGAAGACTACAATCTGTGCAGATTGGTGATAACATCTCCACCTCACTGATGGTCAATACTGGTGCACCTCAGGGGTGTGTGCTTAGCCCAGTGCTCTACTCTCTCCATATCCATGACTGTGGCTAGGCATAGCTCAAATACTATATATAAATTTGCCTATGATACAACCATTGTTGGTAGAATCTCAGATGGTGACGAGAGGGCGTACAGGAGTGAGATATGACAACTAGTGGAGCGGTGTCACAGCAACAACTTTACACTCAATGTCAGTAAGATGAAAGAGCTGATTGTGGACTTCAGGAAGGGTACGATGAAGGAGCACATACCAATCTCATAGAGGGATCAGAAGTGGAGAGAGTGAGCAGTTTCAAGTTCCTGGGTGTCAAGATCTCTGAGGTTCTAACCTGGTCCCAACATATCGATGCAGCTATAAAGAAGGTAAGACAGCGGCTATACCTCATTAGGGGTTTGAAGAGATTTGGTATGTCAACAAATACAATCAAAACATTCTATAAATGTACTGTGGAGTGCATTAGTTTGGTATGGGGGGGGTGCATGGGCTACTGCACCTGGTCCCAACATATCGATGCAGCTATAAAGAAGGTAAGACAGCGGCTATACCTCATTAGGGGTTTGAAGAGATTTGGTATGTCAACAAATACAGGAAAAGAAGCTGCAGAGGATTGTAAATTTAATCCACTCCATCTCGGACATCTTTAGGGAGCGGTGTCTCAGAAGGGCAGCGTCCACTATTAAGAACCTTCAGCACGCAGGGCATGCCCTTTTCTCACTGTTACCATCAGGTAGGAGGTACAGAAGCCTGAAGGCACACACTCAGCAATTCAGGAACAGCTTCTTCCCCTCTGCCACCTGATTCCTAAATGGTCATTGAACCTGTGAACACTACCGCTCTTTTTTAATATATATTATCTCTGTTCTTGGCCGGCTGGTGGCGTAGTGGCATCAGCACCAGATTTGGGAGCGAAGGCACCTGAGTTCGAATCCAGCCGGCTCCCTTGCACGCTTTCCATCCATGCTGGGTTCAGTGTCGAGCTAGTAACTCGGCCTTGTAAAAGTAAGAAAGCCTGCTAAAAGAATGCCGTTATGACAGCGTCCCGATGACTCCACTCTGAGTTAAGGGCTTTCTTCCTCTTTCTTCATTTCTGTTCTTGCACGATTTTTAATCTATTCAATATACATATACTATAATTTATTTATTTATTTATTTATTTCTTCAATATTATCCTTGAACTACTGCTGCTAAGCTAACAAATTTCGTGACACATGCCGGTGATAATAAACCTGATTCTGATTTTTGCCATTTAAGCAACATCCAGACAAGTACCAAAATTACCCATGTATAGAAGGATACCATCGAAGGGAAGGGAAGCAAAATCTGGAGGACAACTTTTTGGGGTAAATGATATAAATGGGAGCTGAGGAGCTGAAACTGCTCCAAGCATTGGGTAAATTGGGTTGAAGGTGTATGTTTTTTCTCCATGTTACAAACCCATTGCCGGCAACTGGGTGTTTAGATTGGTATAAAGGACAACATAGTTGGGGTGGGGGGGGGGATGCGAGGTGGGGGTGATGGGTTGATAGGGCCCCTTGTGTGGTGTGTAAATCTTGGACTTGATTCTAGGATTTCTGCAACGTTTTCCTGTTTGCAAGGCTAAGGACACACGTTTTAATCTCATTTTCATTGGTTCAAACAGCAGAAGAATTTGTCTTGGCCTCCTCTTGTACTACCTCCACACATTCCCTGCCACCAAGTCAATGAAACAGCTTCTTCCCCACTGTATCAGTCACTTGAATGGACCTATTATACTGTATGCTGAAGCGTCAACTCTTGATCATCATGACCCTTGTGTCCACTGGCATTGCACTTTCTGTGTAAATGCAACACAATATTAGACAGCATGGTAGTGTAATGGTTATCACAACACTTTACAGTACAGGAAGTACAAGGGTCAGTTCTCACCAGTGCTTTCAGGAGTCTCCCCATGACCACAAGCATTTCCTCCAGGTGCTCTGGTTACCTCCCACAGCCCAAAGACAAACAGGTTGGTAGGTTAATTGGTCATTGTAAATTGTTCCATTAGGATTAAACTGGGGGATTGCTGGACAGTGTGGGTCAAAGGGCCGAAAGGCCTGTTCCATGCTGTATCTCAATAAATAAATGCGTTCTACATTCTGATTTTCCTTTTACAACTTCTGTACTTTTACCAGGTCAATGTATGATTTGTCTGAATGGCATGCTAACAAAAGCTTTTCATGGTATCTCAGTACATGTGGCAATAATAAAGCAATCTAATTTAATATCAAACACATGGAGGTGAGAGAGAGCAGCAATTGATAATCACCTTGCAACCAGACACAAATCTTACACGTCATTTCAGTTGAGGTACATTCAAGTTGCTTCATTGTCAATGTAACACAAATTAGAGCTCTTCCTTCACTGAACCTTCTGTCCATCTTTCTGTAAAACTGACTAAACCTTTCGACATTTTTTTTCTGAGCATCTGCTACTGTGGCTATTTGCCAATATTGATGTAGTTGTGCCCTTTTGACAGATGCTTTACTACATGGATAGTTCCACGTGACCAAGGGCTCACTTTGGGTCACACATAGAATCCTGAAGAAGCAACTGGAAAGGGAAGCCATTCAGCCCATCACATCCATGCTGGCTCATTAGCTACAAGCTGATGATGGATGTCACCTTCTTGAGCCGTTGCCTCTTCTACGCGTTCTCAATGATAGGGAGACCTGTTCCCATGATGGAGCTGGCTTTCTGAGGCTTTTGTATTCCTGTGCCTTGATCTTTTCATACCAGGTTATTATGCAATCAGTCAGGATGCTTTCTACAGTAGATCTCTAGAGATACATCAGAGTCTTTGATGAACTGCTTAACCTCCTTAATTTTCTAAGAAAATGAAGATGCTGATGTGCCTACTTTACTGCAAGGTTCTGAAGGATTTGGAGAGGTTCCAGAAAAGATCTGAGAAAATCATTCTCGGGATGAGTGACTACATTACAAAGATGAATCAGAAAGATTATTTTCTACAGTGACGGCTGAGCGAGATCTGAAAGCAATATAGAAAATGGTGAAGGTCTACGCAGAGGAGATTGTTCCCTTTGATAAATGTATTTAGACAAGAGCTCAGAGATATAAACTAAGGAGGAAAAGAATTAATTGCCTTCCTTCCCCATAGCCTTGCAATATTTTTTGCCATATAGTTATCCAATTCTTTTTTGAAGGCCACAATAGACCATGCCTCCAACTTGCAGTGCTTTCCAGATTTTAAACAAATAGTATGTAAAAACAAATATCCTCACGTCATAACTAACAGTTTTCCCCCTCAGAGACAACAGAGACAATGATTGGGGTGGTGGGAAGGCTATATGACTATGTTGGTCACTCTTTCTCTGCATCCTGTGCTCTTGCACCCCCTTCTCAACGGAACCTTTGCTCCATAATATCTCTTATTCTCCCTGACAAAATGTATCAACTCGGCATTAAACTTTATCTGCCTTGCGTCTGCATAGTCCATCATTTAGTTTATATCCTATGGCAACTTATCACTATCCTCTTCACAGTTCAACAATCTATCAAGTTTTGTCTTTAAAATTTAGAAATTGCACATAGATCATTAATAAATTCATTAAAGCAATGGTCCTATCACTGATCCCTAGGGAACATCACTATTACTGTATAATTGGAATTTGGTTTATCATTATCACTTGTATCAACATCCAAACAAAAACTACCATCCAGGTAGATCATCCAAAATGTAAGTTTTTCATGGTAGTATAAAGAAAAGGTAATAGCAGATAGCAGAATAGAGAGTTACTCTGAAAGTGCAGAGAGACAAATAAAGTGTAAGGGCTATGATGAGGTAGAGAGTGATGAAGAACTCACCTTTATCATACTTCCTTGGTGACCAGTGGTGTTCCGGAGGACCCCTCCTCTTTGTGATTTTTATAAATCACCTGGATGAGGAAGTGGAAGATTGGGTTAGTACGTCTGCTGATGACACAAAGGTTGGGGGTGTTGTGGATAGTCTGGAGGGTTGTCAGAGGTTACAGTGGGACATTGATAGGGTGCAGAACTGGGCTGAGAAGTGGCAGATGGACTTCAACCCAGATAAGTGTGAAGTGGTTCATTTTGGTAGGTTCAATTTGAAGACAGAATATAATATATGTGATAAGGCTCTTGGCAGTGTGGAGGATCTGAGAGATCTTTGGGTCCGTGTCGATAGGACACTCAAAGCTGCTGCACAGGTTGATAGTGTTGTTAAAAAGACGTATGGTGTGTTGGCAGTCATCAACTGTGAGATTGAGTTCAAGAGCCGAGAGATAATCTTACAGTTATATAAGACCTTGGTCAGACCCCACTTGGAGTACTGTGTTCAGTTCTGGTCACACCACTACAGGAAGAATGTGGATTCGATAGAGAGAGTGCAGAGGAGATTTACAAGGATGTTGTCTGCATTGGAGGGCATATCTTACGAGAATAGGTAAAGTGCAATTGGCCTTTTCTCCTTGAAGCAACAGAGGATGGGAGGTGACCTGATAGAGCTATATAAGATGATGAGGAACTTTGATCGTGTGGATAGCCAGACGCTTTTTCCCGGGGCTGAAGTGGATAACACGAGGGGGCATAGCTTTAAGGTGCTTGGAAATAGGTACCGAGGGGATGTCAGGGGTAAGTTTTTCACACAGAGAGTGGTAGGTTTGTGGAATGCACTACCAGCAGCAATGGTGAAAGTGGTTACAGTAGAGTCTTTTAAGAGCCTCTTAGGTAGGTACATGAAGCTTAGAAAAATAGAGGGCTATGCGCTAGGGAAATTCTAGGCAGTCGCTAGAGTAGGTTACATGATCAGCACAATATTATGGGCCGAAGGGCCTGTAATGTGCTGTAAATTTCTATGTTCTATACGAGAGGTCCATTCAAGAGGCTGATAACAGTAGGATATAAGCTTCCTTGAGCTTGGTGCCTCAAGTTTTGATACCTTCTGCCTGAAGGAAAGGGCGGAGGAGAAGAGGGGATGACCAGAGTGGGCAGGGCCTTTCATTATGTTGGCTGCTTTACCAAGGTAGAGAGCAGTGTAGACTTTTCAGTGCTTTGGTAGAGTAGTCCATAGAGGTGAGGCTGGTTTTGTAATGAACAGAGTTATGTCCAAAGCTCTCTGCAATTTCTTGCAGCCTTGTGGCAGATGCCCAGTGAATCCACAGCCACTTCCAGGACAGCGCATGTGGAAGGGCATTCAGGACATCACCAACTACAGGACAACATCACCTGACTGTGCAGCTGATGCCTCCCTCCCAGATGTGCTGAACAACTTCTATGCTCGTTTTGAGGCGGAAAATGACGTGGCGGCGAGGAAGACCACCCCTCCTCCAAATGACTAGGTGCTGTATTTTACCGTGGCTGATGTGAGGAGAACCCTGGGCAGGGTCAATCACGGAAGGTTGCTGGACCAGACAATATTCCTGGCAGAGTGCTTAGAGGATGTGCAGACCAGTGAGCAGATATTCTCACTGACATCTTCAATACCTCCCTGAGCAGCGCCGTCGTTCCTACGTGCTTCAAGACCGCCACCATCATCCCCATGCCGAAGAAGTCTTCAGTGTCCTGCCTCAACGACTACCATCCCGTTGCACTCACATCCATCAACATGAAGTGTTTCGAGAGGCTTGTCATGAGGCACATCAAGCCCCTGCTGCCCCCCTCACTGGATCCCCTGCAGTTTACCGTCCCAATCGTTCATCAGATGATGCCATTGCCATCACCCTCCACCTGTCCCTAACCCACCTCGACAAAAAAGACATGTACGTTCGAATGCTGTTCATAGACTTCAGTTCAGCATTCAACACAATCATTCCTTATAAACTGATTGGAAAGCTCAGCCTACTGGGCCTGAACACCTCCCTCTGCAAATGGATCCTAGACTTCCTGACTGGAAGACCTCAGTCAGTCTGGATCGGGAGCAGCATCTCCAACACCATCACACTGAGGACAGGGCCCCCCAGGGCTGTGTGTTCAGTCCACTGCTGTTCACTCTGCTGACCCACGACTGTACTGCAACACACAGTTCGAACCACATCATCAAGTTCGCCGATGACACGACGGTGGTGGGTCTCATCAGCAAGAACGATGAGTCAGCATACAGAGAGGAGGTGCAGCGGCTAACGGACTGGTGCAGAGCCAACAACCTGTCTCTGAATGTGAACAAAACAAAAGAGATGGTTGTTGACTTCAGGGGGACACGGAGCGACCACTCTCCACTGAGAATCGATACCTCCTCCGTAGAGATCATTAAGAACACTAAATTTCTTGGTGTTCAACTGACGGAGAATCTCACCTGGCCCCTCAACACCAGCTCCATAGCAAAGAAAGCCCAGCAGCGTCTCTACTTTCTGCGAGGGCTGAGAGAAGTCCATCTCCCACCCCCCATCCTCACCACATTCTACAGAGGTTGTATTGAGAGCACCCTGAGCAGCTGTATTACTGCCTGGTTCGGAAAAAGCACCATCTCGGATCGCAAGACCCTGCAGCGGATAGTGAGTTCAGCTGAGAAGATCATCAGGGTTCCTCTTCCTGCCATTAGAGATATTTACACCACACGCTGCATCTGCAAAGCAAACAGCATTATGAAGGACCCCACGCACCCCTCATATAAACTCTTCTCCCTCCTGCCATCTGGCAAAAGGCACTGAAGCATTCGGGCTCTCACGACCAGACTATGTAACAGTTTCTTCCCCGAAGCCATCAGACTCCTCAATACCCAGAGCCTGGACTGACACCAACCTACTGCCCTCTACTGTGCCTATTGTCTTGTTTATTATTTATTGTAATGCCTGCAACTGTTTTGTGCACTCTATGCGGTCCTGGATGCAGTCTGTAGTCTAGTGTAGTTTTTGTGTTGATTTGCGTAGTTCAGTGTAGTTTTTATGTTGTTTTACGTAGCACCATGGTCTTGAAAAACTTTGTCTCATTTTTACTGTGTACTGTACCAGCAGTTATGGCCGAAATAACAATAAAAGGTGACTTGACTTGACTTGAGAACAGTTTCTATACCAAGCTGTGATGTGTCTGGATGAGAGGCTTCCTATGGTGCACCTATAACATTGGTAGGTGTGAACAGGAACCTTGCTACGATTGCCTGTGACTACACACTGCAAACAAAGATACAGTATGTTAATCATTGTGGAGAGCATTGGGGACATCCTGAGGTTGTACGATAAACAGAAAGAACTGAATAACCTCTGTCCCCACTCTAATGAAATACCTTTCACCTCCTCTTGCACTAATCCCTGCAAGTGTGAAACAATTATAGAAGGCACCAAAAATATGCAGCGTTGTGTCAACAGCCAGAAGAAATCACTCCGGGAGCAGCTGTTGGTTGATAATCCATTTAAACGGTGCTGATGAGGCGTGCTTCCTGCTCCTGCCGAACACGGTGCAGCATCACAGTGCTTGATACTGGGTTAGCACACAGAGAACTAAGTAATCGGACCCAAGACAAATTGAAACCCTACCATAGTAATAGAATAATAAATAGTTTCCTAACCCCAAAGAATAAGGCCATTCAGCCTATGAATCTCTGCCTGCTCTCGAGTAATCACATCAATCCTATGCTCCCAATTATTTTCCTGTAGCCTACTCTCTCACATGAAGAGTTTATTGTTTTTCAGCAGCAGTACAGCACAAGACTTAAAATTGCTATAGGTTTCAAAATAATGAAATAGTACAAAAATGAATTATGAGGTAGTGTTAATGGGTTCATGGACTGTAAAGAAATCTGATGGCAGAGTGGAAGGAACTGTTCTTCGAACATTCAGTGTGCTCGCCAGATTCCTGTACCTCCTCCCTGATGGTAGCAGTCAAAGAAGGCATGTCCTGGATGGTGAGGGTTATTACTAATTGATGCTCCTTCTCGAAGCACCACCTTTTGAAGATGTCCTCAGGCGAGGGAGGATTGTGCGCATGAAGGAACAAGCTGAGTCTGCAGCCTCTAACAATCCCATGCATTGGAGTTTTCATACCTGGCCGTGTTACAACCAGTCTGAATGCTTTCTATTGGACTGCATATCTGTAGGCATTTGCAAGTCTTTGGTAACAGCTCCTCAACTCCCTGTGAAGTAGAGCTACTGGGGTGTCCCCTTTGTAATTGCACCCATGTGTTGGGCCTAGGATAGGTCCTATGAGATGTTGACACAGAGAAACTTGAAGCTGTTCACCCTTTCACCACTGAATCCTGACGACTGGTGTGCGTTCTCGACTCTGACATTGGGAGCAAGGTTGTTGTTGCGACACTACTCAGTCAACTAGTCTATCACACATCTGTACGCCTCCTGGTCGCCATTTGAGATTCTGCCAACAACAGTAGTGTCAGCAGTGAATTCATAAATGGAGTATGAACTTCGCCTGGCCATACAGTCATGAGTATAGAGTGTGTAGAGCAGTGATCTGAGCACACAGCCTTGAGGTGTGCTTGCGTTGATGGTCAGCGAGGCGGAGATGTTATTACCAATCCGCTCTGACTGTGGTATCCTGATAAGGAAGTCGAGTATCCGGGTGCAGACAGAGGGACAGAGGCCGAGGTTTTTACGCTTGTTGATTGGTAGTGAGGGGATGGTGGATTTGAATGGTGAGCTGTAATCAATAAGCAGCAGCCTGACATATGCTTTGCTGTTACCAAGCTCCTCCAAAGCCGAGTGGGTAGCCGGTGAGATTGTATCTGCAGCAGACCTGCTTGGTAAGCACTTGACAGTGGCCAATAAACTCTCCAGTGTGCATGTATTTCAGGATGTGAGAGGAAACCTAGCTTGTCACAGAGAGAAGGTACATGTTTTGTCAGATTGAAAGCTGTAGCTGGGGGCTATAAAGTCTTCATTCAACACATCAGATAATCTGGAGAGAATCTAGTTCACTCCTCATACACAAAGGCAATGATAAGCAATTAACTGCAATTTCATTGTCTATTATCACCGACTTTAACGTTTTGGATATACGCTCAGTAGCCACTTTATTAGGTACACCTGTACATTATTGCAAATATCTAATACATAAATGCATGCAGACATGGTCAAGAGCTTCAGTTGTTGTTCAGATCAAACATCAGAATGGGGAAGAAATGTGATTGAAGTGACTTTGACCGTGGAATGATTGTTGGTGCCAGAGGGGTGGTTTGAGTATCTCAGAAGCTACTGATCTCCCGGGATTTTCACGCACAACAGTCCCTGGAGCTTACAGAGACTGGCGTGAGACACAAAAACTATCCAGTGAGCAGCAGCTATGTGGGCAATGTTAATGAGGGAGGTCAGAGGAGAAATGGCCAGATTCGTTCAAGCCGAGAGGAAGGTGACAGTAAATCAAGTAACCTCGCATTACAACAGCGGTGTGCAGAGGAGTATCTCTGAATGCACATGTTGAACCCTGCAGTGGATGTGCTACAGCAGCAGACTACCATGAACGTACACTCAGTGTACTGGGCACAAGAGATACCTAATAAAGAGGCCACTGAGTGTAATCAGGTAATTTTGCAAAATTACATATTTACAATGGTAGCATATCCTAACTAACAGAACCCCTCTGAATATTCAGTACTTGTAGCTTGTGCAACAGCTTCTGAGCACAACCTGCAGACACCGAAAATATACCTCTTTTGTTACGGTGTTGAGAGTGGCTCTCTGAATATACAACCAGCCAAAATATTAAGCAGCAAAGCCAACCTGTCCTGAGCCGCACATTAAGAGGCAGGAATATACGTTTAGCAATGCATTAATACAGGGGATGAACACTTAAGACCGTTTAATTAGAGCATACATTTATTGCCTTCCCCTGTGCAGTTTCAAAGGCACAGATTTAGAATGTCTCACGCCCGATTACTGGTTTCAATAGCCTTAATGTATCAGTTGAAGTTAAATTCTGAGTAGGTTTTATTTCTTGAAGACCATTTCTCCTTTTAATTAATAGCTGGTGTCTAAAATGTCATAACTCCAGAATAATCCTGAAAAGAGCAAACTCGTTTGATCCAGAGCCCAGGATCAAACCCAGGTCCCTGAGGTAATGAGGCAGCTGCACAGCCGCAATCAATGTTTAATTTTTAAAATATAAGTGTCCCTAATGGCAACAGTGATGCTGCTAGATGACAAAGAAAAAAAATCAACTAATGGTCAAAGCCAGTCACAACTATAAATGACTGCAGGCATATTTTTGGAGCAATACAGATTGTATGATGGTTTTAAAGAACTATACAAGAATATTAACTGGAGCAAATCTCTTCCTTTCCATGGACAGTGCAGAGGGATCAAAACTAAAATGAATGCAAGAGAGAGGTACAACAGGAAAAGATTCTGGTTAGTTAGTTAGTTACTTGCTTATTTATCTATTTATTTGTTTGTTTATTTTTTGAGCTACAAGGCAGAATAGGCCCTGCTGCGCTTCGAGTCACGGTACCCAGCAATCACCCAATTTAAACTGAACCTAATCACGGGACAATTTACAACAACCAATTAATCTACCAACCCGTATGTTTTTGGACTGTGGAAGGAAACCCACGCGGTCACAGTGAGAAGTACCATCTTGTTACAGGCAGTGGCGGGATTTGAACCTGGGTTGCCTGTACTGTAAACCATTGTGCTAACCACTGTGCTACCGTGCTGCCCTTTACAGGGAGAGTTTTGTTAACGTGGATCTCACCACTGTGTGGGTTGGGTGAAATGAAGAGAATCAGTGGCTTCGAAAGGGAATTGGACTGTTACTCCAGGAACAAAATGATTTCCAAAGCCATTGAGAAATAATTGGAAATGGGGTCTGGCTTTGGATTTCCTTTATTTATTTGCTTTTGGCTTTTGGTGCCACCTTTTGCCCATTTCTCATGACTCTTGAGAAGGTGACGTGCAGTCCTCCTAATGAAGGTATTCAGGTATTCTCACAGGGCAAGGGGATCCAGAATTTACACCTGATGATGATGAAGGAACAGCAAAATAGTTTCAAGTGAGGACAGTGTGTGACTTGGGAGGGGAACCTGCAGGGTATGGGTTTAGGAGGTGCTTTTGGTCTACCTGGGTGAGCAACTGAAGTGTATGTTATAGGTGGTACACATTGCAGCCAGATCGACCAGGAGCTGCACTCATTCAGACAAACAGGGAGTATACCATCACACTTCTGGCTTGTGCCTTATAGATAGAGGACAGCTTTGAAGTGTCATCAAGTGAGTCACACACCACAGGATAGTCAGCCTCCAACTTGCTCTCGTAGAGATGATATTTACATGAATGGTCCCTATAAGTGTCTGGTAGATGATAATGTACAATATGTTGATGGTGACGTTCTTGATGATGGTAATGTTACTGCATAACAAGTGGCTAGAGTTGTCTCTTATTGAAGATGATCATTGCCCAGAACAATTGTGGTCCATGAATGTTGTCCAAATCCTCTGGCAGACAGGCATGAGCGGCTTCATTTGCTGAGGAACTGAACAGCAAACATTTCCGCTTCTTACCATATGTTAGAAGGAAAATCATTTATGAAGCAGATAATGATATTTGGACTAAGGAACTGCCCTGGGGAGCTCCCTTAGCGATCCCTGCAAGATCCTCATAAAGGGCAGCAAGGAAGTGTAGTGGTTAGCACAACGCTTCACAGTACGTGCAAACTAGGTCCAATTCCCGCTGCTGCCTGTAAGGGGTTTGCACATTCTCCCTGTGACCAAGCAGGTTTCGTACGGGTGCTCCGGTTTCATCCTGCAGTCTAAATGCGTACGGTAAGTAGGCTAATTAATCATTGTAAATTGCCCCAGGATTAGGCCAGGATTAAACTGGGCGATTACTGGGCAGCGTGGCTCGAAGGGCTGCAAGGGTTTACTCGGTACTGTATCTTGATAAATAAATAAATTAATTAAAATTTGTTTCCGCTGCTACTCCTGGCAGCCTGTTCCAGGTACCCACCACTCTATGTGTAAAATACTTGCCCCGCCTATCTCCTCTAACCTTGTCCCCTCTCACCTTAAAAAGCAGATCCTATGGTATTTGACATCTCTTAACAGGGAAAAAGGTTCAGTCTACCCTATCTATTCCTCTCTTGATTCTAAAAACTCTGACATTCCAGAGTATGTCCAACCT
This sequence comes from Mobula birostris, assembly GCF_030028105.1. Taxonomy (NCBI): domain Eukaryota; kingdom Metazoa; phylum Chordata; class Chondrichthyes; order Myliobatiformes; family Myliobatidae; genus Mobula; species Mobula birostris. The sequence continues at coordinate 123,745,924 of NC_092371.1, forward strand.
CTCCTTATAGCTCATACCATCTAATCGAGGCAGCATCCTGTTAAAGCTCTCCTGCACTCTTTCCAAAGCCAGCAAATCCTTTCTGCAGTGGGATGACCAAAACTGCAGCCTACACTCCAGATGTGGCCTAGCCAGATTTTTAAATAGCTTTAACATTGACTGTTAAAACACTTAAGCATGGGCCAGCAGGTGACGTGTAATATTTATGCAACCAAGTTCCAGGCAATGGCCATGTCCAAGGACCTGCCCTTTAAATTCAATGGTATAAATACTGAGAAACCCTCAACTTAAACCCCCAAAACATTCACTCCCTCTTCCCACCTGTGCACCTTAGCTGCAGTATGTTTCATCTACACTATTCAGTGCAGTTTCTCAACACTGATGGCACCTCCCAAGCCCATTTTAGAGAACAGATGATGTGGAAAAATTGGACAAACACTTGAAAACATCATGGCATAACAGTCTGCAGCCTGGAGCTGATAAATGGAATTTGTATAGATAGGTAGTAAAGTCAAAGTGGGCCGAAGGGCTTGTTTCCTTATGAATGACCCTACGACACTGATTTCTCCAGCAAGTTGCACTGCATGCTTACTTGGAAATACATTGTTGGTCCTTCATCATTGCTGGGACTAAATCCCTTCTCTACAGCACTTTGGGAGCACTTCCACTAATTGGTTCTCACCTTCTCAAAAGCAATTAGGTTGAGGCAGTAAATATCCCACTTGCCAACAACGCCAAGAGTAAGTAAAGAAGGAGGAGATTTAAGGTATAGAAGGCTAGCTTTAAACAGGGAGACAGACAAAACTGCAGATGTTGGGATCTGGAGCAACCAACACAAAGCTGGAGAAACTCAGCATTCAGGCAGCATCTGGTCGAGATGAAGGATCTTGACCCAAAACATCAACCGTTCATTTTCCTCCACGGATGCCGCCAACCTTTTAAGTTCCTCTAGCAACTTGTTTGCAGCTCTAAATGTTGCAGCCTAGATTTAGTACACAATGTTTTAATTGCAGATAGCTTTCAGCAAACTGATGGACTTAACCTGTGTCAACCAACTTTAAACTGTGCAAAGAAGCATTAAGCAGCATCGAATACAGACTCTAAGCAATGCAGTTAAGGAGTGCAGATGATGCTAAGCAGTACACACTAGTTATAAATACTCGAGGTCTGGTTTACATAGCACTAACAGATTTTAAGTATTGAACACCGGCTATCAAATCAGACTTGCTTTAAACTGAGCAAACACTCCAGCTGGCATGGAGCAGGGCAGCTGTTCTTCATACAGCACTGTAGCTTTCTGCAGAGCAAGTGTCTTTAAGAAGTACAGACTGCTGGAAGCAGTACAGACTGGTTATAAATGGCACAGGTACTGTAAGCAGTGCAATATGCCTTTCAGCAGTTCAAAGTTCAAAAGTAGAACTTATTATATCTATAGAAGCAGTGTGGACTGGTTTAAGATGACACAAAATCTGGAGGTGTTAATAGTGAAGGAAGTTATTGTAGACTAGAGGTGGATCTTCATCAGTTAGCTGTGGAAGAGCACATTCAATGGAGGTAAGTATGAGCTGATGTATCTTGGAAAGTCAAGCTGGCATAGGACTTATACTATGAATGACAGGACACTAAGGAGTAGATAGATAGATAGACATACTTTATTGATCCCGAGGGAAATTGGGTTTCGTTACAGCCGCACCAACCAAGAATAGAGCATAAATATAGCAATACAAAACCCACAAACAATCAAACAACGATATGAAAACTTTGCCAGATGGAAATAGGTCCAGGACCAGCCTATTGGCTCAGGGTGTCTGACCCTCCACGGGAGGAGCGCAAAGTTCGATGGCCACAGGCAGGGACAACCTCCCAGGACTTAGAAATTCAAGTGCATAGTCCATTGAAAGCAAGATTACAGGTAACACAGGCAAAATGCTGGAGGAACTCAACAGGTCAGGCAGCATCTAAGGAAATGAGTAAGCAGGCAATGCTTTGGGCCAAGATCCTTCTTCGGGACTGGAAAGGAAGGGGGAAAGACACCAGAATACAAGGTGTGGGGAGGAGAAGGAAGGCTAGATGGAAGTTAATAGGAGAAGCCAGGAGGGTGGGTAAGAGAAAAGACTGGAGAGTGGACCATTGGAGAAAGGGAAGAAGGAGGGGCACTAGGGAAAAAAGAAATAAGCAGGTAAGAGGCCAGAGTGGGGAATAGAAGAAATGGGGAGGGATGGGAAAAACAAACTATCACAAGGCAAAATCGATGTTCATGCCATCAGGTTGGAGACTATCTATGTGGAATCTGATGTGTTGCACTTCCACCCTGAGAATGGTCTCATCATGGCGAAAGAGAATGGCTTCATCATGGCCTCATCATGGACCAATATGTCGGAACAAGACTGGGGATAGGAATTAAAATGGTTGGCCACCAGGAAATTCAATTTTTGATGGATGGAGGTAAGGGAGGAGGTGAATGGGCAGGTGTGGCATTTCAATGTAGTATTGAATAGAGGAGTTGGGAGATTATGTTGCAATTGTATAAGTCATTGATTAGGCTCGTGTACAGCTTTGCTCACCCTGTTATGGGAAAGATGTGGTTAAACAGGAAAGATGTAGTTAAACTGGAAAGAGTGCAGATAGGATCTATGCCAGGATTAGATGGCCATAAAGGTTGGCCAGACTAGGTCTTTATTCCTAGGAATGTTGTGGAATGAAATAGGACCTTATAAAATGTTTAGAATTGTGATAGCCATAGATAAAGTGACACCATCTGGAATTTTGCTATATTGAACTAAAAAAACACATTTAATTTAACACATTAATGTCTATTTTATGAACATGATCTAGAGACACAACATCTCGGCTAGCTGTAAATCTTTTAAAAACCATCAATAACATTTAAAACCTCACTTGAAGTAAAATCCTTTAAAAGAATATCATTATTGGTGTAAAACAGTTCCAGGCTAAATTTGTTAATATCAGCTTTATTACTAATATTAGAAAACAAGATTTAAAATGCATCTCCATATATTCTACTCCAATGGGAAAACCCACCTAATAACTGGTAGTTGGTTTATCATTGTCACATGTACTAAGATACAGTGAAAAGCTTTGTTTGCATGTCTTCTAGGTAGATCTGTTCATACCAAGTACATTGACGTGGTCATCATCATTATGTGCCATGTTGGATGATGTAGGCGATCATGGTCTCATGATCATAATCACTCTTGGCAGATATTTCTACAGAAGTGTTTGCCATTGGCTTCTTCTGGGCAGTGTCTTTACAAGACAGGTGTACCCAGCCATTATCAATAATCTTCAGAGGTTGTCTGCCTGGTGTTTTGGTTGCATAACAAGGACTTGTGATATGTACCAGCTGCCCACGTGACAACCCACCACCTGCTCCCATGGCATCATGTGACCCTGGTCACTGGGGAGGGGCTAACTAGACGCTACACCTTGCCCAAGGGCTGCCTACAGGCTAGCAGAGGGAAGGAAAGCCATGCACCTCCTTTGGTAGAGATGCACCTCCATCCTGCCACCCAATTGAGGTAGCACATTAGGAAAACAATAACAGAAGGCAGAATATGCTTTTAGAGAAAGTGCAGAGCAAGTAGAAAAGTAAGGTGTAAGGGCCATGATGAGGCAGATTGAGGCATTAATAATTCATCTTTGTCATATCAGAAGTCCATCCCAAAGTCATATCAGCAGGATAGAAACTATCTTTGAGCCAGGTGGGACATGTTTCAAGTCTTTGTATCTTCTTTCCTAAGAGAGAGGAGTGAAGAGAGTATCACAGGGCTGGGAAGGGTCCTTTGTCATGATAGCTGCATTCATGGGTGGTGGGAAACATAGACAGAATCAACAGAAGAGAGGCATGATACCATAAGACCATTAGACCATAAGATATAGGAACAGAGATTAGGTTATTTGGCTCATCGAATCCATTCCACCATTTCATCATGGCTGATGTATTTTCCCTCTCAACCCCCATCTCCTGCCTTCTCACCATGTCCTTCATGCCCTGAACAATCAAGAAGCTACCAACCTCTGCCTTAAGTATACATAAAGACTTGGCCTCCACTGCTGCCTGTGGCAACGAATTCTACAGATTCACCACTCTCTGGCTAAAGAAATTCCTCCTCATCTCCATTCTAAAAGGACAGCCCTCTATTCTGAGGCTGTGTCCTTCGGTCCTAGATTCTCCTACCATAGGAAGCATCTTCTCCACATCCACTCTATCAAGGTCTTTCACCATTCGGTAGGGATCAATTAGGTCACCCCTCAGTCTTCTGAATTGCAGTGAATACAGGCCCAGAGTCATCAAACTCTCTTCATATGACAAGCTGTTCAAACCTGGGATCAATTTTATCAACCTCCTTTGAACCCTCTCCAGTGTCAGCACATCCTTTCTAAGATAAGGGGCCCCCAAACTACTCAACTGTATGCATCTTCCACCATATGGGAACTTGGTTCATTGCAGCATTTCTGTTTTACTAACAGTTGTCAGGACGAAACCCTGCCATAAGCTAGGAGGATCTGCAGATGGCTCTGTGCATTGCATCTGGCCAAAAGCACACCAACCTGCTTTTAACAGTGCAAGCTGGGGGTAATCTGGGCCGACTAATGCTAAGCGGCACGACGTTGTTTTAAGCAGTGCAAAATGGCTTTGAACAGAGAAATCATTGCTGACTGGTTCAAGCATCTGTGCAGATGATCTTAAGTAGTGTAAACTGCTATAAGCAGCGCAAGTTGGTTGCTGGAAGTACAGATGACGACAGCAGATGGCTGTGTGCATCTCTAACTGGCTTCGGTACAAAATAGTGTAAATTGCCTTCAATCAGAGCACGGTGGCTTTACACTGTGCAGAGTGACTATTAGGTGTACAGATGACAGTGACAGTGCTTTGTGCCTTTAAGCATTGCAGTCGCTTTAGGCAGTGAAATGCAGATTTATCCAGTGCAGTTTAGCTGTAAGCAACACAAAGAGTGGAAATTCTTTTTACATACTGTAGACCAACCATAAACATTGTCAGCTGGCGTTAATGTACATTAATTGCCTTGAAGCCACACTAACCATGCTACGGCAGCACAGTAGCATAGTGGTTAGCACAACACTTGACAGTACCGGTGACTGGGTTCAATACACACCGCTGCCTGTAAGGAGTTTGTACGTTCTCACCGTGACCATGTGGGTTTCCTCCAAGTGCCCCAGGTTCCTGCAGCATTCCAAAGATGTAGCGGTGCAAAGTGGTTTTGAACAGAGAAATCATTGCAGACTGGTTCAACCATCTATGCAGATGATCTTATGTAGTGTAAACTGCTATTAGCACAGCAAGTTAGTTGCTTGGTTAATTGGTTACAGTAGATTGTCCCGTGATTAGGCTAGGATTAAATCAGGGGATTGCTGGGTGAAGAGCCAAAAGGGTTATTGCACACTGTAACTCAATTAAAAACAAATGGCTTCAGGCAGTGCAGGCTGACTTCAGCCAGTGCCATCTAATAATCAGAATCAGAAACAAAATCAGGTCTAATAACACTGACATATGTCATGAAATGTGTTGTTTTGCAAAAGCAGTAGAGTGCAGAATATTAAAATTACTATGTTACTAAAATAAACTGTGCCAATGATGAGTAGTGAGGCTGGCGGACCATTCAAAATCTGATGGCAGAAGGGAAGAAGCTGTTCCTTAGGTATTGAATGTGATTCCTCAGGCCCCTGTACTTTCTCTCCCATGGCAGTATTGTGAAGATGCAATGCTCAGATAGTGAAGGTCCTTAATGGATGCTGCCTTCTCCAAGCACAGCTTCTTGAAGGTGTCCTTGATGGCTTTGAGCAATACAATGGCTTTAAGCGGTGTTATGCCTTCAAGCTAAAGCAGCATGTCTTTAGGCAGTGCAAACTAGTTATAAGGCAGATTGGCATTAAATAGTACAGGCTGGCTATAAGCAAGAAATATGGCTTAGGCATTGCATAAGCTGGTGGAGACTGGCTTCAATATGTGAAAATAGACTTTAGGCCATACAGATGCCTTTTTTTTCAAGGAGTGCACATTATTAATGGTACAGATATCTTTAAACAGTGCAAACAGACTTAAATTAGTTCTGTCTAGCTTTAAGCTTTCTCTCTAGCTTCAAATACTGCCAACTGCTCAGCAGCTGTACTGATGGCTTAGACTGTGCATCATGTTTTTTAGCACTGCAGAGTGACTTTAAGAAAGTCAGACTGGTTTTGATCAGTGCCAACTGTCTTTAAGCCGTTCAGATAACTTTAAGCAATGCACACTGACTGCTAGCAATGGAGGTGGCTTTAAACAGTATAGAGGGCTCTACAGATTGCAAGCTTTCTTTAAGCAATGCAAACTGTAATCTCTGTTAAGACTGGCTATAAAGCACAGACATGATCTAGAAGACTTTAAGGAAGATTCACTAGAGTGATGGAGAAGGACAATTGAGTGGATTAGGCTTGTCTGCTCTCAATCTAAGAAGAATGAGAGACGATCTTTACTCAAAGGGAGGTGAATCTTTGGAATTTTCTGCGCCGGCGTGTTGGGGAGGCTCAATCATTCAAACAGGCAGGTCAATTTCTGGATTTAAGTGAATCACAGGATATGAGAGCTGTACAGGAACATGACATGGGTGTAATTATCTGCTGTGGTCTTGATAAGGGGCCGAGCAGACTCAAGGGGCCAAATGGCCTACTCCTGCTCCTGATATTACGTCATCATTACAGGTGTCTTGAAGCAGTGCAGGTAGATTTAATGTGCGGTGGTCGGCGTTACCCCATACAAACTGGCACTCTGAAGTGCAAAGTGGCTTTATGCAGTGCAGACTGCCGTAAGGCATGGCATATGGCTTTAATCCACAGAAATAAGCAATAGCCATACACATAAAGCTTTAGCAGTGCAGATTGGCTTTTGGAAGCCCACACTGCAGAACAGCATAACGGAGTGCAGTGTGGCTGTTCCCTAGTTTTGAGAAGTGGCAGTTGCCTTTTATCTGTGGCTATGCAGACTAGTTTTAATTAATGCAGACAGGTTAGGGTGCAGATTGGATTTAGCAGTGAAGAGTTTCTGTGAACTGTGGACACTTGATTTAAGAATAGTGAAATGGCTTTAAACAGCTAGGAGTTGCTATAACACAGCAGACAATTTTAGGCAATGCAGACTGGTGTTAATGAGTACAGGTGGATCTACACAATAGAAATGGCGTTAAGCTGTGGAAATTGGCTTTAACTAGTACAACACTCTCACCATGGCTGATAACACGCTAGGCTCGTTAGCTAACTCCGGTAACAGCCACGTGACTCAGTATTGCATGGCTACAGCACCTGTCCAAGGTCAGTATGATTCGGGTTCAAACAAATAGAAAGTTGGAAAGTTCCATTGAGGGAATGAAATTTGAGGTGAAAGCTATTTCGAAGCTGCCAGGTTATCGTTTGTCAGGAAATAACAAGACCTTACACCGGCATAAAATTAAAGTGGAATTATATTTGCAGATATTTCAACTTTAATGAACAGTGAATAGAAAAAGAAAAGAAAAAGGACCCATTATAGTTAAAACAGTCTAAATGTGCACATAAGTGTTGGAGCTCGTTTCTGAAGTGGTTGGGTGTATTGCTTTATTTACTCACAGTGCCGAACTCATGTCACCAGCCGCAGTTCAAAACTTCCCTCGAAGAAACTTAGGAACATATTGGCTAACCCAGAAGTATTGGCACTTCCTGCTTGGAATCATTCATCTGCACAAAGCACTTCTTGCAGCATGGTCTCCCCTTCGGGAAGGATTCTGCAACCGTCTTCCCTTGTGCTCTTCTCCGCACTTCCTTTCTCTTCCAACTCCTGCCAACAAAAGACCCGAAACCAGCCCACTGACCCTCAGAAATCTGATCCCACTCAGCTCTCTCGAATGAATGTTCCAAGACAAACCCAACTGGCTGACACAACGTTCCTAAGCTGAGCAAATGGCCCTTATCTTTGCAGAAGCCAAAATACTGAACTGTGAATCTTAACAGAACACACTGCATTTTACAGGAAAGCTGCAGAAAATATGCACTTAATAGCACAATGGTAGTAATACAATAAAACATGTTCTTAATGAGGGTATTACACTAGTCCATTCTGACTTTAGACCATATGGACTGTCGGTCTTGGGGTTCAATGTCTAGAGATCCTTCAAAATCGCTGGGTAAGCTGATAAGGTTTGTAGGTTTTTGCAAATAAAAAACGTGGAGGTGTTTTATGTTTAAGAAAATCCATAACAACTCATTTATTGTACTCCAAGCACTGAAAACAAAACGCAGTAAAAAAAACTTAACAGCTTCTTGAAGTGAGCCCCAAACCAATGTCAGAGGCTGTGAATTATGCATGTTTCCACCAATTACATTACCTTACACAGAATTCACTAAAACAGCCATTGTGAGCCTGTCCAAAGCTCGGGTCCTATATTCCATGGGTGGAGGACAGCAGAGGCCTCTGGCTCATCCAGAGGTGATTTGACATGTTCACGGTCATGCCATGATGGCAAGGGCATAGTAGCAGAATCCTCCAAACATTGGTGGGCCATTTCAAGGCAACCTACCAAAATACATTCAGGTTTACCCCTCTTATCCATGTTAAAAGTCTCTTCTCCCCTTTCCAAAACATGAACGGACCATCGTAGAGGATGCTTATATGCATCATGGTGGACGAAAACAATCAAGGCAGAATGTAGGTCAACATGAACCCAAAAGTGCTGTACGCCATGATGGGACGGAGGAATAGGTGCAAAGGAATTGAATTTGCTGAGGAGGGTGGACCAGACAGTCATGCCATCAGGAGTAAAATCACCTGGCACATGTAATGGCTGCCTGTACACCAACTCAGTTGTGGATGACTGCATGTCCTCTTTTGGAGCTCTTCTCCAAAAGAGCTGATCATGCCAGCGCTCATCCCTCGGGGAGCCCTCAAAGTAGCCTTTAAGGAGCAGTGAAACCATTCACATAGGCCATTGGACTATGGGTGATATGCTGTGGTGTGATGTAGCCTAACACTGAGATTCTGGGCCATCATAGCCAAGAGATCTGATATGACTTGGGTACTGCAGTCAGTGTAAATAGCAGATGGGGTGCCAAAGTGAGCAAACCAGGTGCTGATGAACTCCGGACCCATGTCTGTGGCTGATGTCCATGCTAGAACGTTGAGACATCACACAGCTTCCCCAAACTTAATGACAGCCAGCCGCAGGCCATGCCTGCTATTCAGTAGCCTGGAGCTCTGGGTCAGTAGCTTGGTTGGCTGCCATGCTAGCATAGTCTCAATCTATGGTCTTAATGGCTGGCTATGAAAAGCAATCAGCCACAGCATTATTTTTCCCCTTAATATGTTGTATATCAGTTATGAACTCTGATATGTAGGCATTGCTGCCGCGCAGACCAAGGGTCTGACATTTTGGCTATCGTGTGCATAAGGGGGTTTGAGTTCAATGAGTGCTGTGAAATGGCAGCCATCTTGAAGAAAACAAAAATGGTGGATAGCCACATAGAGACTGAAAAGTTCACAGTCAAACGTCTGAAGTGTCAGTAGCAATGGCTATAGTGTGTTGAGGAGTGGATGCCCCAGTAGGGCCGTGTTGGAAAGAGCCCTGGTCATGTCCACTTACCAATCAAGCATGTGATTAGGGGTAAAGCCTTTAAGCCCACTATACAGGAGGAGCATAAATTCAGCAGCTCATAGAATGAAGCGGAGATAAAAACTCACCATGCCTAAAGACTCCTGCAGTTTTTTTATAGTGCGGGCTGGTGGGAAATCCATAGTAGCTGCTACTTTTGGTGGGAGGTGCTTCACAGCTTTTGCAGGGATGCAATGGCTGAGAAAGTCAATGGTTGACAACCCAAGCTGGCATTTAGCAGGGTTAATAATCAACCCGTGTTGGAATAAACACTTTAAACATGTGCGGAGATGAGATGCATGCTCGGATTTAGATGCACTGGTGACAAGTATGTCATCCAGGTAAGTAAAAAGAAAATCTATGTCTTTTAATGCAGAGACCATCAGCTGTTGGAAAGTCTGTGCTGCATTTTTCAGCCCAAAAGGCATGCGCAGAAAAGGAGGCCAAACTAGGTTATCACAGCTGTTTTGGGAATGTCCTCCGAGTACACAGGCACCTGATGGCAACCCGTAACTAGATCAACATTGGAAAAAATTAACTTTCCAGCTAAACATGCTGAAAAGTCTTCAACGTGTGGGACCAACAGGGTATCGATCAAGAGGTGGTGACACCATTAAGGCATCGGTAATCATCACATGGTGTGGTGCGTGGCCATGTAGTTAGGGCATTGGGTTCACAATCTGAAGGTCGTGGGTTCGAGTCTTGGCCAAGGCAGCGTGTGTGTCTTTGAGCAAGGCACTTAACCACACACTGCTCCAGTCCACCCAGCTGAAAATGGGTACCGGCAAATGCTGGGGTTAACCTCGCGATAGACGGGGGGAGTCACATACTCTCAGTCACTTCACGCCACAGAAACCAGCCTAAGCACTAGCCTGATGGGCCACAAAGGCTCGGGACAGACTTTGACTTTGAATCACCACATGGGTGGCAACAACCAATGGACTTAGGGACCATATGGAGGGGTGAAGCCCAGAGACCACTTGACCGGTGTACAATGCCAAGTATTTCAATGTTGGCAAACTCAGTCTTCGCAGTTGTCAACTTTTCTGAGTCCAGTCTACAAGCACGTGCATGGACTGACAGGCCAGTTGTGGATATATGGTGCTTGACCTTATGCTTTGCCACTGTAGTGGAGAATATAGACTTGGTGAGATTTGGGAATTCACCCAGAAATCGAATAATATTACAAGTGGTGATGCGTGGGCTTGACAGATCCGTTGTGGGAGTTTGCTGGGGGAGCAGGGTAATGACCCAAAGTCCTTTATATCCACAAGCTAGCAGTTATTAAGATCGACTAATAGTCCTTGGGCATACAGGGAGTCTGCACCGAGCAGAGGTCTAAACATTTTAACCAGGATGAAGTCTCATGTGCTAACGTTGCCCACTGAAGCAGAGTGTTGCCCATCATGTCCCGTCAGTCTGGATCTTGCTACTGTTGCTGGCCTACAGCGAGGTTTCATCGCTCTTTGCTTTCTGATCAATAGGTGATGCTGGCAGCACACTGACTTGAGCGTCCGTGTCAGACAGGAAGTATCGCCCCGAAAGGGTGTCTGTAATGAACAGTAGGTGACCCTGGCAGTTGGAACCCACAGTGTTCACAGACCTCTGATGTACTAATATGCTAGCACTGTTAAACCTACAAGGCAGTGGGCACTTCCAAGCATTCGTACCAAAGCGAGCATGGTAAAAGCACAGGCCCGGTATCATCTGTTTCGCAGGTGTGGACATCCTACGTTGGGGGCCTTGCTGACTGAGCTTATGGAGGCAGTGAAAGGAGGAGGAATGACACATTGTTGCCTGGCTGAGTGTAGACTATCAGCCATTTTAACAAACTCAATATAGTCCTTCACGGGAGCATTCGCGAGGCCTATGTGAATGTGAGAGGGCATTTGCTGCAAGAAAAGTTCTTTAACTTTTAAAAGATGAGTTTTCAGTATTTATCATGCTCAGACGGGTGTTCTAGTAGACTCACCATTCTCACAGCTGTGCAGTTACTGATCGATGCTACCACATAGAAATATTCGGTGCTGTCAGTGGAGATTTCTCTTTGGAATGAATGGGGATGAGAGGTAATTTGATAAGCTACAAGATGAGGCCTCGACTGAGTGAACAGCCAGAGCCTTTATCCCAGGGCAGAAATGACTATTACAAAGAGGCATACTTTCAAGGTGATTGCAGAAAACTTTAGGGGGATTGCCAGAGGTAAATTCTATACACAGAGAAATTTGAGGTGAATGGAACCTATTACCAAGGATGGTGTTAGAGATAGATTCATAAGGAGCTTTTAAGAAACTCTTAGATAGGCACAGGGGTGATAGAAAAATGAAGAGTCATGTAGGAAGGAATGGTTAGATTGATCAAGGAGCAGGTTAAAAGGTCAGCATAATATCATAGGTCAAAGGGCTAGTACTGTGCTATGTTCTATGTTCTTAGTCTATGTTCTCACTCCCGGGTCGGAAGTTGTATCCCATCTTGTAGCCCTGAACACAAAACTCTTTGCTACATTGTGAGGGTTGGGGGTGCTGCACTGTGTTCAGGTCTCAGCTTCCTTTCCGGATGGATGCTCTTCCAACAGAGAAAGGTTGATAATTCTACTGATCTCTTTGCTAATGTTCATTTGGTCTTTGGAGGCACATTCCATTTGCAGGTTGATTGTCATGGCTCTCTGTATTATGAGAGAAAGATGAAATTGCTAATTATGTCTTACTATATGTGTTGGATTAATATTTTGCATCCTCCTTCCCTTTCCAATATCCTTCAATCCATACAGGATTCTCTCTCCCATTCTTCCGCTATCCTTCCATCTCTTTCCCTTTCACTTTTCTACGCTTTCTCTCTTCCCTCCAGCCTTTCCTTCCTTTATTCATCTATCCCACCCTCAATCCTTTCCTTCCTTCCTTTTTCCTGCTTATCTGCTCTTCTTCCACTCCTCCCTTGTATTCCCTTTTCCCTTCATTCCTTTTTTTTCTCTCCTCTCCTCCTTTTCCAACTTCCTCAATACTTTCATTCCCACTGTCCCTTCCTCTCTCTCATCATTTCTTTCTTTCATCTCTTTCTTCATCACTCCCTTCCATCCTCCTTGCTTTTCTCCCTTCTTCCTTCCTACTCTCCCTCTTTACTCTCCTTCCTTATCTCCCATCATTCCTACCATTCATCCCTTCCTTCAGATATGGGAAGTTGAGGGATCAGCAATGGAAAGGGTGAGTTGTTTCAAGTTCCTGCATGTCAATGTCTCTGAAGATCTACCTTGGGCCCAACATATTGATGCAATTACAAAGGAGGCATGACATTAGCTATTTTATTAGACGTTTGAGGAGACTTCCACAAATTTTTACAGATCTACTGTGAAAAGCATTCTAACTGATCGCATGACTGTCTGGTGCAGAGGAGCAACTGCACAAGATCGTAAAGAGCTGCAGAAAGTTGTAAACAGAGCCAGCTTCATAATAGGCACTTTCAATATTGGAAAGGACACAGTCAAAAGGTGATGCCTCAAAAAGGCAGCATTCAACATGAAGGACCTCCGTCACCAAGGACATCCCCTCTTCTCATTGCTGCCATCAAGGAGGAAATACAGAGCCTGAAGACGTGCACTCAATATTTCATGAAAAGCTTCTTTGCCTTCGCCACAGTTATCTGAGTGGACATTGAACCCATGAACACTACCTCACTATTTTTTTGCTCTCTTTTCACACTACTTTTTAAATTTAATTTCGAATATATACTAACTGTAATTTTAAAAAAGATTATACATTGCAATGTACTGCTGTCACAAAACAACAAATTTCACAACACATGCCAGCGAACTTAAACTCGATTGAACAGGAGAAAACCTGAAGATGCTGGAAATCAAAGCAATACACACAAAATGCAGGAGGAACTCAGCAGGCCAGGCAGCATCTATGGAAAAGAGTGAACAGTCGACATTTTGGGGCAAAACTCTTCATCAGGACTGGAATAAGGTATGGGAAGTTAGAATATGAAGCTGGGGAGAGGAGAGGAAGAAGTTACAGGTGGCAGGTGATAGGTGAAACTGAGAGGGGAGAGGGGTGAAGTAAAAAGCTGGGAAGTTGATTGGTGAAAGAGATAAAGGGCTGGAAAAGGAGGAATCTAATAGAAAAGAACAGGAGACCATGGAAGACAGGCAAGGGGGAGGAGCTCCAGAAGGTGGTGATGGGCAGGTAAGGAGATAAGGTGAGAGAGGGAAATGGGAATGCAGAATGGTGAAGGAGAGGTGGTTTCAATTACTGGAGGTTCAAGAAATCGATGTTCGTGCCATCAGGCTGGAGGATACCCAGATGGAATGTAAGGTGTTGCTCCTCTAACCTAAGTGTGGCCTCATTGCAGCAGTAGAGGAGGCCATGGACTGGTATGTCAGAATGGGAATGGGAAGTAGAATTGAAATGGATTGCCACTGGGAAATCCTGCTTCTTCTGGCAGACTGAGCATAGGTGCTCAGCAAAGTGGTCTCCAAATTTGTGTCAGTCTCACTAATATACAAGAGGCCACACCAGGAGCATTAGATACTGTAGATGACCCAAACAGACTCCTAAGTGAAATGTTGCCTCACCTGGAAGGACTGTTTGGGGCCTTGAATGATAGTGAGAGAGGAGGTGTAGGGGCAGGTGTGGCACTTGTTCCACTTGCAAGGGTAAGCACCAGGAGAGAGATCAGTGAGGATGGACGAATGGACGTGGGAATCGCATAGAGAGTGATCCCTGTGGAAAGTAGAAAGTGGAGGAGAGGGAAAGGTGTGCTTGGTGATGGGATCCCAATGGAGATGATAGAAGTTATGGAGAATTTTCATACCAGAACTAATGAGATATCCTCCTTCTTTAAAGAAAAGGGCTTTCCTTCCTCCACCATCAACACTGCCCTCAGCCACATCTCTTCCATTTCGCGCACATCTGCCCTCACCCCATCTACCCACCCCCCAACCCCACTAACCCTCATAGCCAACACATAATTCACCATAACTTCCGCCATCTCCAACAGGATCACACCATCAAGCACATCATTCCCTCCCACACCCACTTTCTGCAGGGATAGCTTGTTACATGTCCCCCTTGTCCATTCATCCCTCCCCATTGATCTCACCCTGGTACTTGTTCTTGCAAGCGGAACATTTACTACACCTGCTGTTACATCTCCTCCCTCACTACCATTCAAGGCCCAAATTGTCTTTCCAGGTGAGGCGACACTGCACCTGTGAGTCTGTTGGGGTCATCTACTGCATCCGGTTCTCCCAGTGTGGCCTCCTGCAAATCTGTGGGACCCGATGCAGACTGGGAGACTGCTTTGCCAAGCACCTATGCTCCATCCACCAGAAAAAGCAGGATCTCCTGGCGGCAATCCATTTCAATTCTACTTCCCATTCCCATTCCTACATGTCAGTCCATGGCCTCCTCTACTGCCATGATGAGACCACACTCAAGTTGGAGGAGCAACACCTCATATTCTGTCTGGGTAGCCTCCAACTTGATGGCATGATTTCTTGAACCTCCGGTAATATTACACCCACCTCCCCCCTGCCATCTTCACCATTCTCCATTCCCATTTTCCTCTCTCACCTCATCTCCTTACCCGCTCATCATCTCCCTCTGGTGCTCCAACCCTTTCCTTTTCTTCCATTGCCTTCATCCTCTTCTATCAGCTTCCCCCTTCTTCAGTCCATTTATCTCTTCCATCAATCAAATTCCCAGCTCTTTATTCACCACTCTCCCCTTCCAGTTTCACCTATCATCTACTACCTTGTACCTCTTTCTTCCCTCCCCAGCGTTCTTCCTCTGACCTTTCATCTCCTTTTCCTGTCCTGGTGAAGGTTTTCCGCCCAAATCGTTAACTGTTTAGTCTTATTCATAGACGCTGCTTGGCCTGCTGATATTAAACTTGATTCTGATTCTGATTCTTCATCCCTGCCCCTCTTCCTTTTTTTCCCCCTCCATTCTTTCCATTTGTCTTCCTCCATCCCACTCTCCCTGCCTTTCATCCCCTCAGGATTTCCAGATTCACGATTACTCAGGGATTCTGTCATTTGAAAACAGGGATTCCACCCAAGGAGGCCACCAGTGTTTCTGATTTGTCCACTGGGATCTTAGCAGACGCTCCCAGGATGCAAGAACCTCCAGGTAATTCAGTAAAGGATGGGATTATGAATTGCCCATTTCCGGGATGTAAAATTCCTTTGCACACACACTTATTTTATTATCTATTGAAATTGAACTCTGTATTTTAGGAATGTCCCTATCTGTCTGCACTCTCCCTTCCTGTTTCTTCTTTATTTTATAACCCCTCATTATTATTCTAAATCTCTGCAAGGAACAATATTATTTTATACTGCATTTGAAATTCTTTTCTCTTTGAGTCCCTGTGAGTTTGATAGCTTTGAGAACAGTAGGACATGATCAGGTTATTTAAAATAATCTGCAGCCAGGCAATTTATATGCTCACTATTGTGTCTCTCTCTCTCTCTCTCTCTCTCTCCCCCCCGCTCCTCTCCCTCTCTTGCTCCATCCCTCCCTCCCTCTCTCCTTTTAAAGACCACAGAGTGGCTGATACTTACGGACCTCACCTGTCAAAATAAATCTCCGTTTCTCCTCGTAAAGGTTATAAGAAAAATACTTGGTTTCACCTGGGAGCTTCTCTTCATAACCTTGCCTGTGGCGTATTTTTCTTAACCCTTTCATTACTTGAAAGAGATGGGCAGAGGTTATGCAGTGTATTGCAGTCTTTGTGAAATATTGTGCTTCTCAAAGGGAGAGAGGATGGAAAGTATTTCCATTTCTGTATTTCACATTCTGCTGCTAAAAACATCCTTGTCTCCACCCAAATAACATGTAGCTCTGTGTAATTTGTCCCTTTATTAATAAGAATTAAGATCGAAGCATTTATCAATAGATCTGGGAGCACAGGTAAGCCATACAAACCCAACGTTTTGGGATGAAATGGAGGATACAGGACTGCTTTCTGGTTGCCTAAGCCACAGAAACACAAGACACTGCAGCTGTTGAAATATGAAGCACAGAAAGACAGAAGGAACATAACGTGTCAGGCAGTGTCTATAGACGTAAATGGACAGTTGGAGTTTCAGGTTGAGAACTTTCATGGACTACAGAAGAGAAACAAGACACTACAAACAATTTGGTGGGGGAACTCAGAATATTGGGCAGCATCTGCCCGGGGGTAAGGGATTGTTGATGTTCGGGTCAAAATCCTGCATCACCTTGCATCCTTCAACCAGCAGAAACTCCTCTGCTCCCAGGGAGCTGAAGATCAATCTGGAACCTAATGGTCCCTATTTTCACCTCATTCATCATCAGGACAGATAAAGGGTCTCAACCTGAAACATCGACTGTCTATTTCCCTTCAGAGATGCTGCCTGACCTGCTGAGTTTCTCCAGCTTTTTGTGCATTGCTCCACATTTTCAGCATCGGCAGTCCCTTGTGTATCCAACGTCCAGGTGAACCGCCCTTGCATGCCCTCCAGTGCTAACACACCTTTCCTGAGTGAAGAAGGTAGAATTCTTCCCCCCAACTATGTAGAATGCTTTCCCCCAACTCATGAATCTTTACAGGGGTATGATAGTCCATACACCTATTCCTTGCTGATAACAAAGACTTAATGTATACAATGCAAGGGGAACTTAGAAATAGACAAGAAATAGAATCATAGAGCCCTTCAGCCCAACTCATCTATTCTGACCAACGTGTCCATTTAAGCTAATCCTGTGTGCCCGCTACTTCCTTAGGAGCTTGCAGAAGATTTGGCATGACATCAAAAACTTTAACAATCTTCCATTGATGTGTAGTAGAGAGTATATTGACTGGCTGCATCACAGCTTGATATAGAAACAGCAATACCCTTGAATGGAAAATCCTACAAAAAAGTAGTGGATACAGCCCAGTCCATCATGGGTAAAGCCCTCCCCACTGTTGAGCACATCTACATGAAAGACTGTCGCGGGAAAGCAGCATCCATCATCAGTGATCCCCACTGCCCAGCACATGCTCCCTTCTCGTTGCTACCATTAGAAAGAAGGTACAGGAGCTTCAGGACTCACACCACCAGGTTCAGGAACAGATATTACCCCTCAACCACCAGGATCTTCAACCAAAGGGGATAACTTCACAGATCCTCACTTCAATGACTCTTCATCTCATGTTATTGATATACTGTATATTGCTTATCTATTTATTATTATTATTTCTTTCTTTTTGTATTTGCACACTGGTTGAACACTCGACTTGGTGCAGTCTTTTATTGATTCTATTACGGTTACTATTTTACGCATTTGTTGATTATGCCCACAAGTAAATGAGTCTCAGGTGACATGTATTTACTTGAACATCTCTCAAAATCTTTCCTATCCATATACCTGTCCAAGTGGCTTTTAAATGCCATAATTTTAACTACCCCAATTATTTTCTCTGGCAGCTTATTCCATATATGCACCATCTTCTGCATAGAGAGCTTACCCCTTAAGTTCCTTTTAAACCTGTCCCCTCTCACTGGGAAAAAGACTGTGTGCATTCACCTTATCTACTGCAAGTCCCTCGTGAATTTTGCACATTTCTATAATGTTACCCCTCAGTCTCCTATCATCCAAGGAATAAAGTCCTAGCCTGCTCAACCTATCTCTGTAACTCAGGCCCCTGAGATCTGGCAACATTTTTATAAATTTCGTTAGCACCTTAGTGGCATCTTTCCTGCTCGAGACTGTACACAGCACTCTGAATGTTGTCTCATTAATATATTGTACCACTGCAACATCACGTTCCAACTCTTATACTCAAGGAAGAAGTGTCTCAGCTTGAAACGGCAACTGTTCATTCATTTCTAAAATTGCTGCCTGACCCGTTGCGTTTCTCCAGCATTTTGGGTGCTTTGGATTTCCAGCAATTGGGGAATTTCTTGTGCTTATCCTGTGCTCAATACCCTGACTAATGAAGGGGAGCATGCCAAACCCTTCATCACCATGCTGCCCACCTGTGATACTGCTTTCACAGGACTCTGCACTACAGCACTTCCCAGGGCACCCATACATCCCATAGATAAGTGGGAAGCAGCAATGTATGAGGGCAGTAAAGCAACAATGTATGATGACAGTTTGCTCGCCTTCTGCGTCCGCATACCAGCCAGAGGAAATTAATGTAATTGTGGGCCTTAAGACATAGAACAGTACTGCACAGTACAGGCCCTTTGGTCCATGATGAGGTGCTGAACCTTTAACCTTTAACCTACTCTAAGATCAATTTAATGCTTCACTCTCACATAGCCATTTGTCTTTCATCAATGTATATAGACAATAGATAATAACGAGCGTAGGCCATTTGTTGAAATGTCTGTGGCTAAAAGCATGAGCAATCACAGGTTTCTGGGTGTCTACATTCTGGACTCACTAACCATGAAGAAGGCGTGCCATTGTCTCCAGTCTCTTAGAAGTTTAAGGAGCTTTTGCTCCTTAGCTGACAAATTCTACAGATGGAGAATGGAAAGCATTCTGACAGGTCACATTATGGCTTGTTTTTAGACAATAGACAATAGGTGCAGGAGTAGGCCATTCAGTCCTTCGAACCAGCACCACCATTCACTGTGATCATGGATGATCATCCACAATCAGTATCCAGTTCCTGCCTTATCCCCATAACCTTTAATTCCTCTATCTTTAAGAGCTCTATCCATCTCTTTCTTGAAAGCATCCAGAGACCTGGCCTCCACAGCCTTCTGGGGCAGAGCATTCCATATATCCACCACTCTCTGGGTGAAAAAGTTTTTCCTCAACTCCGTTCTAAATGGCCTACCCCTAATTCTTAAACTGTGGCCTCTGGTTCTGGACTCATCCATCAGTGGGAACGTGCTTCCTGCCTCCAGCATGTCCAATCCCTTAATAATCTTATATGTTTCAATAAGATCCCCTCTCAGCCTTCTGAATTCCAGTGTATACAAGCCCAGTCGCTCCAATCTTTCGACATATGACAGTCCCGCCATCCCGGGAATTAACCTTGTGAACCTGCGCTGCACTCCCCCAATAGCAAGAATGTCCTTCCTCAAATTTGGAGACCAAAACTGCAGACAGTACTCCAGGTGTGGTCTCACCAGGGCCCTGTACAGCTGCAGGAGGACCTCTTTGCTCTTATACTCAATTCCCCTTGTTATGAAAGCCAGCATGCCATTAGCTTTCTTCACTGCCTGCCGTACTTGCATGCTTGCTTTCAGTGACTGATGTACAAGAACACCTAGATCTCGTTGTGCTTCCCCTTTTCCTAACTTAACTCCATTTAGATAATAATCTGCCTTCCTGTTCTTACCACCAAAGTGGCTAACCTCACATTTATTCACATTAAACTGCATCTGCAAAGCATCTGCCCACTCATGCAGCCTGTTCAAGTCACCCTGCATTCTCATAACATCCTCCTCACATTTCACACTGCCACCCAGTTTTGTATCATCGGCAAATTCGCTAATTGTACTTTTAATTCCCTCATCTAAATCATTAATATATATTGTAAACAGCTGTGGTCCCAGCACTGAACCCTGCAGTACCCCACTGGTCACCACCTGCCATTCCGAAAGGGACCCGTTAATCGCTACTCTTTGTTTTCTGTCAGCCAGCCAATTTTCAATCCATGTCAGTACTCTGCCCCCATTACCATGTGTCCTAATTTTGCCCAATAATCTCCTATGTGGGACTTTATCAAAGGCTTTCCGAAAGTCCAGGTACACTACATCCATTGGCTCTCCCTTGTCTATTTTCATAGTTACATCCTCAAAAAATTCCAGAAGAAAAGCAGCCAGTGCGTGAGTGGGCCAGTGAAAGTGTTGAGCTTTGGGGCTTTGACTCGAGAGGCTTCGACGAGAAGAGACAGAGGACAAACTAGCTCGCGGTTAGTTTTTACAATGTCTCCTGAGACGGTGATGTGCCTCTCATGTGAGATGTGGCAGTCTTGGGGGAACTCCCCTCTCCCGCAGAGTCACATCTGCCAGAAGTGCATACGGCTGGGCGATCTGGAAGACCGTGTAAGGAATCTGGAGCAGCAGCTGGCTGACCTTCGACTCATAAGGGAGAATGAGGCAGTCATAGATGAGAGCTACAGGGAGGTAGTCACACCTAGGCTGTCGGAAGCAGGTCGTTGGGTGACAGTCAGAGGGGGGAAAGTGAAGGTGAGCAGACAGGTAGTGCAGAGCACCCCTGTAGCCATTCCCCTGAATAATAGCTTTACCGTCCTGGATACTGTTGGCAGGGACGACCGACCAGGTGTGAGCCACGGTGGCAGGGCCTCCGGCACTGAGTCTGACCCTGTGGTGCAGAAGGGTGGGACGGAGAAGAGGAGAGCTGCCGTCATTGGAGACTCTATAGTCGGGAGCAGACAGGAGATTTTGTGGATGTGAGAGGGCCACCCGTATGGTTTGTTGCCTCCCGGGTGCCCGGGTCCGGGATGTCCCTGACAGTGTGCACGGCATCCTGGTACGAGAGGGAAAGCAACAAGAAGTCGTGATACATGTTGGGACCAACGACATAGGCAGGAAGAGGGATGAGGTCCTGAAGTCTGAGTTTCGGGAACTAGGCAGAAGGCTGAAGAACAGGTCCTCAAGGGTGGCGTTCTCAGGATCGCTGCCAGTGCTACGTGACAGAGATGGTAAGAATTGGAGGAGATGGCAGTTGAATGTGTGGCTGAGGAGTTGGTGCAGGGAGCAGGGTTTTAGATTTTTAGATCATTGGGATCTCTTCTGGGGAAGGTAGGACCTGTACAGATTGGATGGGTTGCACAAAAACTCGAGGGGGAGCAATATCCTTGCAGGTAGGTTCGCTGGCATGGTTCCGGAGGGTTTAAACTAATTTGCGAGGGGGATGGGACCCAGAGCAATAGAGCAGTGAAAGAAGTGCATGGAGTAAAGCCAGATCTAACATACAGAGAGGCTTTGAGGAAAGAGAAGCAGAATAAACGGTGTAAAGACAGTAAGGTAGAAGGGCTGAAATGTGTGTACCTCAATGCAAGAAGTATCAGGAACAAAGGTGATGAACTGAGAGCTTGGATACATACATGGAATTATGATGTAGTGGCCATTACAGAGACTTGGCTGGCACTAGAGCAGGAATGGATTCTCAATATTCCTGGATTTCAGTGCTTTAAAAGGGATAGAGAGGGCGGAAAAAGGGGAGGAGGGGTGGTATTACTGGTCAGGGATACTATTATAGCTACAGAAAGGGTGGGTAATGTAGCAGGATCCTCTTTTGAGTCAATACGGGTAGATGTCAGGAACAGGAAGGGAGCAGTTACTCTATTGAGGGCATTCTATTGGCCCCCTGGTAGCAGCAGAGAGACAGAGGAGCAGATTGGGAGGCAGATTTTGGAAAGGTGCAAAAATAACAGGGTTGTTATCATGGGTGACTTTAACTTCCCTAATATTGATTGGCACCTGATTAGTTCCAAGGGTTTAGATGGGGCAGAGTTTGTTAAGTGTGTCCAGGACGGATTCCTATCACAGTATGTGGACAGGACGACTAGGGGAAATGCCATACTAGATCTAGTACTAGGTAATGAACCGGGTCAGGTCACAGATCTCTCAGTGGGTGAGCATCTGGGGGACAGTGACCACCGCTCCCTGGCCTTTAGCATTATCATGGAAAAGGATAGAATCAGACAGGACAGGAAAATTTTTAACTGGGAAAAGGCAAATTATGAGGCTATAAGGCTAGAACTTGCGGGTGTGAATTGGGATGACGTTTTTGCAGGGAAATGTACTATGGACATGTGGTCGATGTTTAGAGATCTCTTGCGGGATGGTAGGGATAAATTTATCCCGGTGAGAAAGATAAAGAATGGTAGGGTGAAGGAACCATGGGTGACAAGTGAGGTGGAAAATCTAGTCAGGTGGAAAAAGGCAGCATACATGAGGTTTAGGAAGCAAGGATCAGATGGGTCTATTGAGGAATATAGGGAAGCAAGAAAGGAGCTTAAGGAGGGGCTGAGAAGAGCAAGATGGGGGCATGAGAAGGCCTTGGCGAGTAGGGTAAAGGAAAAACCCAAGGCATTCTTCAATTATGTGAAGAAAAAAGGATGACAGGAGTGAAGGTAGGACCGATTAGAGATAAAGGTGGGAAGATGTGCCTGGAGGCTGTGGAAGTGAGCGAGGTCCTCAATGAATACTTCTCTTCGGTATTCACCAATGAGAGGGAACTTGATGATGGTGAGGACAATATGAGTGAGGTTGATGTTCTGGAGCATGTTGATATTAAGGGAGAGGAGGTGTTGGAGTTGTTAAAATACATTAGGACAGATAAGTCCCCGGGGCCTGATGGAATATTCCCCAGGCTGCTCCATGAGACAAGAGAAGAGATTGCTGAGCCTCTAGCTAGGATCTTTATGTCCTCATTGTCCACGGGAATGGTACCGGAGGATTGGAGGGAGGCGAATGTTGTTCCCTTGTTCAAAAAAGGTAGTAGGGATAGTCCGGCTAATTATAGACCAGTGAGCCTTACGTCTGTGGTGGGAAAGCTGTTGGAAAAGATTCTTAGAGATAGGATCTATAGGCATTTAGAGAATCATGGTCTGATCAGGGACGGTCAGCATGGCTTTGTGAAGGGCAGATTGTGTCTAACAAGCCTGATAGAGTTCTTTGAGGAGGTGACCAGGTATATAGATGAGGGTAGTGTAGTGGATGTGATGTATATGGATTTTAGTAAGGCATTTGACAAGGTTCCACAAGGCAGGCTTATTCAGAAAGTTAGAAGGCATGGGATCCAGGGAAGTTTGGCCAGGTGGATTCAGAATTGGTTTGCCTGCAGAAAGCAGAGGGTGGTGGTGGAGGGAGTACATTCAGATTAGAAGATTGTGACTAGTGGTGTCCCACAAGGATCTGTTCTGGGACCTCTACTTTTCGTGATTTTTATTAACGACCTGGATGTTGGGGTAGAAGGGTGGGTTGGCAAGTTTGTAGACAACACAAAGGTTGGTGGTGTTGTAGGTAGTGTAGAGGATTGTCAAAGATTGCAGAGAGACATTGATAGGATGCAGAAGTGGGCTGAGAAGTGGCAGATGGAGTTCAACCCGGAGAAGTGTGAGGTGGTACACTTTGGAAGGACAAACTCCTAGGCAGTGTACAAAGTAAATGGCAGGATACTTGGTAGTGTGGAGGAGCAGAGGGATCTGGGGGTACATGTCCACAGATCCCTGAAAGTTGCCTCACAGGTGGATAGGGTAGTTAAGAAAGCTTATGGGGTGTTAGCTTTCATAAGTGAAGGGATAGAGTTTAAGAGTCGCGATGTAATGATGCAGCTCTATAAAACTCTGGTTAGGCCACACTTGGAGTACTGTGTCCAGTTCTGGTCACCTCACTATAGGAAGGATGTGGAAGCATTGGAAAGGGTACAGAGGAGATTTACCAGGATGCTGCCTGGTTTAGAAAGTATGCATTATGATCAGACATTAGGAGAGCTAGGGCTTTACTCTTTGGAGAGAAGGAGGATGAGAGGAGACATGATAAAGGTGTACAAGATAATAAGAGGAATAGATAGAGTGGATAGCCAGCGCCTCTTCCCCAGGGCACCACTGCTCAATACAAGAGGACATGGCTTTAAGGTAAGGGATGGGAAGTTCAACGGGGATATTAGAGGAAGGTTTTTTAATCAGAAAGTGGTTGGTGCATGGAATGCACTGCCTGAGGCAATGGTGGAGGCAGATACACTAGTGAAGTTTAAGAGACTACTAGACAGGAATATGGAGGAATTTAAGGTGGGGACTCATATGGGAGGCAGGGTTTGAGAGTCGGCACAACGTTATGGGCCGAAGGGCCTGTACTGTGCTGTACTATTCTATGTTCTATGTTCTATTAGTCAAGCACGATTTCCCCTTCGTAAATCCATGATGACTCGGACCAATCCTGTTACTGTTATCCAGATATGTCGTAATTTCATCTTTTATAATTGACTCTAGCATCTTTCCCACCACCGACGTCAGGCTAACCAGTCTATAATTCCCTGTTTTCTCTTTTCCTCCCTTCTTGAAGAGAGGGACAACATTAGCCATCCTCCACTCCATAGGAACTGATCCTGAATCTATAGAGCATTGGAAAATGATTACCAATGTGTCCACAATTTCTAAAGCCACCTCCTTAAGTACCCTGGGATGCAGACCATCAGGTCCCGGCGACTTATCAGCCTTCAGACCCATCAGTCTATCCAACACCATTTCCTGCCTAATCTAAATTTCCTTCAGTTCATCCATTACCCTAGGTCGTTTGGTCACTATTACATCTGGGAACACACATCAAAGTTGCTGATGAACGCAGCAGGCCAGGCAGCATCTCTAGGAAGAGGTGCAGTCGATGTTTCAGGCCGAGACCCTTCGTCAGGACTAACTGAAGGAAGAGTGAGTAAGGGATTTGAAAGTTGGAGGGGGAGGGGGAGATCCAAAATGATAGGAGAAGACAGGAGGGGGAGGGATGGAGCCAAGCACCAGTGAGGGTAAGAGTAGGATGTCTGAACTTCACCTGTAAGTCGACTGGGGTGATATACTGCATCCGGTGCTCCCCAGTCGACTCACAGGTCGGTAATATCATACTAGCTGGAAGTTAATATTTGCTTTTCAGGATCTCTTCCTTTTTTTATAGCTGGTATATTATTGGTTCTGAAGTGTACCACGACCTCTGGCTGATCACTGTCACCCTTAAGAATGCGATGGATTCAATCTGACACATCTGATTCTGGCACCTGGGAGGCAACATACCATCTGGGAGTTTATTTCATGTTCACAGAAGCTCCTGCCTTTTCCCTTGACTGGTGAATCCCCAGTCACCACCACTCTCCACTTCTTCCCCTCCCCTTCTGAGCCACAGAGCCAGACTCAGTGCCAGAGATCTGTCAGCTGAGGCTTTCCCTGGTAGGTCATTTGCCTCCCACCCCTATCAACAGTATCCGAAGTGGGATCTTTTGCACACTGGTTGAAAACCCAAGTTGGTGCGGTCTTTCATCGATTCTGTCTGGTTATTATTCTACTATGAATTTATTGAGTATATCCAAAAGGAAATGAATCTCAGGATTCTATATAGTGACATATATATACTTCAATAATATATTTTCTTTGAACTTTTCGTATGCAGTATTGAGGGGAATGGCCTCTGGGGTACTCTGTACCATCTGTCCATTCCCTTTTCCTTTCTAAATACTCACCCAGCTATCTTGTTCCTGTAACTTAGGTGTATGACTGCCTCCTTGTACCTTAACCGTATAACCATATAACAATTACAGCAAAGAAACAGGCCATCTCGGCCCTTCTAGTCCGTGCTGAACTCTTACTCTCACCTAGTCCCACCAACCTGCACTGAGCCCATAACTCTCCATTCCTTTCCTGTCTTCTATCTTCTATTCCTTTCCTACCTTCTATCTATCACCTCCTCATTCTCCCAAATGATCCGCAGTTCATCTAGCTCCAGCTCCGGCTCCTTACGTGGGACATTTATGTATCTCCCAAGCTCTGATCCACAAGTAAAGGTGGGCAATCTGCAACAGCCAATCCACCTAGCAAATACACTACAACCTTAACAGCGCAGGCTGCCCCAGGACGTTTCAAATGGGGATGCATATTGATTCAGAGACAAAGAAGGAGACGAGAACAGGCAAGGCAATTCCACTCAGTGTGCAAGTATCACCCCAGTTGCTGCTCATCTCCATTGAAATGGCTTGCAGCACTAATACCTGTACTAATGTACGATGAGGAAAGGATGGACAGCTGGGGTTTAGAAGAGTGAGAGTGGACTTGTTTGAAATGAACAGTTTTACTTATTTATTTAGTTAGAGATACAGTATGGAATAGGCTCTTCAGGTCGTTTGAGCCACAGCACCCAGCATCCCCCAACAATCCTAATTCAGCCCTTCCTTAATCATGGGACAATTTACAATGACCAATTAACCTACTAACCAGTATGTCTGTAAGCAGAGTCCACTGCCAAGAAGGCCCACCAGCGCCTTTACTTCCTGAGAAAGCTAAAGAAATTTGGCCTGTCCCCTAAAACCCTCGCTAATTTTTATAGATGCACCATAGGAAGCATTCTTCTAGGGTGCATCACAACCTGGTATGGAAGTTGTCCTGTCCAAGACCGGAAGAAGCTGCCAAAGATCATGAACACGGCGCAGCGCATCACACAAACCAATCTTCCGTCCTTGGACTCACTTTACACCGCACGATGTCGGAGCAGTGTTGCCAGGATAATCAAGGACACGACCTGCCCAGCCAATACACTTTTTGTCCCGCTTCCCTCCGGGAGAAGGCTCAGGAGCTTGAAGATTCATATGGCTAGATTTGGGAACAGCTTCTTTGCAACTGTGATAAGACTGCTGAACGGATCCTGACCCGGATCTGGGCCGTACCCTCCAAATATCCAGACCTGCCTCTCGGTTTTTTTTTGTGCTACCTTACTTTCCCTTTTCTATTTTCTATTTATGATTTATAATTTAAATTTTTATTATATTTACTATTGATTTGTACTCCAGCGAGTGCGAAGCACAGAATCATATATGGCTGTGATGGTTGTAAGCCCTAGTATCAATTGTTTGGCAACAACAAAGTAATAATAATAAATAATAATACACAGTGGGAAGGGGAAACCGGAGCAGCCGGAGGAAACACAGGCATTCCATTAGGAGGATGGACAGACTTCTTACAGAGGACACCAGGGTTAAACTCTAAACTCCGATGCTCTGAGCTGCAATAGTGTCACACTAATTGCTATGCCATCGTGGTACCCAAATAAATATTTCATGTTTTATTAGGATGGATGTGAAAAGGAAATGCTGGAGAAGCCACTATTTGAAAATAGGAGGTTACCCATTGACAGCAAGGATAAGGCTTTTTATCCTCGCTCTGAGACCTGTTATAGTCTTTCAAACTCCCATCCTCACAGGTTGGGAGGAAGTATTGGGTACATATATAGATATACTGACAAATTTGAACAGTATTGTGTGTACTATAGATCTTTCAGCTGATTCATAAATATTTATTTGTTTGTCGTACTTAACTCAGAGTTAAGATAATTGACACTTGGTAAAATACAGATGAAAAAACTGACAGTTAGAAGAGATATAGCAAAGCTAAAATAAAATATATAATGCATCTGTGAAAAGAGAAACAGTTAATGTTCAGGTTAAAGACCCTTCTCAGCTGAGCTCTGACTTGCTGAGTATTTCCAGTATTTCTAGTTTTTATTTTAGATTTCTAGAATCCATGTTTTAATTTATATATATATATATGTTAATTGATTCTGAACAACTTCATTCTGTTCTTTGTACACCTCAGTTATTTAATCAATTAACTTTATCAAGTTAAAGATCAGTGATAAAGACTGTGGTGCTGGTGTTATGCATATGTTTAAAACAAAGAATTTCTCTTATAGATCTTCTAGCACAAATAGTCAATAGAAATGAAGGGATAATGGTGGCATGGAGGGAATTATACCAAGGAAGAGGCAGAGCTGAAAAGCTGTAATAGGAACACGGAGGTGTTCTCCAAGAGCTGACATAGGCCACTTTTTCAAAATACATCTAAGTGAGCTAGTTTTCACTATGCAGAGCAAAGGAAATCACATGAAAACTTTCCTAACTCCACAGAAGTGTTGTTTGTTCCACTAACACCCCTCCCCTCCTCACTTATCTCCAGTTTCATTCTCTCACCATCTTACTCCTTTTCATGGTCTGCCCTGCAGACACATTCTGCGACGCCCCGGAGTTGTGTGGTAGCATCAGAGGTTGAATGGAGTCATAGAGACAAGCAGCAAGAAGACATGCCCTGTGACCCTGTGGGCCCAATTAGTCCAAGCCAGCCTAAATGTCCATCTAACCTAGTCTCATTTAGCCCAAGTCTCTCTAAACTTTTCCTCTCTGTGTCTTTCAAATATTTTTAATATACCTGCCTCAGCCATCTTTTCTGGCAGTTCATTCCATATATTGAACACACTTTATATGAAAATGTTTCCCCTCAGGTTCTTAATAAGTCTC
Source organism: Mobula birostris (assembly GCF_030028105.1). NCBI lineage: Eukaryota > Metazoa > Chordata > Chondrichthyes > Myliobatiformes > Myliobatidae > Mobula > Mobula birostris. The sequence continues at coordinate 123,774,548 of NC_092371.1, forward strand.
TCCTGACTTACCTTAAACCTATACATTCTAGTAGTTGGTTCCCGCACTTGGGTAAAAAAAACTGTTCCCATTTATCATAACTATAATCTTTCACACATGTCTATAAGATCAACCCTCATTCTCTTATCCTCCAGTGAATAAAAAATATGACCTGCTCAGCCTTTCTCCTTGACCCAGATGCTCGTATCCCAGCAACATCCTCATAAATCAGTTCTGCTTTCTTTCCAGCTTAATGACATCCTTCCTATAGAAGGGTGACCAAAACTGAACATAATGTTCCAAATTCTGCCTCACCAAGGTCTTGTACAAAACGCAACATAACGTCCAAACATCTATACAGATACTCGGACTGATGAAGGCTAGCATGCATGTTAACAGCCTTCTTCACCACCCTGTCAACCTACTAGCCATCTTCAGGCAACTATATAATTGTACATCTAGGAATCTTAGTGCTATAAGACGTACGTCTAAGTCTGATGCATTACAGAGATTGAGAGAGTCATAGAGTTATAGCACAGAAACAGGCCCTTCAGCCCATCTAGTCTGTGGCAAACTGTTGATCTATGTAGTCCCATTGACCTACATCTGGAGCATAACCCTTCATATTCCCATCCAGGTACCTATCCAAATTTCTCTTAAATATGAAATCAAATCAGTATCCACTACATCCACTGGCAGTTCATTCCACAGTGTCCCCACCCTCTGAGTGAAGAAGATCCTCCTCATCATCTCCTTAAACATTTCACATTTTACCCTTAACAAATGACCTGTACTTTTAGTTTCTAGCCCCCCCCCCCACAAATCAGTGAACAAAGCATGAATGCACTTACCCTATCTATATCCCTCATAATATTGTATACCTTTATCAAATCTCCCCTCACTCTTCTATACTCTAGGGAATAAAGTATCAATCTTTTCAACCTTTCCCTACAACTCGGGTCCTGAAGTCCTGGCATCATTCTTGAAAATTTTCTCTGCATTCTCTCGATCTTATTCACATTTTTCCCGTAGGTAGATGAACAAAATTGCACGCAATACTTCAAATTTGGCCTCACCAACATCTTATACAACTTCAACATAATGTCCCAACTCCTACATTCTATGCTCTGACTTATGAAGGCCAATGTGCCACAAGAACTCTTTACACTCAATCTACTCATGACACCACTTTCAAGGAACTATGGAACTGTATTCCCAAATCTGCCTGTTCTACCACACTCAGTGCCCTACTTTTCACTGTGTAAGTCCTAGCCTAGTTTGATCTGCCAAAGTGCAACTCCTCACACTTGTCTGCATTAAATTCTATCTGCATTTTTTCTGCCCATTTTTCCAACTGGTCCAGATCCTGCTGCAAACTTTGATAGTCTTTCTCACTGTCCAGTACACTACCAATCTTGGTGTCATCTGCAAATTTGTTGATCCAGTTTACCACATTATTACCCAGATCATTGATATAGATGACAAACAACAAGGACCCAGCACCGATCCTTGTGGCATGCCACAGGCATACAATTAGAGAGACAGCCATCTGTTATCACTCTCGGGCTTCTCCAATGATGCTAATGTTTAATCAAATTTACTACCTCATATTGAATGCCAAGTGACTGAAACTTCTTGATCAACCTTCCTTGTAGAACCTTTGTTAAAGGCCTTATTGAATTTCATGTAGACAGCATCCACTGACCTGTCTTAATCAATTATCTTGGCAAATCCCTTGAATATAAGATTGTTTAAGTATGACCTGCCACACAAAAATACCATGTTGACTATCCATAATCAGTCGCTGTCTATGCAAGTACTTATATATCTGGTCCCTTAGAACATCTTTCAGTAGCTGGAAATTGGAGGTGTTCTGAATAGTGTGGAGGGCTGTCAGAGTTTACAGTTGGATATTGATGGGATGCAAAAGTGGGCTGAGGAGTGGCAGATGGAGTTCAACCCAGATAAATGTGAGGTGGTTCATTTTGGTAGATCAAATATGATGGCAGAATATAGTATTAATGGTAAGACTTTTGGCAGTATGGAGGACGAGAGAGATCTTGGGGTCTGAGTCCATCGGACACTCAAAGCTACTATGCAGGTTGACTCTGTTGTTAAGAAAGCATATGGTGCATTTGCCTTCATCAATCATGGGATTGAGTTCAAGAGATGATAGGTAATGTTGCAGCTATATTGGACCCTGGTCAGACCCCACTTGGAATACTGTGCTCAGTTCTGGTTGCCTTACTACAGGAAGGATGTGGAAACCATAGAAAGGGTGCAGAGAAGATTTACAGGGATGTTGCCTGGATTGGGGAGCATGCCTTATGAGAACAGGTTGAGTGAACTTGGCCTTTTTGTCCTTGGAGCGTTGGAGGATGAGAGGTGACCTGATAGAGGTGTATAAAATGATGAGAGGCATTGATCGTGTGGACATTCAGAGGCTGTTTTTCCAGGGCTGAAATGGCTAGCACGAAAGGGTACAGTTTTAAGGTGCTTGGAAGTAGGTACAGAGGAGATGTCAGGGGTAAGTTTTTTAAGCAGAGAGTGGTGAGTACATGGAATGGGCTGCTGGTGACAGTGGTGGAGATGGATACGATAGGGTCTTTGAAGATATTCATGGACAGGTACATGGAGCTTAGAAAAATAGAGGGCTCTCGGTAACCCTTGGTAATTTCTCAGGTAAGAACATGTTCAGCATAGCTTTGTGGGCCAAAGGGCCTGTATTGTGCTGTAGGTTTTCTATGTTTCTATGTTTCTAACTTACTCACTACTGCTGTTAGGCTCATGGGCCTATAATTTCCTGGCTTAATCTTAGAGCCTTTCTTAAACAACAGAAGAACATTACCTATCCTCCAATTCTCTGGCACCTCACCCATAGCTGAGGGTACTTATAAATAACTCAGATAAGACTCCTGCATTTTCTGCATTTGCCTCCCACAAGATCCAAGGGAACAACTTGTCAGGCCCTCGGGATTTATCCACCCTAATTTGACTCAGGACAGCAAGTAATTCCTCCTCTATATTCTGTAAATGGTCTATGAACTCACTGCTACTTTGCCTCACTTCCATAGATGCTGTGTCTGTCTCCTGAGTAAATACAGATCCAAAAAATCCATTCAAGATCTCCCCCATCTCTTTCGGCTCCTTAGGACAAATTTTGATCTTTGTTATCTTTTTGCTCTTAATATATCTGTAGAAGCCTTTGGGATTCTCTATCACCTTGTCTGCTAGAGCAACTTCATGCCTTCTTTCAGCCCTCTTGATTTCCTTCTTAAGTGTTCACTTGCATTTCTTATATTCCTCAAGTACCTCATTCATCTATGCCTGCCTTAATCTACTATGCACATCCTTCTGTCTCCTAACCAGAGCCTAAACATCTCTCGAAATCAAAGGTTCCTTAAGCCTGTTATCCTTGCCTTTTATTCTGATAGGGAGATACAAACTCTTATAGAATTGCTTTGAACTTAAGAAAACTATTTTGCTCACAGGTCTAGAGTGAGATCCCTTATCAAAAGTCCATACACAACTTCAACTGTAGTTTAAAGAGTGCAGGTCAGAATCTAGAGATTGATGTGCGGATGTCAGCCAGTCTCTGGGGTTTAGATGCTCTGACTCTCCAGAGTATGGATAGCTGGTGTGGTCCCCTTAAAGATTCAGGCCCACTCCACTAATTAGTGGCCATGTTTTGGCACCAAGACTTGGACATTTAAAGAGGAACTGAACTCAGGTTCAGTGCTCAATCATTAGATCAACTTTGCTTCAGTCTGTGATTTAATTTAGGATTGCTGACTGGATTCTTGTCTGATCTCGTCAGGTTCTCATCCAGAACCTAGTCAAGAGCCCTGTTCTCGTCTCAGTCTTGATTCTAGTCTTGGATTCTCCAACCCTTGTGTCCTTACCATCCTCACCCAGGCCTCTCATCACAGTCTCATTGAGGGTGTTTTATCATCCCGGCAGAGCTAACAGATCCTCAGACTGTCTGATGAAGGAGTGCCAAGGACGTCATTCAGCTGCCTACAAGACATAGGGTTTTGAACTTTGGCCAAGGAGTGTGGCTGGAATAGGGAGGCCTTGGCCACTCTGTACCACCACGGACTCCGAGGCACATTAAAGGATGCTTTTGTTTTGGGAGGCTCTGATTGATCAGTCCACCCACCTCGACAATTACCTGGCAGAGCGAAAGTGGGGCTATTTCAAGAGGTTGAATAAGGCTAGCCCAAGCCTGACCTCATCATATCATAGTCCCAATTCCCAACATTGGACCATGCCAGCCCGTCTCCAGCACAAGACCCTGTCGAGCTGATGCAAATCACATGCACAAGACTTTCTGTCAACAAAAGATTCCAGCGTCAGAGTCAAGGTTGCTGCTACTACTGCTGGGAAACAGGTCACCTATGCGCTGAATGTCTGGATCTGCAGTCATCAGGAAGCTACTAAGATCATCCATTGTCGGATTGACTGCGATAGTTACAGCTGTTGCTCACAACCCTACAGATTCTGGTGTCATCTCTAATTTGATGCTGTGTTTTTGGGCTGATTGAGCAATCCGGCACTTTGCTACTTCTGAAAACATTTTGGGAAGTGAGTGGCCTCAAGGCCAAGAAGCTTAGAGACTCTCCAAGTCGAGCCTATGATCAACTCCATTTCTCACCAATGTCACCGATTAAAGGATTGAGGAAGATTGATGCATGCGCAGAAAACAGATCAATACATAGTGCTAAGGTGGGGGGGATCATTGCTTTAAAAGAAATAGATCAATACATTATAGGGGCAATTGGTAATCTACTGGACTTAAGACAACCTATTGGCTCAACAAACCTCTGTAGTAGTTGAGCCAGCACATAACTATAGCTTCCCTGGACGGACTTCCTCTTGGCTCCAGGTATATCCTGCAGCAGACAACAGTTTTAGGAATGTGGATAGGGGTACACGTGGAGGACATTTGTTTTCATCTCATGGATTCCCCTCACATGCTCCAGATCCTCGGGCACCCATGAAATGGGAGGAAGGAAGAGTCATCGCATGGTCAATTCTTTACAAGAAGGAATGTTTTCAGTTTGGTGTTCCGAACCCCAGGCTCTCCCAAAACAAGTGGCAGATGGGGAGGCAGACTGCTCAGGATAGTCTGAAGCCTTCGGGAGACACAAGCCATGACTCTAACGATGGACAAGCCAGCTCTAGTTGAGAGCACCATGTGACTCCCAGTGCTGTCTAGTCGGAGGTGCACTGGAACAGGAGAGTAAGGTTCTCTAGTTCAGGAACAAAAAACCAAGAAGCCCGCCAAGGAAGTGGCCAACAATTCTGGAGCCCTAGCAGCCAATGCTGAGGGATCCAGTAACTAGGGTCTCAGCTGAGGGAAAGGTTCCTAAATGTAGATCCTTGCAGCATAGTCCCAGGAGGACAAAGACTATTCATAGTGCCTCTTTGCAATTGACCAAGGATACAGTTGCAGAGTTGGACTCTGATTTGGTCAAGTCTCTGGAGTCAGATAAAGACTCTGAATTGGACTCTTTTTCAACAAAGAATTCTAGTGAACTTATGGAGGAGACACTAAGGTCGGCTGAAGTACCCAACCAACATCAGCCCCATCACCACCTAGATTTGTTGATGGGAATAGATCTTCACCATAAAGAAACTTTTAATTTCACAAACTATCTGGGGTGTTCAGCAGTTCCTTATCAACTGGGTAAAGTTTGGACCTGAGGAATGGAGCTGGGTTTCAGGAAGGGAAATCCTGGACCCAGCACTGATTGATGATTACCATCAAGCAGCCAGGGCCGTTAGGAGTCTTCCATAGGGGAGGATGCTCAGTAATGGTACACGCCAGGCCCCCGCCAGCCTCCGGAGTTTAGACGCTCCAATTCTCCAGAGTATAGATAGCTGGCGCTGTCCCCTTAAAGATTCCGGCCCACTCCGCTACTTGCCAGCCACGCTTTGGCACCAATATTTGATATTTAACGGGCACCTGAACTCAGGTTCAGTGCCCAATTGTCAGCTCAACTTTGGTTCAATCTGTGATCGCATTTAGGATTTCTGTCTCAGTTGGATTCTTGTCTAGTCTCATCAGATCCTCATTAAGCACCTAGTCAAGAACCCTGTTCTCATCTCAGTCTTGAAATCTTGTCTCAATTCTAGTCTCAAGTACTCCAGCACTTGGGTCCTTGCCATCCTTGCCTGGGCCTCTCGTCACAGTTGTGGATTATACAGTACATTCAAGATATGGGCTATTTTAATATAGAGTGTTCTGACTAGGTTTGTTTCCTGCATTAATTTATCTTCTGGAGTGTTTTTAACAGTACGCCTTCTATAAGCTTCTGTTTTTCACTAAGTTGATCTTAGAACAGGTTAAATGTCAGCACAACGTTATGGGCCAAATAGCTTGTACTGTGCTATAATGTTCCATGTTCTGTGATCTATGTAAAATATTGATTGCTGAGCTGAGGCTCTGGTTTAAGAGGCTTCGGCGAGAGAGGCGAGGCTAAGGTAAGGTTTCTATGAAGTCCTTTTTCAATGTTCCGGGGTTCTGTTGATTTCAATGTAATAGAGTTGGAGGTATGAAAGAGGGAGCGATTGCAATATTCATCAAGGAAAATGGCACAGCAGTGCTCAGAGAGGATATACTAGAGTGCTCATCTACTCAGGTAATGTGACTGATAAGAAAGGGTTGACCACATTAACGTGTGTATATCACACTGCCCTTTTCAGTAGGTCTATCTTATATCTCCACCTCGAACAATTACTATCTGAATGAGTTTGCGTTAACCTGGCATGCTTGGGAATGTAGTGGTGCATGACTAACAGATCTTCTGGGTTATTGGTTGATTATTTGTATAAATATTTTGAAGTTTTTCAAGTTTTTTTGTCATAGACAGACACACACAGCATATAAAAACCACGGATATTAGTTTTTTTGCAATTTTTTAAAACATTACCCACTGTATCAAAAGCTTGTTACTTCCTTCAGTCTAGTCCCTTATCATGGTACGTTTTATCAGGAAGGTTAACAGTACTGGCAAGGATACCTGCCTCCTTGTCAATGACCTTTTTCCTCATCTACCTTTTGAGAACAGATAGAGCTTGAAAATGTGGACATCTAAATTCAAGATCAATTTCTTATCCACTGTATCACTCTTCTGAACCAGTCACCTTTTTCCCATCCCTCCTGGTAGTTCTGCCATGTTCCAGAACCTTTAATTCTACCTATTCCATTACTGTCACTTCGGCATAGCCTTTTATACTGCTTCACCCTGCACTACGATATGGTCCCCTCTGTGAACTTCATGTAATTACCTTGCACCCTGGTGCATCTGACAATAAATTAATATAAATTTGAACTAATCTCTTACAGATGTTATATTGCAACTTTTCAGCAAACCTGGTAAGAGGAAAGAATTGTGGGAAATAGAATGAGATGGGACTAAAGGGGAGTGAAGGAACTAGGGCTCCAGCGAGTGGATGTAATGACACGGAAAACAAGGCCCAGTTTAATTGCCAGGCAATGTGGGAACTTCACTAGGAGGCCAGATACTGAGCTACCAGAATTTATGATTGGTTGGCCAGTCGATTATTGGAGTCTTTCTGTATTGAGTTTGCTTCAGCCAGTGTTTTGCTGAATGAAAAGTTTTTTTTTCATATCATCTCCTGCTTCTTTTGCCAATCCGCTAAGAATTCGCACCCTCGGTTCCCAACTGTCCCACCAATGAGAATACTCCCCTTCCTCAGACTTTGACCAGGGCCCTCATGATTGTGAACTCATTTGGAAGCATCCTCAGGAGGATTCCTTGGTGCTCTGTGTAACTGGAGATGGCCTCATCAACCCTACTACTCTTGGCCTTCCACTGAGCTGAGCAGACAGACTGCAGGTGAGACCTTGATGTCCCCATTATATAGCTTAAACAGAACTCGTTCATTCTCACTGTGACTTCCAACAGAAGCTCATAGATCACAGTTGAGACAGATGCACTTTGCAACCCTCCATCCTACTGTGATTGGCTTAAAGAAGGTGCAGAATAGATCTACGCGAGTTACCAGCAATGGAAAATCGTAACCAAGAGGGAAGATTAGATAAGATTGAGTAGTCATCTCTAGAAAAGAGAGTGGTTTGGGAGACTGAAATAAAGTGGGTCTCAATGAAGGTCTCCAGGGCATATAGAATGGAAAGGGACCCTTTGGCCCATGAATCCACACTGAACATCAAACGCTTCCTTGCACTACTTGTAAATTTAAAAAATGGCTTTTTATTGACACGTGTACTGAGGTACAGTGAAACACTTTATTTTGCAAGCCATCATGCAGATCATTTTAAAACATCAGCGATTCAAGGTAGTACAAAGGGAAAGGCAATATCAGAATGCAGCATACCGTGCTACATTTGCAGCGAAAGGGCAATGCAGACAGACAAATAAGGTGCAGGGGCCATGGTGAGGTAGATGATGAGGTCAGGAGTTCATCTTCATTGTGCAAGAGGTCCATTCAAGGGTCCCAACTTGTGTCCAGTAAAGTTCAAACTTCGAAGTAAAATTTATTATCAGAGTACATATATGTCACCACATACACCCTGAAATCCTTTTTCCTCAGGCATACTTAGCATTATCTATAAAAGAGTAACTGTAAACAGGATCAGTGAACTGTGCAAATGCAGATATAAATCAGCAGGAGTCTATAACTTTCTACCTGAAAGGGTGATAAACCCATACATATTTACTTGTACTGTATCACTGCTTATAGGACTACTGACCCAATGCTGGAAATGAGGATTGGGTAAGGGGGTCAGAAGTTTCTTCTTCAACTAGCCTAGACAGGATGGGTTGAATGGCTTTCAGCTCTATTGAAAACGTACTGTGATTTCATGGGGCACTTTTGAAAGCCCAAGGATGCAGTGGAGAAAATCCCAGAACTTCTCACATCCTGCCTGGAATATTTCCTACAGACATTTTCCACGCAGTTGATGGACCATCCAGGACATCTGGCAATCCTCAAGCAACTCCACTGCTTTCTTCAGCTGGGCACTGTGGTAACCAGCCTGGAAGCTTGGAACTCCATTTTCAATACCACCATAGTCACTGCAACAGGAAGACTAAAGGGAGAAAGCCCGAGACAAATCTCAAGTTTATTTACCTACTCATCCATTGATTCAAAGCCAAGAGATTAATAAACTTAGGCCCATTGATTTGTCCTTGAAGGAATGAGAAACAACAGAGTGGTACAGCTGGTAGAGCAGAAGGCTCACAGCTCCAGTTGCCCAGGTTTGATTCTGATCACCAGTGCCCTCTGTGTGGTGTTTGTACATCCTGCCTCTTACTGTGTGGGTCTCCAAAGGCTCCCCAGATTCTTCCCACATCCCAAAGTTGGGAAGTTAATTGAGAGAGGCAGAAGATACTGAGTGAGAGGGAGAATCTAGCAGGAGGATGTGAGGAGAATAAAATGGGATAAGATTGGATTAATGTGAAAGGAAGGTTGACAGCCGCACAAAGGTGACCTTACTGAAACATACAGGATTGCAAGGATAAATACAGAGATTTTTTTTTCTAGGTGGGAACATTTAGAACAAGGGGCATAGTTTCAGAGAAAAGGATACACATTGCATTGAAAGGACAGGCAGATGGGTAGAGGGTTTGGGATGGCTCTTTAGACAAAGAATGAAATCCTTAGAAAGAAGACATATAGGTTCAGAAGATGTAGAATCCCCGTGGGTAAAATTAAGAAACTGCAAGGGTAAAAAGACCCTGGAGGGTGTTATATGCAGGCCTCCAAACAGTAGCCAGGAGTATGGTTGTACAAATTACATCACAAGAGAGAAAAGATGTAAAAAAGGCAATATTACGATGGGCTTGAGCGATTTCAATATGCAGGTAGATTGGAAAAATCAGGTTGGTGCACTATCCGAGGAGATAAATTTATAGGATGCTTTTGAGGTGGATTTTAAGAGCAGCTGCAGTTCAGCCCATGGGAAAGGGCAATTCTGGACTGGGTGTTGTCTAATGAACCAGATTTGATTAGAGAGCTTAACCCTTACATACTGTTCGGGTCAAATTTGACCCGTTTTGACTTTTGACAGCAGTAATAACACCCTAAGTGCCATTTTTTTTAGCCAAAATTTGAGGACTTTTCCTAAAGTGACCCAAAGCGCACAAAAAGTATTTAAAAATTTTATTCTTTTGTACAGGTGCTACAAATTTTTGAGCTGTTCTGGGTCTAATTTGACCCATATCTATTGAAATGGATTTTAGCTCTCTGAAATATTAATTAAGGATTAATCACCCATTTATTAATGACAGATAGGCTATTTATACATTCTAAATAGATCTGTGGTTCAAAATTTGGTATAGACACTTGTTATGAGGGGACTCTTGGGCCGAGTCAAAATTGATCCGGGCCATACTGTGAAAGTATAGAATATGAACAGGTTGCCTGGGTTAAAGCGAAGGTGATCATAATGTGATTGAATTCACCCTGTGGTTCGAGAAGGAGAAGCTAGGATCAGATTTAGTAGTGTTACAGTGGACTAAAAATAATTTCAGAGGTGTGAGAGAGGAACTGGCCAACTTGACTGGAAGGGAAGACTAGGAAGGATGATGACAGAACAGAAATGGCTAGGATTTTGGGGAGCAATTCAGAAGGTGCAGGATAACTACAACCCAAAAAGAAATACTCTAAAGGGAGGATGAGGCAACCATGGCTGACAAGCGGTCAAAGACAGCATAAGAGCAAAAGAGAGGTCATATAGCAAAAAAAAACTGTGAGAAACTACAGAATTGTGAAACTTTTTAAAACCAAGAAAAGACAACTAAAAAATCAAAAGGAGAGAAAATATGAAAGGAAGGTAAGCTAGCCAATAATATAAAAGAGAATACCAAATGCTTTTTCAAATATATAAACAGTAAAAAGAGGCAAAGCTGGATATTGGACCAATTAAGAGGTAGCAATGGGGAACAAATAAATCACCCTTCATTCTTCTAAATTCCAGTGAATACAGGCCCAGAGCTATCAAATTCTCTTCATATGACAAGCTATTCAATCCTGGAATCATTTTTGTGAATTTCCTTTGAACCTTCTTGAGTTTCAGCATATCCTTTCTAAGAAATGGGGCCCAAACTGTCTCAATGCTGCAAGTGAGAGCTCACCAGTGCTTTATAAAGTCTCAACATTACATCCCTGCTTTTATATTCTAGTCCCCTTGAATAGAATGCAAACATTGCATTTGCCTTCCTCCCCACAGACTCAAACTGCAAAATAACCTTCAGGGAATACCACACAATGACTCACGATTGCTTTGCACATCAGTTTTTTTTTGTATTTTCTCTCCATTTAGAAAATAGTCAACACTTTCATTTCTTCTACCAAAGTGCATAACCATATACGTCCTGACATTATATTCCATCTGCAATGTCTTTGCCCATCCTGCTAATGGTATAAGTCCTTCTGTAGCCTCTCTACTTCCACAAAACTACCTGCCCTTCTACCTATCTTCATAGGGTCTGCAAACTTTACAACAAAGCCATCAATTTCATCATCCAAATCATTGACCCTGTAGCGTAAAAAGAATCAGGCCCAACACTGTCCCCTGTGGAACACAACTAGTCACCAGCAGCCTACCAGAAAAGATTCCCTTTATTCCCACTCTTTGCCTCCTGCCAATTAGCCACTGCTTTATCCATGCTAGAATCTTTCCTGTAATATCATGGGCTCATAGCTTGTTAAGCAGCCTCATATGTGGCATCTTGTCAAAGGCCTTCTGAAAATCCAAGTACACAACATCAGCCGATTCTCCTTTATCTATACTGCTTGTTATTTCTTCAAAGAATTCCAACAGAATCATAATTTTCTCTTTCATAATTGTCTGGCATAATTTTCTCTTGAAGAAAACACGCTGACTATAGCCTATTTTATCAAGTACTCTGAGACGTCATCCTTCATAAACGACTCTAAAACCTTCCCAACCACTGAGGTCAGACTAACTGGCCTGTAGTTAGTTTCCTTTCCTCTGCCTTTCTCCCTTCTTGAAGAGCGGAATGACATTTGCAATTTTCCGCTCTTCTGGAACCATTCCAGAATCTAATAGTTCTTGAAAGATCATTAGTACTGCCTCCACGATCTCTTCAGCCATCTCTTTCAGAATTCTGGGAACCTTCTCTCTGTTATGGTAACTTCACACGCTTTGTGCCTCAGACATCTGGACCTTCCACCATACTACTAGTTCCTTCCACAATGCAGACTGATGCAAGATAATTATTCAGTCCATCTGCCATTTCTTTGTCCCTCATTACTACCACTCTAGCATCATTTACCAGTGGTCTGATCTTCACTCTAAACTCTCCTTTATACTTCATGTGTCTGAAGAAACATTGCTCTATTATGTGCCCTCTGTTTGGCTTTTATGTCAGCTTTGAAATCTTGTGTCAACCACATTTCTGTCATTTTTCCTTTAGAACACTTCTTCCTCTGGGGTGTATGTATCCTGTGCCATCCAATTCCAGATATAGGAGAGTATTTGGGGACAGGATTGAATGCAGTCACTATGTCTGAGGAGAAGGTGCTTGGGAAGCTGAAAGGTCTGAAGGTAAATAAGTCACCTGGACTAAATGGACTACAACACAGGGTTTGGAAAGGAGTAGGTGAAGATATTGTGGTGGCTACCCACCCTACTCAGGGACAGTTTATCCTGTCCCACTTCCATCTCAAAGGAGGCTATGTAGCATCCATGTCAGGACCACCGAACTTACTTTCCGCAAGTAGAAAGCTGATCAACACCCCCAATCACTAACGCACCCCTCCACACCCCCAACCACCACTTCTTTATCATTTCCCGCTGGATCCAGAGTACCATTTTTTTGTTCTAATTTACACTTATGTATTGGAAATGATATTAACCAGTCTTGAATTAGTGGTGATCTTTCAAAAATCTCTCGATTCTGAAATATTTCTGGAGGACTGGAAAACTGTAAATGTCAGTCCAGTATTTAAGAAAATAGGGAGGCAAAAGACAGGAAATTATAGGCCAGTTAGCATGACTTCAACGGTTGGGAAGGTGTCAGAGTCCAATATTAAGAATGAAGTTTAAAGACACTTGGAGGCACGTGATAAAATAGGCTGAAATTGGCATGGATTCCTTAAGGTGAAATCTTTCCTGTCAAATCCATCAGAATTCTTTGAGGAATTAACCCGCAGGATAGACAGAAGTGAGTCAGTAGATATTGTTTTTCTTGAACTTTCAGAAGGCCTTTGACAAGAGTTTGCTGAAAAGGATAATGGCCCATGGTGTTACAGGAAGGATACCAGCATGGATAGATTAGCTGACTGACAGAAAACAAAGTGTGGGAATAAATGGGGCCTTTTCAGCTTTCTGTCAGTGACTAGTGGTGTTCCGCTGGGTGTTGGTGCTGGAACCATTTCTTTTCATGTTATATGCAATGATTTGGATGATGGAATTGATTGCTTTGTGGACAGGTTTGCAGATGGTACAAAGATAGGTAGAGGGGCAGGTATTGTTGATGAAGCAGGAAATCTGGAAGGACTTGTACAGATTAAGGGAATGGGCAAAGAGGAGGCAGATGAAATACAATGTAGGGAAGTGTATAGACATGCACTTTTGTAGAAGGAATAAAGATGAAGACTATTTTCTAAACAGGGAGCAGCTTCAGAAGTTAAAGGTGCAAAGGGACTTGGGAGTCCTCCTGAAGGTTAGATTACAGGTTGAATAGGAAGTAAGGAAGGCAAACGAAATTTTAGCATTCTATCATTCTGGCAGCCAAGTCAATGGTGGGAGCAGCGCACAATGAGGATATTTCTCACAGGTCACCAGTGCTCGAGGGAGAAGAGAGCAGTAGTGATAAGGGACTCAACAGCCAGAGGAACAGACAGGAGATCCTGCGGACATGAACAGGACACCCGGATGGTATGTTGCCTCCCAGATGCCAGGGTCAGGAACATCTCAGATAGCGTCCAAAGCATTTTGGAGTGGGAGGGAAAGCAGCCAAATGTCTTGGCACATATTGATACCAATGACACAGGAAGGAAAAGCAAAGAGGTCCTGGAGAGAAACTTCAGCGAGCTAGGCAGAAGGCTGAGAAGTTGGAACTCCAGGGTAATAAATTCTAGATTGCTATCTGTGCCACGAGCCAGAGAGGGCAGAAACAGGATGATTTGTCAGATAAATGTGCGGCTGAGAAGGTGGTGCAGGGGGCAGAGTTTCAGGTTCTTGGATCATTGAGATCTCTTTGGAGGGAGTTATGACCTGTACAAAAGTGACGTGTTGCACCTGAACCTGAGGGTGACCAGTATTCTCGTGGGCAGGTTTGTTTGAGCTGTTGGGAGCGTTTAAACTAAGTTAAATTAATTTGGCAGGGGTGTGGTAACTGAGGTGAAGGGACTCGGGATAGGATGGGAGGTAAAAAAGCAAAGAGTGAGCAGTCAGACTGTTCAAGAAGGATAAGTGGATGATAGGACAGAATTGCAGCCAGTGGGGTATCAGTGCATTGGGGATGCAGAATCAAAAAGGTAGCAAATTCAGTACTCAAAGTGTTATATCTCAATGCATGGACTATAAGAAATAAGGTGCATAATCTTATTGCACTTCTACAGATTGTTAGGTATGATGTTGTGACCATTACTGAATCGTGGCTAAAGGATGGTTGTAGTTGAGAGCTGAATGTCCAAGGTTACACATTGTATCGGAGGGATAGGAAGGTAGGCAGAGGGGGTGGTGTGGCTCTGCTGCTAAAGAATAACATCAAATGATTAGAAAGATGTGACATAGGGTTGGAAGGTATTGAATCCTTGTGGGTTGAGTTAAGAAATTGCAAGGGTAAAAGGACCCTGATGGCAGTTATATACAGGCCTCCCAACAGTAGCTGGGATGTGGACCACAGATTACAATGGGAAATAGAAAAGGTGTGTCAAAAGGACAATGTTATGATAGTCATGGGAGATTTTAACAAGCAGGTAGATTGGGAAAATAAGGTTGGTAATGGATCTCAAGAGAGTGAATTTGTTGACTGACTATGAGAAGACCTTTTGAAGCAGGTTTTCCATGAGCTTACTAGAGGATCAGCTATACTAGATTGGGTGTTATGTAATAAACTGGAGGTGATTAGGGAGCTTAAGGTAAAGGAAACCTTAAGAAACAGTGATGCCAATATGATTAAGTTGAACTTGAAATTTGATAGGGAGAAAGTAAAGACTGACATAGCAGTATTTCAGTGGAGTAAAGGAAATTATAGGGGTTTGAGAGAGGAGTTGGCCAAAGTAAATTGGAAGGAGATGTTGGCACAGATGACAGCGGAGCAGGAATGGCTTGTGTTTCTGGGAAAAATGAGGAAAGTGCAGGATAGATGTATTCCAAAAACAAAGAAATATTCAAATGGCAAAATAGTATAATTGTGACTGACAAGGGAAGTCAATGTTAATGTAAAAGCAAAAGAGAGGGCATACAACAAAGCAAAAATTAGTGGGAAGATAGATGATTGGGAAGCTTTTAAGAACCTACAGTAAGCAACTAAAAGAATCATTAGCAGGGAAGAAATGAAATAGGAAAGCAAGCTAGCAAACAATATCAAGGTGGATAGGAAAAGCATTTGCAAGTATGTAAAAAAATAAAAGGGAGATGACAGTAGATATAGGACTGCTAGAAAATGAGGGCAGAGAAATAATAATGGGGGACATGGAGATGAGCCAAGTGAGTATTTTGCACTAGTCTTCACTGTGGAAGACACAAGCAGTGTGCCAGGTGTTGAAGGGTGTGAGAGAAAAGAAATGAGTGCAGTTACTATTACAAGAGAGAAGGTGTTCAAAAAGCTGAAAGACCTAAGGCTACAGAAGTCACCCAGACAGAGGAACTGCACCCTAGTGTTCTGAAAGAGGTAGTGGTAGAGATTGTGGTGACATTAGTAATGATCTTTCAAATATCATTGGACTCTGGCTTGGTTCCGGAGTACTGGAAAATTGAAAATGCCCCTCCACTCTTTAAGAAAGGAGGGAGGCAGCAGAAAGGAAATTATAAACCAGTTAGCCTGACCTCAGTGGTTGGGAAGATGTTGCAATCAATTGTTAAGGATGTGGTTATGAAGTATTTGGTGACACAGGACAAGACAGGACAAAGTCAGCATGGTTTCCTTTAGGAAAAATCTTGCCTGATAAACCTGTTGGAACCTTCAAGGAGATTACAAATCGGAGAGGTAAAGTGAACGCTGTGGATGTTGTATCCACTATTGAAAGGATGTGCTGGTGTTGGAGTAGGCCCAGAGATAGTTCAGAATTTGATCCTTAGAAAGAAAGGATTAATGTATGAGGAATGTTAGATGGCTCTCGACCTGTACTGACTGGAGTTTAGAAGAATGAGGTGGAATCTCATTGATAGGACTTCCCTATAGAACAGAAATGAGGAGGAATTTCTTTAGCCAGAGTGAGGTGAATCTGTGATATTTATTGCTCCCCCTCCTCTTTCCCATTCTAGCTAATAGCATCAGTATTCCATCAACCCACTATTCAAGCAACCTCAAAACCCCCTGTGAGAGACTATGGTCTACAGTACATCAAAAACAACCGTTCATTCCAACATTTCAGCATACCGGGCTCTCTCTTTCTCTCTCTCTCTCTCTCACTCACAAGGGAGAGTCAGATATCACCCTTCCACAATGAGAGGGGAGACAACCATTCATTGTTTGGATTTTACAGTCACAGTCTGGAGCATTGCTTTTATTTTGAGCCCCTGACTCTAGAATCGCAGCAAACTCTCACTCACTATCAAGAGGAAGCGAACTGTGAGCAGAGGCCTCCGTAGGCCACTCTCACTGCCTGGATGTTCCAGCTTCTGCTACGCTCAGTTCATGGCACCAGAGAGAATTCGTGTCCACAGAGCTGCGCAAGGCTGCACCCCGAGGTCACCTGACTTCAAGCCAAAGCTGGACGTATCAAAAAAAGAGGCTGATCGGCTAGCTCCAAGAACCACACCTTGAGGGCTGGTATGGATCAAAAATCCTGACAGAACCCCAGCCACTCTGAAGAGGAAAATAGAGACATTAGAAGAGGAAGAACTTAAATGTTTCGCTGATGTATTGAGAGAAATCACCTTCTGGTGCCATCTTTAGTTCCTCCCACTTAATGTAAAGTTTGATATATTCTTGATTAGTAAGGGTTATGGGGAGAAGGCATGAGAATGGAGTTAGGAGGTTTCTAGCCATGACAGAATAGCAGAGGAGGCTTGATAGGTCATATGGCATAATTCTGCTGCTACGTTTTATGGTCTTATAGATTTGTCTATTTTATACAGAGGAGGAGAAATTTCACTTGAGATTTCATGTGGTTGTGAAGCTTTAAATATGTCTTCCCCAGAGACCTATAGACGCTGATTTCTTTCCTTGTGGAAAATAACACAACAAAAAAAGACTTGAGTTTAAGCATCTCAACATGACAGTAAACTCCCAGCTCTGGGACAGTACATTTTGGGTTTTCCTTTGCAAAAGCAAGGCACTGGGAAGGTACCACCACACTTCCTCTTCTGAACCCTTTAAAATCACTGGAAGTGAACCAAGGTCAGTTGCCTTTGCCAGATCAATGTGCCCAATACTGAAAACCCTGTTACATTCCATTAGATACATTGATTAGGCAATTCCAAACACGCATCCTTGCTAAATCTATCCTTCAAGTATTTTCCATTTTGTGCATTTAGCGATAAAAAAATTAGCAATCTATGATTGATTCACTTATTCTCAAGTTGGAGAATATACATATTGAACTTCGATAGTTCAGACCATATCAGGGAAAGGAATTGCTGTAGACCTTGCATCTGAATCCTTAAGATGGTGAAGAGCATCTTCCCACCAACATTCTAAAGCAAAGAAGCCCCCAAGAACTATCAATAGTTAACAAGGACTGAGGCAAGGCTTCAACCTAAAACATTTACAATTCCTTCTCCCCAACCTGCTCAACCTGCTGAGTTCATCCAGCCTACAGGAAGAGATTGCCAGAATGGCTAAGATCCAAGGATGAGTGTGATGCTCCTCTGAAGAAATTCGACATCCCTGTCACTCCTGGGAACAACCTCTTAAACTGGAGAAGGAGCACTTGAGATGGTGTTAAGAACATTTTGACCATGCCTTGCAAGCTCACAGAGGCCTTGTGTAAGCAGAAGAATGTGTGCATCACCTCAGACACCACCCAACCACCCGCCTGCTTCATCAGGCACTTACTGCCCCATCAATCAATTCCAGGCCTTATCAGAGGTAGAATCCGCGGTTCCATTTAGGCCTTTCCTCAGGGCATGCAGAACTGGAGCGGTAGCAAGCCATCATGCAACCTGAGGGACTTGCCTAAAAAGAAGAACATAGAGAACATAGAACATAGACTAGTACAGCACAGTACAGGCCCTTCAGCCCACAATGTTGTGCTGACCCTTAAACCCTGCCTACCATATAACCCCCCACCTTAAATTCCTCCATATACCTGTCTAGTAGTCTCTTAAATTTCACTAGTGTCTCTGCCTCCACCACTGACTCAGGCAGTGCATTCCATGCACCAACCACTCTGAGTAAAAAACCTTCCTCTAATATCCCCCTTGAACTTCCCACCCCTTATCTTAAAGCCATGTCCTCTTGTATTGAGCAGTGGTACCCTGGGAAAGAGGCGCTGGCTATCCACTCGATCTATTCCTCTTATTATCTTGTACACCTCTATCATGTCTCCTCTCATCCTCCTTCTCTCCAAAGAGTAAAGCCCTAGCTCCCTTAATCTCTGATCATAATGCATACTCTCCAAACCAGGCAGCATCCTGGTAAATCTCCTCTGTACCCTTTCCAATGCTTCCACATCCTTCCTATAGTGAGGCGACCAGAACTGGACACAGTTCTCCAAGTATGGCCTAACTAGAGTTTTATAAAGCTGCATCATTACCTTGCGACTCTTTTAAACTCTATCCCTCAACTTATGAAAGCTAACACCCCATAAGTTTTCTTAGCTACCCTATCTACCTGTGAGGCAACTTTCAGGGATCTGTGGACATGTACCCCCAGATCCCTCTGCTCCTCCACACTACCAAGTATCCTGCCATTCACTTTGTGTTCTGCCTTGGAGTTTGTCCTTCCAAAGTGTACCACCTCACACTTCTCCGGGTTGAATTCTATCTGCCACTTCTCAGCCCACTTCTGCATCCCATCGATGTCTCTCTGCAATCTTCAACAATCCTCTACACTATCCACAGCACCACCAACCTTTGTGTCGTCTGGAAACTTGCCAACCCACCCTTCTACCCCCACATCCAGCTCCAGATGAGCTGAGATGGCCAAAAGCACAATAACTACAAAGAGACCAAAGTTAAAAATGCCCTTAAGTTAATTTACATAGATGAAAAGAAGTAATTCTGGAGAAAACACTTCCTAATCTTGTGTTGTCAGTTTGCTTATTAACTATTGATACTACCTGAGGGCTTCCTTATTTAGGATGTAGACAGGAAGCTTCCTTCAGCATCCTTGAGCTGCTTTCACAAGAAACTCCTCCGTGTCCATTGTTTCTTGTTAGTATGCTTCAGTCATTGCAACGCGTTACATAAGATGCAAAAGAAACTCAGGCTGGTTGTACTCGAACCAAGAAGAAATCAATGGAGACAATCACAAAGGCAGGGAAGTAATGTGGAATCGGTATGGTACACTGGCTAGCTGTCAACTGGAGTTATGGAGTCAGTGTCATATTATAGCATGGGAACAGATCCTTAGACTCAACTTGCTTATGCAGAAAAATTTGCCTAACTGTATTAGTTCCCTTTGCCTCTGTTTGATCCCTATCCATTTAAACATTTTCTATCTATGCACCTGTTCAAGTGCCTTTTAAATACATTCATCTCTACCACTTTCTCTGGTAGCTTGCTCCATATGCTTACCACACTCTGTGTGAAAAATATGACCTCATGGTCCATTTTAACTCTTTCCCCTCTTGCTTAAATCTTTGCCCTCTAGTTTTGGACTCCTCAATGTTGTGGAAAAGAATGCGGCTATTCATCTTATCTATGTCTCTCATAATTTTATAAACCTCTATAAGGCCACTCCTCACCTTCCTTTTCTCCCTTCCTCTTAGTCTTTTCTGTCAAAACAATCTCAAGCATGGAAAAGACCTATCAAAGCTTTCACTCAGACGTTCCTGCTAAATGATTTTCTACCCACAGGTATTGATATGCTCACATCTGAAGCTGCGGATTAAAGATTTAAATACCAGAATATCTGCTTGCTAATAACTTATACCTGTCATGACATGTAATTATCTTGGAAACAGATTTTGCTCCTTTTGGGCTTTCTATCGAATCTTTCTCAGCTCTATCAAAAATATACTTGCCTTGATATTCTTGCTCGTATTGAGTAAACACATGGGCACCTCACTATAAACAATGTCATGGATGTACAGATAGTAGTGCTGCTGCTTCAGAGCTCCACCAACCTTGGTACTATCCTGACTTCTGGTGCTGCCTGTGTGGAGTCTGCACGATCTTCCTGTGACTGAATGGGTTTCCTCCAGTGCTCTGATTTCCTCCCATATCCCAAAGTTATGAGAATTGGTAGACTAATTGGCTACTGTTGGTTGACTTTCATGGTAGGATTTAGGAGAAGTTGATGAGAAGGTAAGGAGAATGTAGTGAGATTGTTTTATATGCGTGCCTGATAGTTTGCACAGTCTTGATGGACAACAGGGCCTTTTTCTATCCCATGGTCTATGACTATTAATACCATGACAAATTAAAATTATTTTCAAAACTGCCAGTACAGACAAGGCAAGAAAGGCAACTGGAACACATAGTTATACTTCTCGAGGTGTGGGCACAGCTGGGATTGATTCCCTTCCATGGCTGTCCTGGAGGTGGCGCTAGTGAGCCACTTTCTTGAACCCGCTGAAGTGTGAATGATCGAAGTGCAACCATGTTGTAAAAGAGGATACTGAGCGCAATATGAGTTTGTTGCCTTTGAAGGAGGCTTCCTCTGTCTATGAGGCTTGCAACAGTAGGTATCGGGGGGATAGGCTAGGTGCCACCTGCTAGTTAATTGAGACCGCAGCGTAGACTAATGGTCAAATGATGGCCTGCTTCCTTAGCAGAATATTAACCCCTCACAATACGTCCGTTT
The DNA here is from genome assembly GCF_030028105.1 of Mobula birostris. NCBI lineage: Eukaryota > Metazoa > Chordata > Chondrichthyes > Myliobatiformes > Myliobatidae > Mobula > Mobula birostris. The sequence continues at coordinate 123,795,628 of NC_092371.1, forward strand.
CAACACCTGGGTCGCTGTCAGGAGTGATGTGATGTTTCTTAATACCATGATATGGGGCACTGGACCGCAGCAGTTAGTGAAGCTGCCTCATAAATCCAATGGCCTGGGTTCAATCCTGTCCTGTGCCCCATTCTGTGTGAGTTTGCACGTTCTCCCTGTCACTACATGGGTGCTCCAACTTCCTCTCTGAATTGGCATCGGGGTCAGCACAAACATTGTGGGCCGAAAGGACTGTCTCTATGTTCTGTCCTGATGTAAATGGATGGTTGATACCATAAGCAGATTCAGAGGGCCAGAGGGCTTGTATACGCACTGAGTAACTGGATGAATAATCTGCCCAATCTTCTGTTTTAGAAGATATTGCCTTATTTCAGAAATAGACAAACCCTCACCCAGTAATGCATTGGGGTTAGGGTTAGGTTGACTCAGAATATCTGTGCCTAAGCAAGTCTCCTTGTGGAGATTATTGGAACTATCAACCTACAAATTCCTACAAGAACTATGACTCTCTTTTTGGGATTGTGTGCCACCTTTATCACACCCAGCACCCCCCCCCCCAGCAATTCTCACTGTCATTGACAGGGCCACTGATCCCTGGAAGAGTGAAGGTTGCTGGGTACAGATTGTTGGGGTCCCTCAAGCCCCAAGACCACGGTGGAGCAGCTGTGAGCAATGTGAGGCTAGTGGTCGGGGTTACTGCAGGGAGTGGGTTCAGGCGGTGAGAAGATGATCTTGCAGGAAGGCAGTCTCCTTCATTCTTCTGAACTCCAGTCAATACAGGTCAAGAGCCATCAAACACTTCTCATACATTATCCCTTCCATTCCTGAAATTCTTCTTGTGAATCTCCTCCAGACTCTCCCAAATGCCAGCACATCCTTTCTCAGATAAGAGGCCCCAAACTGCTCACAATAGCAATAGTGCGGTCTAACCAATGCCTTATAAAGCCTCAGCATTACATTCTTGCTTTTGCATTCTAATGGGAGGAGGGAGGAGAAGATGACGGCGTAACATAGCGTGCGTGGCCGTTCCGAATGATATCGTATTTGTGAACTAGGATGCCGTGCACAATCCTGATTTGATGGAGACAGCCGAGAGAAGCACGGAGGAACACCTAGAGAAACTTCTGAAATGCCCGCTTCACTGCCTTTGCTACTGTGCGATTGAGAATCTGCAGAGGGGAAGGCCCCAAATCCTTAGCCTTGCCTATTGCCTATTTCCTATTGCCGGGGCTGGGATTGAAGCGCTCAGCAGCGATGGTGCTTGGTGCTTGGTGTCAGAGAGCTGGTCAGAGGCTCGGAATTTTCGGACGGACTTGGAGTCGGACTGTGGTCGGATGCTTCCAGGAGGCTGCATCGGCAAGTTAACGGAGCTGGAGGTTCATCGTCTGCGTGAGATGATGGGGCTTTCGAGAGATTTTGAGACTTTTTACCATGCCTATGGTCTGTTCTTTATCAAATTACGGTATTGCTTTGTACTGTTGTAACTATATGTTATAATTATGTGGTTTTTGTCAGTTTTTCAGTCGGTTTGTCTTGTGTTTCTGTGATATCATTCTGGAGAAACATTGTATCATTTCTTAATGCATGCATTACTAAATGACAATAAAAGAGGACTGCGTGTCCTCATAATCTAATCTAATCTAATTTGAAATGAATGCTAACATTGCAATAGCCTTCTTTGCCACGGACACAACCTACCACTCACTGTTGGACATTGGTACCATAGATTACTGCAAGTCTGGTTCACTGGTTTATTAGCGAGGTCAACAGTAGGGAGAGCTGCGTGGCCTTAGTTGAAGTGCTGACCAGACCTCATTCCATGGTATCACCTGTCACAGCCACCCAGGAGAGGAGACGCAGCAAGCAGTGTGGCGTGGTGTCCATGTGGAATCGGAGACTGGCCCCTCCCACCGATGTTGCTCTCCAGTGTTCGCTCAGAGGAAGACAAGTTGGATTGCGTTCATCTATGGACTGCTGAGTGCTTGTTCAACATCCATGCACCTTCAATCTACAGGACATGATGCTCAGGGACTTGGGCTATGTACAGTATATATGTATGTTTACTGCTATCTTATATGTGCCTTGTACAGTGTACGTCTGTTGGTACAGTGTTTTGCACCTTGACCCAATGGAAAGCTGTCTCATTGGCTGTTTACAAAGGTATTCATGTATGATTAAATGACAATTAAACTTGAACTTGAACTAATCAATCCCTGTCTATCCAAACATTTATATATCCAGTCCCTTAGAATTACTTTCCAATTACCTTCCAATTACCTGCGCACTACTGATGTCAGATTCACCAGCCTATAGTTTTCTGGCTTATGCTTAGAGCCTTTCTTCAAATACGGAACAACATTAGCTATCCTCCATTCCTCCAGCTCCTCACCAGTGGCTAATTATATTTTAAATATTCTTACTAGAGCCCCTTTAATTTCTGCACTGGCGTTCCATAGGGTCTGAGGGAACCCCTTGTCAGCTCTTGGGTATTTATCCTCCTGAATTTTTCTCAAGACGACAAACACCTCCTCCTCTGTAATCTGTGTATGACCCATTACCTCACTGGTGCTTTGCCTCAATTCTATAGATGCTGTGTCAGTCTCCTGAGTAAATACAGATGCAAAAAAATCCATTTAAGACTGGGGTTCCCAACCTGACGTCTACGGCCTGCTCAGTTAATAGTAGGGGGTCCATGGCATAAAAAAGTTTGAAAAACCCTGATTTAAGATCAGCCCCATGTTTTTTTGTCCCCATGCATAGGTGACCATTTTGAACTTCCAGAGGACCTATTTCATCCCTTGCTATCCTTTTGCTCTTAATATATCTGTAGAAGCCCCTGGGTTCTCCTTCAGCTTGTTTACTAGAGCAACCCCCTGCATTCTTTTAGCCTTCCTTGATTTCCTTCTTAGGGTGGCAATGAGGAGATGCATACTATCAAAGGAGGTGTAAGGCACTCTTTCCCTCCTGGGCAAAATGTAGCACCCGCTTAGTCCCCCAGTCAGGGTCACACGAAGCCATGGCAGCAAGTGGTGGATGGTCGTTTGAACAACAGGTGCATATCACAAGTCCTGGTTATGTGAACACTGACATCAGGCAGACAATCTCTGAAGAGTATTGATGATGATTGGGATCACCCAGCTTATAAAGTCACTACCCAGTAAAAGGCAATGGCAAACTTCTTCCGTCAAAAAATTTGTCAAGAACAATCATGGTCATGGAGAGATAGCACATAATGAAGAAACAAACAATTTCCTTCTTAAGTATTCTCCTGCATTTTCTATACTCCTCAAGATCCTCAGTTGTTCCTTCTTGCCAATACCTGCTATGCAACTCCTTCTTTTTCTTAACACAGCCTCAACATTTCTCAAAAACCAAGACTTCCTAAACCTGTTATCAATGCCTTTTATTCTGACAGGAACATACAAACACCATGCTCTGAAAATTTCACTTTTGAAGGCCTCCCACTTACCAAGTGCACCTTTGCCAGAAAACATCCTGTCCCAATCCACACTTGCCAGATACTTTCTATTATCATCAAAATTGGTCATGCTCCAACTTAGAATCTCAGTCCGAGGAATAAACCTATCCTTTGCTGTAAATATTTTGAAACTAATGGCATTATGATCACGAGGTGCAAAATGTTCAGCTACAAAAACGTCTGCCATCTGCCCTGCTCATTCTTTATTAGACAATCTAATATTACATTCCGTCTAGCTGGGAACTCTACGTACTGATTAAGGAGACTTTATAGAACATAGAGTAGTACAGCACAGTACAGGCCCTTCGGCCCACAATGTTGTGCTGACCCTCAAACTCTGCCTCCCATATAAGCCCCCACCTTAAATTCCTCCATATACCTGTCTAATAGTCTCTTAAACTTCACTAGTGTATCTGCCTCCACCACTGACTCAGGCAGTGTATTCCACGCACCAACCACTCTCTGAGTAAAATACCTTCCTCTAATATCCCCCTTGAACTTCCCACCCCTTACCTTAAAGCCATGTCCTCTTGTATTGAGCAGTGGTGCCCTGGGGAAGAGGCAATGGCTATCCACTCTATCTATTCCTCTTATTATCTTGTACACCTTTATCATGTCTCCTCTCATCCTCCTTCTCTCCAAAGAGTAAAGCCCTAGCTCCCTTAATCTCTGATCATAATGCATACTCTCTAAACCAGACAGCATCCTGGTAAATCTCCTCTGTACCCTTTACAATGCTTCCACATCCTTCCTATAGTGAGGCGACCAGAACTGGACACAGTTCTCCAAGTGTGGCCTAACCAGAGTTTTATAGAGCTGCATCATTACATCGCGACTCTTAAACTCTATCCCTCGACTTATGAAAGCTAACATAAGCTTTCTTAACTACCCTATCTACCTGTGAGGCAACTTTCAGGGATCTGTGGACATGTACCCCCCGATCCCTCTGCTCCTCCACACTACCAAGTATCCTGCCATTTACTTTGTACTCTGCCTTGGAGTTTGTCTTTCCAAAGTGTACCACCTCACACTTCTCTGGGTTGAACTCCATCTGTTACTTCTCAACCCACTTCTGCATCCTATCAATGTCTCCCTGCAATCTTTGACAATCCTCTACACTATCTACAACACCACCAACCTTTGTGTCATCTGCAAACTTGCCAACCCACCCTTCTACCCCCACATCCAGGTCGTTAGTAAAAATCATGAAAAGTAGAGGTCCCAGAACAGACCCTTGTGGGACACCATTAGTCACAATCCTCCAATCTGAATGTACTTCCTCCACCACGACCCTCTGCCTTCTGCAGGCAAGCCAACTCTGAATCCACCTAGCCAACCTTCCCTGGATACCACACCTTCTGGCTTTCTGAATAAGCCTACCATGTGGAACCCTGTCAAATATCTTACTAAAATCAATGTAGATCACATCCACTGCACTACCCTCATCTATATGCCTGGTCACCTCCTCAAAGAACTCTATCAGGCTTGTTAGACACCATCTGCCCTTCACAAAGCCATGCTGACTGTCCCTGATCAGACCATGATTCTCTAAATGCCTATAGATCCTATCTCTAAGAATCTTTTCCAACAGCTTTCCTGGACATATTTGATGAACTCTATCCCATCCTTCTCTTTTACAGTTTGGGAGTCCCAGTTAATATGTGGAAATTTAAAATCACCTACTATCACATCCTTATGTTTCTTGCAACAGATTGTGACTTCTTTACAAATTTGCTTCTCTGAATCCCACAGAATGTTGGATACTCTATAATACAATCCCATAAAGACCATAAGATATAGGAGCGAAATTAAGCCATCTGGCCCACAGAATCTCTCTGCCATTTCATCATGCTGATCGAATTTTCCTCTCAGCCCCAATCTCCTGACTTCTCCCCGTATCCTTTCATTCCCTGACCACCCAAGAAGCTATCAACCTCTGCTTTTGATATACATAAAGACTTGGCCTCCACAGCTGTCTGTGGCAAGGAATTCCACAGATTCACCACCCTCTAGCTAAAGAAATTCCTCCTCATCTCCATTCTAAAAGGAATCCCCCTCTATTCTGAAATTGTGTCCTCTGGTCCTAGACTTTCCTACTATAGGAAACAGCCTTTTCACAACTGCTCTGTCAAGGCCTTCCACCATTTGATAGGTTTCAATGAGGTCACACCTCATTCTTCTGAATTCTAGTGAATACAGGCCCAGAGCGTCAAATGCCCACTATATGATATGCCTTTTAATCCTGGAATAATTTTTGAAACTCCTTTGAACCCTCTCCAGTTTCACCACATCATTTATTGGATAAGAGGCCCAAAACTGCTCACAGTACTCCCAAGTGAGGCCTCACCAGTGCTTTATAAAGTCTCAAAATTTCATCTTTGCCTTTATATTCAAGTTCTCTTGAAATGAATGGTAACATTGCATTGGCCCTCTTACCACAGACTTAAACGGCAAATGAGCCTTCATGGAATCTTGCACAAGGACTCCCAAATCACTCTGCACTTCAGTTTTTTTGTATTTTCCCTCCATTTAGAAAATAGTCAACCCTTTCATTTCTTCTAGCCAAGTGCATGACCATACACTTCCTGACACTATTTTATCTGCCATCTCTTTTCCCATTCTCCTAATCTACTGGAGTCCATTTTTGCCTCTCTACTTCAGCAGAACTACTTGCCCCTCCACCTACCTTCATATCATCAGCAAACTTTGCAACAAAGCCATCAATTCCATCATCAAAATCATTGACGTACAACATAAGAAGAATTGGTCCAAACACAGACCCCTGTGGCACACCTCTGGCCACTGGCAGCCAGCCAGAGAAGGCTCCCTTTATTCCAACTCTTTACCTCCTTCCAATCAGCAACTGCTTTATCAATGCTAGAATCTTCCCTGTAATACCATGGGCTCATAGCTTTTTAAACAGCCTCAAGTCTGGCACCTTGTCAAAGGCCTTCTGAAAATCAAAGTACACAACATCAACTAATACTCCTTTGTCTATCCCGCTTGTTAATTTTTCAAAGAATTCCTACAGATTTGCAAGACAAGGTTTTCCCTTGAGGAAATCATGCTGACTACAGCCTATTTTACAACATACCTCCAAATATTATGAGATTTCCTCCTTAATAATTGACCCCAACATCTTCTCAATTACTGACGTCAGACTAACTGGCCTATAGTTTCCTTTCTTCTGCCTCTCTCCCTTCTTGAAGAGAGGAGTGACAATTGCAATATTTGAGTCTTCCGAAACCATTCCAGAATCTAGTGATTCTTGGAAGGTTGTTTCTAATGCCTCCATGATCTCTTCAGCTACCTCTTTCAGAACCCAAGAGGGTATTCTATCTGGTCCAGGTGACTTAACTACCTTCAGCCCTTTCAGTTTCCCAAGAACCTTGTCTCTCATTATAGTAACTTCACACACTTCATGCCCCCTGACAACTGGAACTTCCTTCACACTGCTAGTGTCTTCCACAGTGAAGACTGACGCAATATCCTTATTCAGTTTCTCGGCCATTTCATTGTCCCCCATTACTACCTCTCTAGCATCATTTTCCAGTGGTCTGATATCCACTTTCACAGCTCCACTTTATGTATCTGAAACAACTTTTGGTATCCTCTTTAATATTATTGGCTAGCTTACTTTTGTATTCCATCTTTACCTTCTTAATAACATTTTTAGTTGCTTTCTGTTGGTTTTTAAAAGCTTTCCAATCCTCTAACTTCCCACTAATTTTAACTCTATTATATATCCTTTCTTTGGCATTTATGTTGGCTTTGACTTCTCTTGTTAGCCATGGTTGTGTCAACTTTCCTTTAGAATACCTTTTCCTCTTTGGGATGTATATATCCTGAGGCTTCCAAATTGCTTCCAGAAATTCCAGTAGTTGCTGTCCTGCTGTCACCTCTGCCAGTGTTCTTTCCAAATCAATTCTGGCCAACTCCTCTCTTGTGCCTCTGTAATTCCCTTCACTCCACTGTTATACTGATACGTCTGACTGTAGCTTATCCTTCTCATATTTCAGGGTGAATTCAATCATATTATTATTACTTCCCCTAAGGGTTCTTTTACGTTAAGCTCTCTAATCAATTCAGGTTCATTGCACAATACCCAATCCAGAATAGCTATTCCCCTACTGGGCTCAAACATGAACTGCTCTAAAAAGCTATTTCATAGGCACTCTGGAAATTCCCCCTCCTGGAATCCAGTACCAACTGATTTTCCCAATCTCCCTGCATATTGAAGTCTTCCATGATTATTGTAACATTGCCCTCTTGGCATGCATTTTCTATCTCCTGTTATAACTTATAGACCACATCTTTTCTACTGTTTTGGGGTCTGTGTACAACTCCCATTAGGGTCTTTTTATTCTTGAAGTTCCTTACCTCTGTCCACAATGATTCAATGCCTTTCAACCCTATGTCACTTCTTTCTAATGATTTGATTTCATTGTTTACCAACAGAGCAACACCACCCCTTCTGCCTAACCTTTTGGTAGAATGTGTATCCTTGGTCATTAAGCTACCAGCTGTAATCTTATTTCAGACATGAGTCAGTGATGCCTACAACATCATACCTGCCAACTTGCAACTGTGCTGCAAGTTCATCTATCGTATTCCATATACTGCGCTTATTCAAATATAACACCTTCGGTCCTGTAGTCACCCTTTTTGATTTTGTCTGCCTTTTACATTACAACACATCCTGTAGTCTGCAATTTTGCCTTATCAACAGCCTCTCCTCACTACACATTTCCTCTATTTGTAAACCATCTATCTCAGCTTCAGCACTATCATCCGTCTTTCCTACAATACTTCTTGAACTGAAGTATAGGCGGCTCAGGACACTAGTCGCACCATGCTTAACCCCTTGATTTCTAACTTTGTCTGAGGTCTTACCAATATCTGCCTCCAAAAACTCTCCACTAACTGTTCTGGCACTCTGGTTCCCATCCCCCTGCAACTCTAGCTTAAACTCCACTGTGCAACATTAACAAACCATCCTGTTAGGATATTAGTCCACCTCCAGTTCAGGTGCAAACCATATCTTCTGTACAGCTCCCATCTTCTTTGGAAGCAAACTCAATGATCCAAAAAACTTATGCCATCTCTCCTACACCAAATTGTTCCTAGTTCAGGCCTCACTAACAAGTGGCAGGGGTAGCAATCCGGAGAGCACAACCCTGAGTGTCTTGCCCTTTAACTTAGCACCAAATTCGTGGAACTCCCCATGCAGAACCTCGTCACTTCTCCTACCCATGTAATTGATACCTACGTGGACCATGACCTCTGGCTGTTCACCCTCCCATTTAAGAATGCTCAGTCTGAGATATCCCAGACCCTGGCATCCGGGAGGCAACATACCAAGCAGGAATCTTGTTTTCTTCCCCACAAAGCCTCCTGTTCGTTTCCCTAACTAAACAATGTCCTATCATCACAGGGTACCTCTTCTTCTCTCTTCCCTTCTGAACCTCAGAACCAGAATCAGTGCCTGAGACCCGACCACTGTGACTTTTCTCTGATAGGTCACCACCACCGCCCCCCCACGGACAGTATCCCAAGTGATATACCTGTTGTTGAGGGGGATAACCAGAGGGTACTCTGCACTGGCCTCTTTCCCTTTCCTGACCGTCACCCAGTTTCCTGTGTCCTGCACCTTCGGTATAACTACCTTTCTATATTTCCTTCGTATAATCCCTTCGGCCTCCCAAATAATCCGGATTTCATTCAATTCAAGCTCCAACTCCTTAACAGGGATTGTTAGAAGCTACAGCTGGATGCACTTCTCACAGTTATAGTCATCAGGTACACTGGAGGTCTCTCTGCCTTTCCACATGCCACAAAAGGAACATTCAACTATCCTACCTGGCACCTCTACTCTCCTAGCTGAGCAGATATAAATTTGGCAAGGAGAAAAAAAACTTAACCTCGAGATTTTCTTTATTTTTGCTTCCTCTGATTGAAGCCCCTCTGTTCTGAAGCCCCAAAAAGCTAATGTGGTCATCGATTTCTTACTTCTCAGTTCCATCCATATTGCCTCAGTAGACATGCTCTGTCCTGTCTGAGCGTTGCCGTGACATTTTTCCTGAGTAGTAATACCACCGCTCCCCTTTTAATCCCTCTGGCTCTATCACATCTGAAACAGAGCTACGGAACATTGAGCTGCCAGTCCTGGCCCCTCCTCCAACCAAGTCTCACAAATGGCTACAATGTCTTACAGCGTTCTCCTAAGACCTTAAGGAATAAAGACCTAGCCTGCTCACCGTATCCATTTAATCCACTCATGGAAACACCTTCATTAGTCTTTTCTGCACTCTTCCCAAGTTAATGAAATCTTTCCTATAGCAGGGTGACCAGAACTGAACACAATACTCCAGGTAGAGCCTCTCCAGTGTCTTGCAAAACTACATCATAACAGTCTAACTTCTACAGTATACTCAATGCCCCGACTGACTAGGAATGCCAAACACCTTCTTTGCCATCCTATACTTATAATCCTAAATCCTTCTGTTCTACATTACTTCCTAGGGCCATACAATTCATCATGAAAGTCCTGCACTGTGTTGTTTTCCCAAAATATAACACTTCATTCTTATCTCAGATAACTTCATTTGCCATTCCTTGGCCCACTTACTCGGCTGGTCAAGATCCTGCTCCATTCCTTTGTAACCTTCGTTCACTGACTTGTGAAGTTGGACCTGTTTTACCTGATGGAAACTGATCCTCACATAAAGAGGAAGTGGGACACTACCATTGAATCAAATAGTTGCTTTGGTACCTAGCAATATATCCTTTCTGAAGTGAACATTATCCTCTGGCCATATCCCAGTACTTATACTGGATTTGGCATGCCTACACCCAGTTTAATATATGGAGAGAAAGCCAAGATTGCTTGAAGTTAACACCCACAGGAACATGTATTCAGGCACCAGACTATCAACTATCATGCAGGGAAAAATATTAGCAAAAATATTCCAGGTCATCAAGGAGAAGATGCCAGAAAAGTCCTGCATGGGACTCATAGACTCAAAGAGCTAAGAAACACATCTACCACAGCCATGCCTACCATTAAGTAACGGTCTACATTAATCCCATTTACCAACACTTTATGTGTTGCCATGACAATTCAAGAGCTTGTCTAAATGGCTGTTAAATGACCGTGGTAAATGTCGTCAGTCTCTGCCTCCATCATACCTCTAGATGAAGGAAGAGTTCGTCAGATCCCTGCTAACCTTCTCACCTCTCATCCTAACCCTAGGGCTTCTGATTTTAGACAGACTATTGGTTGTGCATGCAGGATTTATTGTGACGGTCGTGAGGTAGGATGTCCTTCTGGGCATTTCCCCAAGGATCTAAACACTTAATTGATGGAAAATCAAACAGAATGTTGCTTTGTGTAGAACTCATTTCCAGAGATTTTCTCTTCAGATACTTGTAATCAGATAGAGAGGCGTCCTCAAAGACAACAGAATCAAAAACAGATTTTGTTCAATACTCAACTACACATCCTACCAGCCTTACCACATCAACTATCAATGAGTTGCTCACTCAAACAGACCCCAATCAGTAAAGCTTGGTAACAACTTCTCCTCCTCACTGACAACCAACACAGATGCAACTGAAGGCAGAAGGCAGGGTTAATGGCAGGATTCTTAATGCTGTGGTGGAACGGAAGGACTTCGGGGTCCGAATCTATCGATCCGTCAAAGTTGCCGCACAAATTATTAGAGTTGTTAAGAAGGCATATGGTGTATTGACCTTCATTAGTCAAAGATTAAGCAGATAGACAGCAACTTTTTATCAGGGCGGAAATCGGTAATACAAAGGGACATAATTTTAAGGTGATTGGAGGAAAGGATAGGAGGGCTGTCAGAGATAGGTTTTGTACAGAGAGAGTGGTGGGTGTATGGAATGCTGGTGCACGGAGCGGTAGTAGAGGCATATTGGGATATTTAAGAAACCCTCAGACAGGCACATGGGATATAGAGAAATAAAGGAGAGAAGGGTTAGATTGATCTTAAAGTAGTTTAAAAGGCTGGCACACCGTAATGGGCCAAACAGTAGTGATCTATGTTCTATGAAGGATGCCTGCTTAGTCCCCTGCTCTACTCCCATACACACGGCTGTATGGCTAAGCAGAGCACTGATACCATACACTAATTTGAAGATGATACCACTGTTATTGAACAAATCACGAGTGGTGACGAGTCATCGTACAAGAATGAGATAGGACACCCACCTGGGTGGCAACAACTTCTCGCTCAGCGTCAGTAAAACTAATGAACTGATTGTTGACTTCAGGAAGGGGAATGAGAGCAAACATGCGTCTGACTAAATTGGGGGATCAGCGGTGGACAGAGTCAGGAGCTTTAAATTCCTGGGCGTTAACATATCGGATGATATGTCCGGGGCCCAGCACATAGATGCAATCACAAGAAAGGAGCACCAGTTTCTTTACTTTCTTAGAAAGTTAAGGAGATTTGGCTTCTCACCAAACACTCTCTGAAGCTTTTACAGATATACTGTTGAAAGTATCCAGACTGGTTACATCATTGTCTGGTATGGGAATTAGAAGGCACAGAATGTAAGAAGCTGCAGAAAGTAGTGGACTCAGACTAATACATCACGGGCATAACCCTTGCCACCATTAGTAGTATCTACAAGAGGCAATGCCTCAAGGCAACATCCATCATCAAAACTCCCCACCATCCAGGCCATCCTTTCTTCTCACAATTACTATTTGGCAGAAGATACAGAACCTTGAACTGTCACATCACCAAGTTCAAGAACAGCTGCTTCCTTTCAGCCATTGGAATAAATGTTACAACTTAATCACTTCCTTGATATAGCAACATTATGTCCGCATTGGTCATTTTGCACTTCAATGGACTAGTATTTTTTGTTCTAATTGTGTCTCTTTCTCATATAATGTTGATTAAGTTATGTTTTTAATTTATACTTTTTTGAGAATTTTCAGGACCTGTGCCCCTGCTGCAAGTAATTTTTTTCTTTGCAGCTGGTTCTGCAGATACTAGCACATATGACAATAAACTTGAATTTGATGTGATGAGTCATTGATTGATTGAACAGTTAGCTCATTTGTCTGTGCAATATGTTGTTGTGAAGTCTGGGTGATATATTCTATAGGACGAGGACATACTGAGCAGCCCCAAAATACAAATGAAAGAAGTAAAAGTGGGAGAGGAATGGTGGACAAAATGGAGACATGGAGAGATTACAGATTTTAGAAATCTGGAGCCACACACAAAATGCTTGAGGAATTCAATGGGCCAGGCAGCATCTATGGAGGGAATGGACAGACAATGTTTCATAAGACCATAAGACCATTGAGTCTACTCTGCCATTCAGTCATGGCTGATCCTTTTTTTTCACTTCCTCAGCTCCACTCCCTGGCCTTCTCCCCGTAACCTTTGATGCTGTGTCCAATCAAGAACCTATCAAGCTCTTCCTTAAATACACCCGATGACCTGGCCTCCACAGCTGCATGTGATAACAACTTCCACAAATTCACCACCCTCTGGCTAAAGAAATTTCGATGCATCACTTTTAAGTGGATACCCTTCTATCCTGGGGCTGTGCCCTCTTGACCTAGACTTCATTACGATGGGAAATATCTTTTCCACATTCGAAAGGTTTCAATAAGGTCCCCCATCATCATTTCAAACCACTGAGTACAGACCCAGACCTACCAAACATTCCTCATATGATAACCTTTTAATTCCCAGAATCATCCTTGTGAATATCCTCTGAACCCTCTCCAAATTCAGCACATCTTTTCTTAGATAAGGAGCCAAAACTGTTCACAATACTCAAGGTGAAGCCTCACCAGTACATTATAAAGCCTTAGCATCACATCCCTGCGCATATATTCTAGACTTCTTGAAATGAACACAAACACGGATGCTAGTCATTGTTTTAGTTGCCCTCTGTAGGTTTTTAAAAGCTTCCCAACCTCTATCTTCCCACTAATTTTTGCTTTGGTATATGCCTTCTCTTTTGCTTTTACTTTAACTTTGACTTCCCTCACCAGCCATGGTTGTACTATTTTGCCATTTGAGTACAGTATTTCTTCATTTTTGGAATACATCTATCCTGAATCTTCCTTATTTTTCCCAGAAACTCAAACCATTGCTGCTCTGCTGTCATCCGTGTCACCATCTCCATCCAATTTACTGTGGCCAGCTCCTATCTCATACCCTGTAATTTCCTTTACTCCAGTTAAATACTGTTACATCATACTTTACTTTCTTCCTATCAAGTTTCAAGTTGAACTCAATCATATTGTGATCCCTCCTTCCCCAGGGTTCTTTTATCTTAAGCTCCGTAATCGCCTCCGGTTCATTACATAACACCCAATCCATAATAGCTGATTCCCTAGTAGGCTCAATGACAAACTGCGCTAAAAAGCCATCTCGCAGGCATTCAACAAACTCACTTGCATGATATCCATTACCAACCTGATTTCCCAACCTACCAGCATGTTGAAATCTCCCACGAGTATCATAACATTGTTCTTTCGACCCACTTTTTCTATTTCCCATTGTAATCTGTGGTCCGCATCCCAGCTACTGTTGGGAGGCTTGTATCGAACTGCTATCAGGGTCCATTTACCCTTGCCATTTCTTGACTCAACCCACAAGGATTCAACATCTTCTGATCCTATGTGACATCTTTCTACTGATTTGATAACATTCTTTACCAGCAGAGCTGTGACTCCCCGTTTGCCTATCTTCCTATCCCTCTGATACAACGTGTAACCTTGGACATTCAGCTCTCAACTAAACCATCCTTCAGTCACAATTTAGTGATGGCCACTGCATCATACCTGGCGATCTGCTATAGTGCAACAAGATCATCTACTTTATTTTTTATACGCTATGCATTGAGAGATAACACTTTGAGTTTCCTTGTTGATTCTACATCCCTAATGCACTGATACTCACCCTGCTGACTGCAATTATGTTCTATGATCCGCCTGCCCTTCTTGACAGTCTGACTACACGCTATCTTTGCTTTTTTACGATCCGTCCTAATCTGAGTCCCTTCACTCCTGCTCTCACTCCCCTGCCAAATTAGCTCAAGACCCTCTGGGATGAAGGCAAAAGTTGAGCAGGAAAAGAATTTGATATAAACAGAAATAAAAATGAGGTGTTGTTCTTAAGCTTAAGTTGGGACTTGTTATAATATTGCTGGATGACACAGAAACAGAGGTCTGAGTGGGCATGGGATGGTACAGTTGTCCATTTCTATTATCATTAATGGTGTCTTAAATGGTATTGATCTTCATTGCTGTTAATGTGCATAACTGGGATACAATTTCCTATAACTCAGTCAATATTTGCCCAAAATTCCTGGCAAGAGTCTCCTGATTGACAATTGCAATGTGTTCAGTACTACACTTCTCTTTTATTCTCATTCTGGGAACACTTTAAATGAGAGCTCAAAATACCTCTTTAAAATGTCCCAGGTCAGTTGATAATGCCTGCTGAGAATTATGAAATGGCTGTAATGCTATATTTGGATTTTTTACACACTGGTCCATCCATAAAACTATCAAAATTGGATTGTAGTCATGCTTTAGTATTCCACACAGAACATTCTGGAAACACACTCAGATCATGCAAGATCAGTGGAAAGGGAAACAGTTAGTGCTTCATAACTGAGATATCTCAGCAGAATTATTCAGACTGGTGAAGGGTCTTTGACCTGAAGTGTTAATTTTGTCTCCGTTCACAATGCTGCTTTGTCAGCTGAGCCTCTCCAGCATTTTCTGTTTGTTGTCCATATTTCTAGTGACTACACTTTTTGTTTTGATTTTCCTTTGGTATTACATCTCGCTCAGTCACCTGATTACTCTTTCTGGCTGTAACTAGAAAGTGCTCATTAATTTGCAATCAAACGTAGAGTCATACAGCATGGAAATAAGTCATTCGGTGATGACCAAACTGTCATCATTTTGGTCATCACGGAAGTCACAAAATTGAGGCATTAAGTGTCCAACAAATTCTATTGAAACCTACCTTAGGCCCCACACAAACCTGTCCTAAAACTCTCCAAAGGAACAATAGCTTGACAGGTATTTGCGGGTAATGATATAGATCGGTCTCTATTTTGCCCAGCTGTTGGTGTAAATGTGTGACAGTCCTTTGTTGAAATGTCTGTGGCTGAAAGCATGAGCAATCACAGGTTTCTGGGTGTCTACATTCTGGACTCACTAACCATGAAGAAGGCGTGCCATTGTCTCCAGTCTCTTAGAAATTTAAGGAGCTTTTGCTCCTTAGCTGACAAATTCTACAGATGGAGAATGGAAAGCATTCTGACAGGTCACATTATGGCTTGTTTTTAGACAATAGACAATAGGTGCAGGAGTAGGCCATTCAGTCCTTCGAACCAGCACCACCATTCACTGTGATCATGGATGATCATCCACAATCAGTATCCAGTTCCTGCCTTATCCCCATAACCTTTGATTTCACTATCTTTAAGAGCTCTATCCATCTTTCTTGAAGGCATCCAGAGACTTGGCCTCCACAGCCTTCTGGGGCAGAGCATTCCATATATCCACCACTCTCTGGGTGAAAAAGTTTTTCCTCAACTCCTTTCTAAATTGCCTACCCCTTATTCGTAAACTGTGGCCTCTGGTTCTGGATTCACCCATCAGCGGGAACATGCTTCCTGCCTCCAGCGTGTCCAATCCCTTAATAATCTTATATGTTTCAATAAGATCCCCTCTCAGCCTTCTAAATTCCAGTGTATATAAGCCCAGTCACTCCAATCTTCCAACATATGACAGTCCCGCCATCCCAGGAATTAACCTTGTGAACCTCCACTGCACTCCCTCAATAGCAAGAATGTCCTTCCTCAAATTTGGAGACCAAAACTACACACAGTACTCCAGGTGTGGTCTCACCAGGGCCCTGTACAACTGTAGAAGGACCTCTTTGCTCTTATACTTAATTCCCCTTGTTATGAAGGCCAGCATGCCATTAGCTTTCTTCACTGACTGCTGTACTTGCATGCTTGCTTTCAGTGACTGATGTACAAGAACACCTAGATCTCGTTGTACTTCCCCTTTTCCTAACTTGACTCCATTTAGATAATAACCTGCCTTCCTGTTCTTACCACCAAAGTGGATAACCTCACATTTATCTACATTAAACTGCATCTGCCATGCATCTGCCCACTCACCCAGCCTGTCCAAGAAACCCTGCATTCTCATAACATCCTCCTCACATTTCACACTGCCACCCAGCTTTGTGTTATCAGCAAATTTGCTAATGTTACTTTTAATTCCCTCATCTAAATCATTAATGTATATTGTAAACAGCTGCGGTCCCAGCACTGAACCCTGCAGTACCCCACTGGTCACCGCCTGCCATTCCGAAAGGGAGATGTTAATCGCTACTCTTTGTTTTCTGTCAGCCAGCCAATTTTCAATCCATGTCAGTACTCTGTCCCCAATACCATTTGCCCTAATTTTGCCCACTAATCTCCTATGTGGGACTTTATCAAAGGCTTTCTGAAAGTCCAGGTACACTACATCCACTGACTCTCCCTTGTCCATTTTCATAGTTACGTCCTCAAAAAATTTTAGAAGATTAGTCAAGCATGATTTCCCCTTCGTAAATCCATGCTGACTCGGACCAATCCTGTTACTGCTATCCAGATGTGTCGTAATTTCATCTTTTATAATTGACTCCAGCATCTTTCCCATCACTGACGTCAGGCTAACCAGTCTATCATTCCCTGTTTTCTCTCTTCCTCCCTTCTTGAAGGGAGGAACAACATTAGCCACCATCTAATCCACAGGAACTGATCCTGCATCCACAATTTCTAAATCCACTTCCTTAAGTACCCTGGGATGCAGACCATCAGGTCCTGGGGACCTATCCACCTTCAGACCCAACAGTCTATCCAACACCATTTCCTGCCTAATATAAATTTCCTTCAGTTCATCCATTACCTTAGGTCCTTTGGCCACTGTTATATCTGGGAGATTGTTTGTGTCTTCCCTAGTGAAGACAGATCCAAAGTACCTGTTTAACTCGTCTGCCATTTCCTCGTTCCCCATAATAAGTTCACCCGTTTCTGTCTTCAAGGGCCCAATTTTGGTCTTATCTATTTTTTTTTCCTTTTCACATACCTAAAGAAGCTTTTACTATCCTCCTTTATATTCTTAGCTAGTTTACCTTCGTACCTCATTTTTTTCCGCGTATTGTCTTTTTAGTTACATTCTGTTGCTCTTTAAAAGTTTTCCAATCCTCCGACTTCTCACTCGTCTTTGCTATGTTATACTTCTTCTCTTTTATTTTTGTACTGTCCATTACTTCCCTTGTCAGCTACGGCCTCCCCTTACTCCCCCTAGGATCTTTCTTCCTCTTTGGAATGAACCAATCCTGCACCTTCCACATTATTCCCAGAAACACTTGCCATTGCTATTCCACTGTCATCCCTGCTAGGGTATTGTTCCATTGAACTTTGGCCAGCTCCTCCCTCATAGCACCATAGTTCCCTTTGTTCAACTGTAATACTGACACTTCCAAGTTTCCCTTCTCCTTCTCAAATTGTAGATTAAAATTTATCATATTATGGTCACTACCTCCTAATGGCTCCTTTACCTCGAGATCCCTCATCAAATCCTGTTCATTGCACAACACTAAATCTAGAATTGTGTTCTCTCTGGTGGGCGCCAGTACAAGCTGTTCTAAGAATCAATCTTGGGGGGACTCCACAAACTCCCTTTCTTGGGGTTCAATACCAACCTGATTCCTCCAGTCTACCTGCATGTCGAAGTCCCCCATAACAACTGTAACATTACCTTTGCGACATGCCAATTTTAACTCTTGATTCACCTTAGACCCTACATCCAGACTACTGTTTGGGGGCCTGTAGATAACTCCCATTAGGGTCTTTCTACCCTTAGAATTTCTCAGTTCTATCCATACTGACTCTACGTCTCCTGATTCTATGTCCCCCCTCGCAAGGGACTGAATATCATTCCTCACCAACAGAGCCACCCCACCCCCTCTGCCCATCAGTCTGTCCTTTCGATAGGACGTATACCCTTGAATATTCATGTCCCAGGCCCTGTCCACTTTAAGCCATGTCCCTGTTATTCCCATAACATCATACTTACTGATTTCCAACTGTGCCTCAAGCTCGTCCATTTTATTTCTTATACTCTGTGCATTCATAAAATATGAATTTAAAATATGATTGCACAGAAACACAAGAGACTATAGAGCAGGGGTTCCCAACCTGGGGCCATGGCCCCCTTGGTTAATGATAGGGGACCATGGCATAAAAATGTTGGGAAACCTTACCTTTGAGAGTTATGGACAATACAGCTCTTACCAACACTAATCACATCTATAAATGGCAGTATCTCAGGAAGAAGCATCCCCTACCGCGCCCCCCCCCCCCCATCAGAGCCATGACCTTTTCTCAACGCTGCTGTCAAGTGGAAGTACAGGAGCCTGAAGACCCACACTTCAAGGTTCAGCAACAACTTGACTGAAGTATGTTTGACCTGAAATGTTAATTACTTCTCCCTCCACAGATGCTGCCTGATCTGCTGAGTCTTTCCAGCAATTTTTATTTCTATTCCAGATTTCCAGAGTTTGCAGTTTTTTTTAATTCCTCTCCTATTACATCTTACTGAGTCACCTGATCACTCTTTCTGGCTGCAGCCAGAAAATGCTGTGAGATTCTTGATGAGCTGTCCTGAAAAAAACCTAATTCTACCTTGGACTATATTGCTTTATCTCTCTCCCTTGTTCTAGTGCTGTATGTTTACTTATTCATTTACATTTTCTATGCATTAACTTACATTTATCGAGCTTGTGATGAACTGTGCTGCTGACACAAAGAGCTAATTTTCGTGGCATTTATGCCTTGTGCTGTATGCCAATGACAATAAACTTGAGCTTGATGATATGTGTCAAATTTAGAGCTCTCTGCTATCTCAAATAGTGATGCATTAAAGTATTCTCCAATCTCTCAACTACTCCCGCAAACAAGATTACTGAAGCTTTCTGTGAAGCTTCTGAAATTTGTTAGTATGCAATTCACTTTGGAGCCAGTTATTTTCCTGGGTGACATGGTTATCTCTGTTCTCTCTCTGCTACGTTCAACCCATACCATTCAGCACTCTCCTCAGCATCAGGAAAATTATTAGTCTGGAAAACATCCTCTTCAAATAGGACATGAACAATTCACATGCCAAGTTATACCCTCAGGCTGTCTAAAAGTCTCTTGTTCTTGCATTATTACTTTCTTCCTTTCTTTGGTGAACACAACATCCAAGTAATTTAGTAATGAAGTTGGGGGAAGATTGGATAGGCTTGTTTTTGGAGTCTGAGGAGAGAAGTATATAAGATTAACAGGGGTATAGATAAAGTAAGTGGTCAAAATCTTTTTCTATTGGTTGGGGTGTTCTTTAGTTCTTTGGCTATCCAAAGCTGGTTCTCCACACCCTTACTATCCTTGCTATTAATTGGAATATATTTTTGCTGAGCACTGTAAAAAAAAATCTTTACAAGCCTTCTACTGTTCCTCAACCATCCCACCACAAAGCCTGTGTTCCTAGTCTATGCTAGCCAACTCCTCCCTATCCTGGTGTAGTCTCCCTTCTTTAGAGATAATACACTGAATTATTGCACCCTCCACATGTATGAGAAATTCAGTCATACTCTGTTCACTTTTGCCAAAAGCATGCTTCACCACAAGATTATTAATTTTACCTGTCTCATTGCACAGGACTAGATCTAAGATAACATTTTCCCTTGTAGATCCAATAGCACGGTGTTCAAGAAAGCTAGCACAGATACATTCTATGCAGTCCTCTTCAAGACTGCCTTGATCAGCTTGATTCGCCAAATCCATATATGAGATAACGTCTCCCATGACAACTGCTGTTCCATTTCACATACATCAGAAAGTTCTTGGTTTATTATTTATGCCACTGTAAAGTTATTATTTGCTAGCCTACAGACAACTCATCTTTTCTATTCCCAAGTTATACCCAGAAGGACTCTATTTCCCGCTCCTTAGATCTCACATTGTCTTTCACTATCACCCTGATCGCATCCTTTTCAAAGAGTGCTATCCCACTTCCCTTACCTTCCTGCCTATCCTTCTGTATTACCTGATACCCTTGGATATTTAACTCCCAATCATCTCCACCATGCAATCACTCAATCATACAATTTTGAACTGAATTATGCCAGCAGTTCTCTGAGCTTGTTTTGAATACTACACACCTTCAGATAAAGAGCCCTTCCAATCATTGTCCGTTCAGTATCTCGTATTATTTATGTCTTTCTCATTTGAATTTTCTGTACTCTTCTCACTTCTAACTTCAGCATTGGACTCTGCATTGTTTCCTCTCTCTTCCTGCATGAATTCTAAAACCCCTGCCATATTAGTGTAAACTTTCCCCGACATCAGTAGTAAACAATCCCCTTAGGACATTGATCCCAGCTCTGCACAGGTGAAGACTATGAAAGGAACAACTGTGATTCATTTTCAATTTTGTCTTAAGTTTTCTGATTATTCTCATTAATTTTTATGTATCCTAAACTTGATACATTGATAATTACAGTAGACCAGAGCTTTGGACAAGTGTTTACTCTAACAGCAAGGAATTCAGTACATATGGGGAATACAACATAGGTGTATATTTATGTACATATGGAGTCATACAGTAACACAGCACGGAAACAGGTCCTTGGCCCAACCCTTTCATGCCAACTTATCTGTTAACTCTAAGCAAGTCCTATTTACCCATGTTTGCCTCATATCAGCATTTCCTATCAATGGATCTGTCCAGGTGTCATTCGTAAGGCCAGTGATGTTGTGGGGGTGGAACTGGACTCACTGACGGTGGTGTCTGAAAAGAGGATGCTGTCCAAATTGCATGCCATCTTGGACAATGTCTCCCATCCACTACATAATGTGCTGGGTGGGCACAGGAGTACATTCAGCCAGAGACTCATTCCACTGAGATGCAGCACTGAGCGTCATAGGAAGTCATTCCTGCCTGTGGCCATCAAACTTTACAACTCCTCCCTTGGAGGGTCAGACACCCTGAGCCAATAGGCTGGTCCTGGACTTATTTTCTGGCATAATTTACATATTACTATTTAATTATTTATGGTTTTATTACTATTTAATTATTTATGGTGCAACTGTAGCGAAAACCAATTTCCCCCAGGATCAATAAAGTATGACTATGACTATGACTATGACTAAATGTTGAATTGGGGTGTAAGGGGTGTCTAGGGAAGGGTAGCACCTCTGGTATGGGGCTTGTCATGCTCATCCTGGGCAGTTCACTCTCTTCTGGTCCCCACCAGACACTCAGCTCTCATCTGTGGCCCCAGGTAGCTGCCTGAGTGTGACAGCATCCACACCCCGGTACACCACTTCATCAGGTGGACTAAACCAAGTGGGGGTAGTTAGCAGCCTCATACTCCGGTGAAATAGAGACATGTCTGTCCCAGTATGTGAAGTCAGTTCTGGCAGACTGGGTAGATGAGACCCAATGGCTAGGAAAACAGTACTGCAACACTCCATGGAGAGCATAGGGCATGAAAAGGCACAGAAGACCATAAGACATAGGAGCAGAATTAGACCATTTGGCCCATCATGTTGCTCCACCATTCAATCATGGCTAATCCTTTTTTCCTCTCATCAGCCCCACTCCTCAGCCTTCTCCCTGTAACCTTTGATGCCGGGGTCAAACAAAAATCTATCAATCTCCACCTTAAATACACCCAACCACCTGGCTTCTACAGCTGACTGTGGTAACAAATATGAAAAATTCACCACCTTCTGGCTAAAGAAATTTTGATGCATCTCTGGTTTAAATGTATGTTCCTCTATCCTGAAAGCTGTGCCTTCTTGTCCTAGAATACCCATGATGGGAAACATCCTTTTCACATCTACTCTGTCTAGGCTTTTCAACATTCAAAATGTTTCAATGAGATCTGCCATCATCTTTCTAAATTCAAGCAACTAGAGGCCCAGAGTGATCAAACCTTCCTCATATGATAAGCCTTTCATTCCCAGAATCCTCCTTCTGAACCTCCTCTGAAACCTCTCCAAAGCCAGCGCATCTTTTCTGAGATGAGGAGCCCTAAACTGTTCACAACCCTCAAGGTGAGGCCTGTCCAGTGCCTTATAAAGCTTCAGCATCACATCTCTGCTCTTGTATTCTGGATCTCTTGAAATGAATGCTAAAATTGCATTTGCCTTCCTCACCGCTGACTCAACCTGCAAGTTAACCTTTAGGGTGTTCTGCACAAGGACTCCCAAGTCCCTTTGCATCTCAGTTTTTGGATTTTCTCCCCATTTAGAAAATAGTATCCACATTTATTTCTTCTACCAAAGTGTATAACCATGCATTTTCCAACATTGAATTTAATTTGCCACTTCCTAGACCATTCCCCTAATCTAAGTCCTTCTACAACATACCTGTTTCCTTAACACTCCCTGCCCCTCTACCAATCATTGTATCATCTGCAAACTTGGCATTAAAGCCAACTATTCCATCATCTAAATCATTGATATACAGCATAAAATAAGAGGTCCCAACACCAAACCTTGTGGAGCACCATGAATTACCAGCAGCCAACCAGAAAAAGATCATTTTATTCCCACTCGCTGCCTCCTACCAATCAGCCAATGCTCTAACCATGCAACCAACTTTCCTGTAATACCATGGGCTCTTAACTTGGTAAACAGCCTCCTGTATGGCACCTTGTCAAAGGCCTTCTGAAAATCCAAATATACAACATGCACTATATCCCCTTTATCTATCCTACTTGTAATCTTCTCAAAGAATTCCAACAGGTTTGTCAGGCAAGATTTTCCCTAAAGGAAACCATGCTAACTTTGTCCTATTTTGTCCTGTGTCACCAAGTACTGCATGATTGCATCCTTAACAATTGACTCCAACATCTTCCCAGCCACTGAGGTCAAACTCACTGGTCTATAATTTCCTTTTTGCTGCCTCCCTCCTTTCTTAAAAGGTAAAGTGACATTTGCAATTTTCCAGTCCTTCAGAACCATGCCAGGGTCCACTGATTCTTGAAAGATCATTAGAATCCATAATCTATACTCTTACTTCTTTCAGAACCTAGGGTGCAGTTCATCTGGTCCTGGTGACTTATGCCTCTTTAAGTCTTTCAGCTTTTTGAGCAGCTTCTCCTTTGTAATAGTAACTGCACTCATTCTTCCCTCGCACCCTTCAACATCTGGCACACTGCCCATGTCTTCTACAGTGAAGACTGGTGCAAGATACTCATTTAGTTCATCTGCCATCTCTTTGTCCCCTGTTATTATTTCTCCAGCCTAGCAGTCCTATACCTACTGTCATCTCTCTTTTATTTTTTATATACTTGAATAAGCTTTATCTATCCATCTTGATATTGTTTGCTAGATTGCTTTCATATTTCATCTTTTCCCTCCTAATGATTCTTTTAGTTGCTTTATGTAGGTTTTTAAAAGCTTCCCAATACTCTATCTTCCTGCTAATTTTTGTCCTGTTGTATGCCCTCTCTTTTGCTTTTACATTCGCTTTGACTTCCCTCATCAGCCACAGTTGTACTGTTTTTGCCATTTGAGTACTTCTTTGCTTTCGGAATACAACTATCCTGCACCTTCCTCATTTTCCCAGAAACTCAAGCCATTTCTGCTCTGCTGTCATCCCTGCCAGCATCTCTTTCCAGTTTACGTTGGCCAACTCCTCTCTCATACCACCGTAATTTCCTTTACTCCACTGAAATACTGCAATGTCAGACTTTACTTTCTACCCATCAAATTTCAAATTGAACTCAATCATATTGTGATCACTCTCTCCTAAGGGTTCCTTTACTTTAAGCTTCCTAATCATCTCTGGTTCATTACTTACCACCCAATTCAATATAATTGACCCCTTAGTAGGCTCAACGGCAAGCTGCTCTAATAAGCCATCTCATAGGCATTCAACAAGTTCACTCTCTTGAGACCCATCACAAAGCCGATTTTCAGAATCTCGCTGCATGTTAAAATCTCCCATGACCATCATAACATTCCCCTTTTGACATACCCTTTCTATTTCCCATTGTAATCTGTTGTCCACATCCCAGCTACTTTTGGGAGGCTTGCATATAACTGCCATCAGGGTCCTTTTACCTTGCTGTTTCTTAACTCAACCCACAAGGATTCAACATCTTCTGATCCAATGTCACATCTTTCTACTGATTTGATGCCATTACTTATCAACAGAGCCACATCCACTACCTCTGCCTACAATGTCCCCTTGGACATACAGCTCTCAACTAGAACCATCCCTCAGCCACGATTCAGTGGTGGGCACAATATCATACTTGCCAATCTGTAATAGCGCAACAAGATCATCTACCTTATTTCTTACAGTCGATGCATTGAGTACCCTTGTTGATTCTACAACCCTAATGCACTGATACTCACCATGCTGACTGCAATGATGTCCTGTCATCTGCCTGCCCATCCTGACGGTCTGACTGCACGCTATCTTTGCTTTTTCACCATCCGTCTTGTCCTGAGTCCCTTCACTCTGATTCCCACCCCTCTGCCAAATTAGCTTAAACCCTCCCCAACAGCTCTAACAAACCTGCCCGCAAGAATATTGGTCCCCCTCGGGTTCAGGTACAAGCCTTCCTTTTTGTAGAGGTTATACCTCCCTGCGGAAGAGATCCCAATGATCCAAGAACCTGAAGTCCTGCCCCCTGCAGCAGCTTCTCAGCCTCATATTCATTTGCCGGATCATCCTATTTCTACTCTCACTGGTGCGTGGCACAGGTAGCAATCCAGAAATAACAACACTGGTGGTCCTGCTCCATGGCTTCTACCTAGCTCTCTAAATTCTCTCTTCAGGACTACTTTGCATTTCCTTCCTATATCATTGGTTCCAATATGTACCAACACAGCTGGCTGTGCTCCCTCTCATTCTAAAGTGCTGTGGCCCTGATCCAAGACCTCTGATCCTGGCACCTGGGAAGTAACATACCAACCGGTTGTCCCATTCACATCCGCAGAGTCTCTTGTCTGTTACTTTACCTATTGAGTCCCCTATCACTACCACTCAGCACCATTCCATGCTCAGTGCCAGTAACCTGGTCTCTGTGGCATTCCCCTGGGAGGTCATCCCCCACAAGGATATCCAAAATGATGTACTTATTATTGAGGGGAATGGCCATGCGGTGCTTTGCGTTAACTGCCTATTCACCTTCCCGTCCTTTCTCCTGACAGTCACCTAGCTACCCGCCTCCTGTAACTACGCTCAATGATCCCCTCAGCCTCATGTCATGGTGATCCACTGCAACCAATGAAGTCCTCAGTTTGTGGCGCCGCACCTGGACTTCCGAGATCGAGAGAGAGAGGAGCTGCCCCAGTGCAAAGGCCTTTCCATCCTGCATAGGTTTCCTGTCATCATCAGACTCAAAGAGCAACCACCGAGACCAAGAACGTAGCTGTCTTAAGGATTTCCTCTGGCAGCCTGTTCCATTTGCAACACCCTCTGCATAAAGAAATTGCGCCTTAGATATCTCGTCCTCATCCTAAGCCAGTGGTCCCTGGATTTGATGAGTTGGGCCAAAGGGCCTTTCCCAATGTTTATTACTCTATGACACTTTACCTAAAGCCCATGGATTGATATATTAGCAAGGATTTTGAGGGGAAAATAATCCACCCGGAACTGACGGCCCTTCAAACCTTGTGTTGACAGCTTAATCACATTTAAAATGTGCCGGGATGCGTGTCTAAGAGAGCAAGGTCACATTAAGGGGGATGGGAAGTGGGGAATGTACTAAATTATAACATTAATTGACATTTGGACATGTCCATGAATAGGAAAGGTTCTGGGTGATATGGGCCAAACACAGGCAACTGGAACTAGGTTAGATAGGCAACTTAGTCAGCACAGGTGAATTGGGCGAAAAGATCTGTTTCCATGCTCTGCAGCTCTGACTACTCTTCCTCAGCCAGTATGTCCCAAATGGACTCAGTGGCTTCCTGTTGTGCAGTAATTACTGATGACACAACTGGTGCCAAGAAGGCGTACAGGAGCAAGGTATATCAGCTAGTTGAGTGGTGTTTCAGCAACAACCTTACACTCAACATCAGTAAGGCCTAACAATTGATGATGGACTTCAGAAAGGATAAGACAAGGGAACACACAGCAGTCCTTACAGAGGGATCAGAAGTGGAGAGAGGAGCAATTTCAAGTTCCTGGGTGTCAACATCTCTGGAGATCTATACTGGGCCCAGTATATGGATGCAATTACAAAGGGGGCATGGGAGTGGCTATATTTCATTAGGAGTTTGAGGAAATTTGGTAAGTCACGAAAGACACTTGCAAGTTTCTACAGATGTACTGTGGAGAGCATTCTAACTGGCCGCACCACCATCTGGTATGGGGGCAACTACAGCAGATTGAAATAAGCTGCAGAATGTTATAAACTCAGCTGCATCATGGGCACTAGCCTCCGCACTATCTTCAGGGAGTGATGCCTCAAAAAGGTGACTTTTGTTATTAAGGACTCCCATCACCCAGGACATGCCCTCTTCTCACTTCCACCATCAGGGAGGTGAGACAGGAGCCTGAAGCCAAGCACACAACAGTTCAGGAACAGCTTCTTCCCCTCTGCCATCAGATTTTGGAATGGACATTGAACCCACAAACACTGCCTCACTACTTTTGTTTTGCTGGTGATGTTAAATGTGATTCTGATTATTTTTGTATGATTCTATAATACACAATTGAGCACTCAGTGTTCGTATGATTTAACACAATGCAGAGGCAGTTTACAGGGTCCTAAGAGGCAGGACTTCCTCTTGTCAAAGTTAACTGAGCATGAATGGCTTGAGAGTTATAGGATGACATAAAAGTGAAAGAAGAGCCATACAGAAGACAAAAAACAAGCTCTGATCCCAGTGATAGGATACCAAGACCAACAAATGACAATAAAATAAATAACAAGGATTATTACCAGAGAGTGTAGTTTAAAAATGTGATGTTCAAATAAAATATGTCTACAAGTGTGTTAAGAGGCTGAAATTATATCCAGCCTCTCTCCGGCTCTCAAGGTGGGGCTTGGAGGGATATGGGCCAAACACAGGAAATTGGAAGTAGCTGGGCAGACACCGTGGTTGGCATGGTCTCATTAGGCTGCAGGGCCTGATCTGTGCTATATTAATCCGTGACTCTATATCTGTAGTTACCATGGACTTGCTGGGCCGAAGGGCGTGTAACCGTGCTGTAGTTCTCCATGAATCTATAACTGTGGTCACCATGGATATGATGGGCTGAAGGATCTGTCTCTGTGCTGTTAGACTATATGACAACCTTTTGTTAAGAGATCCCTGTGCACTTTGAGATATTTCAGGGGCTTGAACCCTAGGCTAGTCTCACACCATCAAAGCCAATGTCAGCACTAATCCATTGACTGGTCATGATAAGCAATAAAAAAGGAGCTGTTAAATTAAGATACATATATATATAAAGCATTAACAAGATCAATTTCAATGCGATTCAAAACAACCTGAAGAGATTATGTGTCCAAAGGCGGGTTGCAATATTATTATTTCCCTATTGGGATTCCACAATGAATTCAGTCCTTGCCAATTGGATGGAAATTTCTTGGCTCTGGTGGCTAAGTTAAATAAATCTGCAACACTTTCAACTTCTTTCCTATTTAAACACAACTCCACATTACACAGCCCCCAATAACTCATCTCTTAATCGCTGACCTAACTTAGAGAGGTCACTGGATATGGCATAGGTGTCAAAATGACTTGCATGAATTCATGTTACTTGTATATATAAATCTTCCCTTTTCCTTTGATATTGCTGCTACTGTCATTGCAGCGACCTGTATAAATCTCATCTAGTCTCTGAGAGAAGGCGCATAATGTGACTGACTGGCCCTCACACCCATAGACACTTCATAATTGTAACTTGACAGAAACATAAAACTTGCCTGAGTCATTCCCAGTGAGTCTTAGTCGCTTAACAATTTGTCATCTTCTTCCCATTTTCTCCAAGCTCAATTTTAGTTCCTCAGGTGCATGGAAATGAGTATTTCCAAGAAGAATTCTTTTCAACTATTAGCTCAACAAACAGTAATAAAAAAAAGTTGCTAATTTATTCACTAGTACAGACATTGCAGACCATCCATTCACTTATAAGGACAGAAGAAACAGGAGTAGGAATAGGCCACTCGGCCCCTCAAACTGATCCCACCTTTCAGTATGATCTTACCTAGGCTGCAACCTCTTTGCCCTCGGTTCATTGATCCATTAACTCTTATTTACCACTTCTTCTAATACTTCCAATGATCCTGCTTCCTCAGCCCTTTGAGACATTAAGTTATATTACACAAAGGCAGGTCTTTCAGACCCGCTTGTCTGTGTCAATCCAGTTAGCTAATTCTACTTGTCTGCAATATGTCCCTCTCAGCCTTTTCTACCCATGGAACTCCCTAAGTGTCTTTTACACAATGTCATTGTAGATGCTTCTACCTCTTCCTCTAACTGCTTATTCCATATACCCTCTATGTGAAAAACTTGCCGCTTTGGGTCTGAGAATTCCAGAGATTCACTACCTTATAAATGGCTGCCCTCTCACTTTGTAACTAGATCTCGTTACTAAGACTTTTCAGGAGGCACTTTAGCTTCAGCTATTTTGCTCTGAGTCTGTGTTCACAGAGTAACTGGAAGGGGTAATGCAGTGGCACACAGCACTGGTAGAGCTCCAGTGACCAGGGTTCGATCCTGGCCTCCATTACTGTCTGTGTGGAATTTCCACCTTCCTCTGTGACTGGCAGGGCTTTCTCTGAGGTGCTCTGGTTTCTTCCCACATTCCAAAGACATGCAGATTGGTAGGTTAGCTGGCCACCATAAATTATCTTGAGCGTATAGGTGAAAGCCGGAATCTGGGAAATGTTGATGGGAATAAGGGGAGGATAAAATGGGATTAATATAGGAAAAGTGGAAATAGTGCTTGATGGTTAGCATTGGCTGAAGGGCCTACTTCTGAAGTGGTAAATTAGCTAGTTATCTTCACATGTACTGAGACACAGTGCAAAACTTTGTTTTGCAAGCCAACCACATGTACCATTGCATTACAACAGCGTATTGAGATAGAGATAGTACAAGATAGCGCAATAACAAAACCCAGAATAAAGTGTTACAGTTACAGAAAGAGTGCAATGCAGGCAGGCATAATGAGCAAGGTTCCAAAGAGGTAGATCGTGAGGATCAAGTGACGCTGTTTTAGGAACTGCCAGCCTCTCTTTCAAATCTAGACCCTTACTCTATCCCCAGTCCACTCCCCTCTGCAGATTCAAATCTGCATTGCACAGTCCCATGCAAATTACTAATTATCTCACAACACATAAACATCATTCTCTCTGTTTGAACCATTCAAGGTCATGACATTTTGGACCACAAAATAAGGACCCTAATTATAACCTTCAGCATCGTGTTGCAGCTGTATAAAACTCCCAGTAGGCTACATTTGGAGTATTAGGTGCAGCAGTTCTGGTCACCTCATTAAGGGAAGGATGTTCAGGCTTTTAGAAATGATGCAGAAATGGTATAAATGGTTTATAGAGATGCTGCCTAAGTAGAGGGCACGAGCTACAAGGGGAGGCTGGAAAAACTTTGATTGTTTTCTCCGACATGTCGGAGAATGAAGGGAGAACTGATAGAGGTTTATAAAATTATGAGATGATTAGATAGGTTGGACAGTCAGAATTTTATCCCTAGAGTAGAAATGGTAGAGGACACAATTTTAAAGTGAGGGAGAATATTTAAAGGAAATGTGCAAATTTTAGGCGCCTGGAATGTGCTGCAAGAGGAAGTGGTGGAAGTAGACATGATAATAATGCTCAAGGCAATTAGACATGCAGCTGAAGTAGTTCTGGAAGCAGAGCTGGGTGTCTAGTTGATGATCTGGGGGGTTGTTCCATAAGCTGCTTGTCAATATGGAGAGACAGAGTGATAAGGATTTCGAGGTGGGCGAACATCTCCTGGGTAGACAGTTCATCTTTCAAGTGCTCTAAGAGGCCATGGTGGTAATAGGCCAGCAGCGCTTCTGGATTCCAAGTACTCTCTGCCACGAAGGTCCTGACTTTCACAGTGTAATTCAGCACAAAGCATGAGCCTTGATGCAGATGAAGTATCATACCCGTTGTCTCCCTTAGACTTCCTGGATGGTCGAAAAACTGATGCACCTCAAAGGTGTATTCCTCATATTTGTTGCAAATAGTGGCTTTATTGTCCCAGCTAGTCATGGTCCAGGTCAGAGCTGGGTCAACTGATGGTTCAGTCATCCTGTCAGGAAACGTAGAGGAGGCTTAATCCAAAAGCAGAGCAGTGGAGATAATTTAGCAGTGAACAATACCTTTAATAATAGACCAGAAAATAACACAGCCATAGGGGGGCACAAAACAACAGAGAACAGAAACTGAACAAAACATGCAACAAGGTAAACTTTAGGCAGCCAGAGTGAAAGCTGGGAGCGATTGGTTGAAGCCAGCTGACTTGATGAGTGAACAAGGGCTGTGGGTGAGAAATGAATTAAATAGGCTGCAGGTGATGAGTCTGGGATGAGTGACAGGTGAATCCTGTTAGCTGGAAGGAGATGGGTGGTGCCTGCACGTGCAGGCCGGAGGGTGCCAGTGGGAGCAGGCCTGAAAAGAGGCTTCTGGATAGATATATAAAGGAGCAGAGAATAGAGGGATATGGACATTGCGTAGTGCTTAACTACTCATTTAATTAGTTCCCCCAACAGCATATTCCTGTGCTGTACTGGTCTATGTTTATGAAAAGACAGAGAATGAAGGAATATAGATCATGTTCAGACAGAGGTGCAGTTTAAGTTGGCATTATGGTTGGCATAGACATTACAGGCCAAAGAGCCTGTCCTTTGCTGTACTGCTGTTGGTTCTATGATCTATGACAATGTGACAACTTATACCTCACAGTCCTTGCTCTGAGTTATTGTTAGCTGCAAGAAAATACCTTTTCCCTCCCCTCTTCTATGCCCTACTCGGCCCTCTTTCCTCTTCTCTCCTGCCTGTCACCTCCCACTGGTTCCTTTCCTCTTTCCCTTTTTCCTATGGTCCACTCTCCACTCCTATCAAATTCCTTCCTCTCTAGCCCATTAACTTTCCTACTCACCTGGTTTCACCTATCATCTTCTAGCTCTCCTCCTTCCCCACCCCCAGCTTTTTATTCTGGCATTTTCCCCCTTCATTTCTAGTCCTGAAGAAGGTGTCTCAGACCAAACCATTAACTGTTTATTCATTACCATAAATTTTGCCTGACATGCTGAGTTCCTCCAGTAATTTCTATGTGCCTTTTCTTTCATTGCCTCTTTTCACATTGTCGAACTCAAATGGAGAGCGCTTGCCTTGTTCCATTATGACCTATTGGTGTAATCAACACTGGAGGAAGACATTTTGTTGTCACCATTCTGGTTTGAATGAATGCAGCACCAACAGTGCTCAAAACGCTCCACAGGACAAGGTAGTCTGTTTCATTGGCATGCTATTCACTTCCCTGAACAGTCATTCTGTCTACCATTGCAACACGGTGCACTCAGTATGTTACATCTACAAAATGCACTACAGTTACTGTTCCAGGATACTCTGGTAGAGTTATGAAGTCAGACCAACCCATGATTCAAGCCAGCTTTTCTCCCCAACTACATTTAAACTTAATGCTGCATTGGGAAACCAGACAACATAATGAAGGACTATTCCCAACCCTCTCATTCTTTTTTCTCCCTTTTCTCCTAACAGGCAGAAGATACAAAAACCTGAGAGCATGAACATGCAGACTCAAAGCTCAAAGACAGTTTCTATCCTCCTGTTTTCAGATTCTTGAATAGACCTCATGTATGCCAAAGAAGAATTCTTGACTTATTGATTTCCTAATCTACATCATCATGGCCCTTACGCTTTATCTGTCTACCTGCATTTCGCTTTTCCTGTAACTACAGCACTATGTTCTGCATTCTGTTTTTTTAAAATCCTTAGTGCTACCTTGGTATATTTTGATTAGAAAAATCTGCCTGAAATGCAGACAAAAGCTTTTCACTATATCACAATCCATGAGACAATAATAAACTAATTGCCAATTATCTTCCCTATCTTCCATGCCCTAACATTGCTTATTTAGAATTCTCACCATTTTAAGCTCAGTCTCAGCCTGACCTCTTCATCTAACACTCTTCGAACAGTACTGTACCTCCCTTCCTGCCTCCACTAACTTGCATCAACCTTTCTCAAACCACTCCACTGCAGACTGCAGCCCTCACAGTCTACAGATACACCCTGGCATTCCCTTACTAAACCTCCTACGTACCCTCTCCTTCAAGAAATTTTCTGTGCCCTACTTCCTGATGAAGGTATGCCCCCTAATGCCACCTCTACATGACACATATTTCTGGCCTACAATTATTATGGTTCATCACACCCATTGACAGCATTGACCAAATATTTAAGGTGCAGAAACCCAATGGGTAAATCGGATCATTTGTTTCTAGGCAAATGCTAACTCATAAATGCAAGGTCCAGTAAATACAACAATACCAGACTGGGTCACACTACTTTATAATTATACAGAATGCCAATGGTTTACTACATATGCAGTGTAATACTGTTGACAATATAAAATATATCATTCCCATTTATACATGGAAAAGGAATTTATCACCACAGAAAAAAGCAGCTGGAATTTCACCTGTTCTTCCTCCATATCGACTACTGCTCAGCATTCAATATGATCAACCCCTCAAAACTAATCAATAAGCTTCAAGACCTTGACTTCAATGCGACCTTGTGCAATTGGATCCTCAATATCCTCACTTGTAAACCCTAGTCAGTTCAGATTGCCAGCAACATCTCCTCCACAATTTTCATCAGCACAGGTGCACCACAAGGCTGTGTGCTGAGCCCCCTGCTCTACTCGCTTTATAGTTATGACTGTGTGGCTAAGCTCAGCTCCAATGCCACATTTAGGTTTGCTCACGGCACCACCGTTGTCGGCCAAATCAAAGATGATGACGAATCAATGTACGGGAGGGTGAATCAAAATCTGCCTGAGTAGTGCCACAGCAACAAACTCGCACTCAAGATCGGCAAGGCAAAGGAGCTGATTACTAACTTCAGGAGGAAGAAAGTAGAGGTCCATAAGTCAGACCTTATTGGAGGATCGGAGACGGAGAGGGTCAGCAACTTTAAATTCCTCGGTGTTATCATGTCAAAGGACCTGCCCTGGACCTAGCACGTAAGTGAAATTCTGAAGAAAAAACTGCAGTGCCCCTATTTCCTTAAAAGTTTGCAAAAATTCAGTGTGATATTTAATCTTTTGACAAATTTCTATAGATGTGTGGTGGAGAGTATATTGACTGGCTACATCACAGTCTAATATGGAAAAACCAATGAACTTGAATGGAAAATCCTACAAAAAGTTGTGGATTCGGCCCAGTCCATCATGGGTAAAGCTCTCCCCACTACTGAGCACATCTACACAGAGTATTATCATACTGTATTTGTCTCTACACTTTCTCTGTAACTTTCACATTATATCTTCATTCTGTTTTTAATACGTAGATACACTTATGTACAAAATAATCTGTCTGGATAGCATGCAAACAAAAGATTTTCACTGTATCTTGGCACATGTGAGAATGATAAATCAATTACAATCATCTTAGTTCCTGCCATATATTCTCCAGACATAGTGTCTCCATTTTTACATATCACATAGAAGGAAGATATTCAGGCCAGCAAATCTAACCTATCCTTTTAAGTAATCTCATTCTGCACTATTTTTCCTTGTAACTTATTCTCTCAACCTCCCCAACTAGGGTCAACTACAGTGGACAACTAACTTACTATCCTCATGCCTTTAGGATGTGGAGGAATCTGCAATTCCAGAGGAACGTCAAAGGAAGAATTTGTCACGATTCAGCACATCATGGAAACCAGCCTCCCCTCCATGGACTCTGTCTGCACTTCTTGCTGCCAGAGTAAAGCAGCCAATGTAATCAAAGACCTCACCCATCCTGGGTATTCCCTCTTCTCCCCTCTCTCATCAGGTTTGTTATGGCCCTGCCATCATATTGGCTCGCCTGCATGGCACTTTCTCTGTAACTGTAACAGTTTATTCTGCGTTTGGTCATTGTTTTCCTTTGTATCACCTCAATGCACTGTAATAACGAAATCTTCTGTATGGGTGGCATGCAAAACAAAGTTTTTCACTATACCTCAGTATATGAAAGAATATTAAACCAATTTACCAATTTATCAAAATTCCAGGCAATTGGCACCGGAGGCTGGGATCAAACCCTGTTAACTGGAGCTGTGAGACAACAGCTCTGCCAGCAGCATCGTGTGTCACCCTCAGTGGAAAGTGCTAAACAATGTTTGCAGATTACCTCCTTTCCACCACCTGTGTGTACTATATACAGAATGTGTTACCCAAGCACACCCATCATTTGGCCTGGTTCAATTTACAAAATTAAGTTCTGTAAAATTATTTGCTTTGAAGCTGTCTCTTCCTTTGGTAATCAGATTGGCAAATTGCTGATTACAATCTGAAACATTATGTTGCCTATTGAGAGCAAATGCTTTTGTTGTACAAACAGAGCAAGAGCGCACAAAAGGTCAACTTCGTCATACCTCTCATCACTGGCAATGAAATAAAAGATGCTCATTCACAAGGAAATAGTTGACACACCAAATCAGTCAAACCAAAAGGATTGATTTCTTTGGTATAAGTAAAATGGATTTTGTTGATTCTTCTGGTAATGTTTGTAATGAAGGGACTGATTGGCAGAACAGTTTAGATGCTAGCCTTTCTCTGTTGGGACTTACAGTCAAATTGATCTATGAACAATGGATGGGAAAATGTTCTCTGGCTGTCTTTGAGAAACCTATATGAAGCTAATTCTAGTTGTCATGGCAACATGAGAATGTACAGAATTGGAAAAGACTAACTGTAATCCACTTGGCTGGTTCCGAGTTTCAGCCATTTCAAATAGCTCTAAGAAGCATCAGTCTGCAAACAATATTGACCTAAAATTGCACACTTTTTCATTCACTGTTTGGGATCTGCCCATCTTTCACTCAGCCAACATTTACTGTCTATGCTTAATTGCCCTTGAGAAGGTGATGATGAGCTGTCTTCTTGAACTGCTGTACTCCTTCAATGCTGATGGGAAAGAGTTCTAAGACCAAGAATATATTTCTAAGTCAAGAGGGTGTGTAACTTGGAGGGAACCCGCATATGGTAGTGAACCTGTTGCCCTTCAATTTCTTGGCTGGTAGGGATTGAGAAATTAGGAGATGCTATTATAATAATCTGGGCAAGTAATTGCAGTGCATTTTGTAAACAGGATACAAAGCAGCCAGAGAGTGAAAGTGGTAAAGGGAAAGAGTGTCTAGAGCTGCAGATGGATGTAAGTCTGAGGAACCATGTAAATATCTGTACTATATATGGTGATTGGCTAGCCTCCTAAAATAACCTAACTCCTCTTTTTGCTTTCAAAAGGATCAAAAGCTTCACATTTTTGGAGCGAACGTAAGACCATAAGATATAGGAGCAGAATTAGGCCGTTTGGCTCATTGAGTCTCCTCTGCTATTCCATCATGGCTGATTTATTACCTTCATCATGGCTGATTTATTATCCCCCTCAAACCCATTCTCCTGCTTTTTCCTTGTAGCCTTTGACACCCTTAATATCAAGAATTTATCAATGTCCACTTTAAATATACCCAATAACTTGTCATCCGTGGCTATTGGTGACAATGAATTCAACAGATTCACCACCCTCAGCTAATGAAATTCCTCCTGATCTCTATTCTAAAGGGACATCCTCTGTTCTGAGTCTGTGCCCTCTGGTGATAGACTCCCCAACTATAGGAAACATCCTCTCCATGTCCACTCTATCTTGGCCTTTCAATATTTGATAGGCTTCAATGAGATTCCACATCATTCTTCTAAACTCGAACAAGTACAGGCCATTTTACTGTCCGTATGAAGTTGTCATGTTCTCCCTGTGAACACGTTGGTTTTCTCCTTCACCCAAAGATATGCAAATTTTAAATGCTTCTCTTGCAAAAAACTCTTTGTGTGGACAAAGGAATCCATCCTTGTTTAACCATGTAGATGCTTTGCAAGAAAGCCCACCAGTGCCTCTACTTCCTCAAGAGGCTAAAGAAGCTTAGCCTTTGACCCTCGGGTTAACTTTATCAATGCAACATAGGGCACATCCCATTCCACATCTCATGGCTTCTTACGGGAACCGCTCTGCCTTAGACCGCAGGAAACTGCAGAAGGTGTGGACGCAGCTCAGAACATCACAGAAACCAGCCTCCCTCTCATGGACTTTGTCTACACTTCTCATTGCCTTGGTAACACAGCCATCATAATCAAAGTTGCCATCCACCCTGGATATTCTCTTTTTGTCCCATCCTATCAGGCAGAAGATACAGGAGCAGGAAAAATGAACCACCATGTTTAAGGACTGCTTCATTTCCACTGTTAAAAGATTATTGAATGGTTCCCTGGAGTTTTGCATTTAATATTTTGGTAACATTTGGGTAGTTTTGTAAATATATTGTTTGATCAAACATTCTTGTTCATTTCAATAGCTCATTATGGGTTATACGTGTAAATGTGTGAATTGCATACATCATTATGTGCGTGCCTTACTTAAAGTAAAGAATGAAGTTAGATTCACATTGCAGACTCCTGTGTCTTCCTTTGAATACAATTAATGTTTTGATGTGGCGACAAGGTACTTTTAAAACAAACCTGAGATGGCTAGCGACCTGTTGAAGTGCAGTGAGCAACAACAAGTAAACACACAGTGCAATACATGCAGAAACTGTCAAGTTAAAAGAGTGGTACAACACAGAAGAATTTGTGGGTTCATAAACATTGAGAACCAGGTCACAATAATCATTAAGAGAAGCAGAAATGGCTGTCTATATTGGAAAGATCGACACTTTTGATTACACAACAGATAACTGGTTCACGGATAATGAGCTAATTGAACAGACCTTTGAAGCAAATGAAATAGCCAATGAAAAATGAGTACACTTTTGCTAAGTGTGTTGGGTTTAAAGGCATACAGTTTGTTTTAGAGTTTAATTGCTCCAACCAAACCAGATCAAATGAGCTTTGCTCCTATTGTCAAAGTAATGCAGAATCATTTAGAACCAAAAGCATTGTTGATTGCAGAATGCTTTAGGTTTCATAAGTGCAATCAAAAGGAAGGGGAGTCTATTTCAGCATATGTGGCTGAATTGAAGAGATTATCTGAGTATTTTCAGTTCGGTAATGAGCTTAAAGATGCACTGAGTTTGTAGAATCTGACAAGAAAACATTCAAAGGTGGGTTCTACTGAAGCACAACTTACATTTAAAAGAGCAGTTGACACAAAATTGCGAAGTCTAAACAAAACCCAAACAGGCTGAACAAATTGTGTTACCATCGTGGCAGGGGCTCACATACACCACACCAATGCAGGTTTAAAGGCAAAAATTGCAGGAAATGCAACAAAATAGGACATGAACAAAGAGCATATTTGGCAGACCAAAATAAATGGACTGCACAGGGAATAGAAAATTTTAAAAAGTCAGTTTGCCATTTCAAAAAGAGCACTAATCTGCATCTGCATGCAGTTGATGAAAAATCTGATAACGATGAGAGTGATGCAGGACTGGGCACCCTTGAGGTTTACGGTGAGAAAACTAACAATAAACAAGCAATATTGCTTATACCAGAAGTGACTAACAAATTAATTAAAATGAAATTGGACACTAGTTCAGCTGTTCCAGTCATTCCACAAATTGAGTTTGAGCAGCATTATAGAGATACTAAATTGAAGGCTGCAGATATCCAACCAAAAACTTATACTGGAGAAAAAAGATATCAGCTGTGGGAATGACATTTCTAGCAGTGAAATACAGCAATGCACAAGACACATTGATCTTGTATGTGGTAAAAGCAGGAGGACCAGCATTGTGGGGCATGATTGGCTGAGTAAACCACAACTTCATTGGAGACTTGTTCGCCATTTGCATGCCACATCCCCTGCAATAGGGTCAACTGAAAGCAAAATAAGAAAGGCACTGGGTGATGCCATAACTGTTTTCATGGTATATCCTGAACCGTTGGTCAACAGAGGGTAAACGGGTGCTACTGCCAGCCTCTGTGTCTCTGGTTGGAAGCATGAAAGGACAACGCTGCTCAGAGGAATCATGAAAACAGTGACCCAGCTACAACAGTTTTCGTAGGCAATATATCTGAGCAAGCTTCTGATATGTCACCATGGACAGTTACTTGTGAAATGTGGCTTGGTTTTAAACTGGAAGAAAGTTCAAGGAGCTTCAAGAAAGTTGCAAGTAGTCATTCAGCTTTTGTGAGTATATAGAACCGGAATCTACTCTGCATGGATTCAGGTTAGTGCATGGAGTTCAAGAGGGAGACAAACAGCTGCTTGTAAAAGTCGATGCAAAGATTAAAGCCCAGCGGGATGAATGGAAGGCCAGAAAGAAAGGGGTCAATGGAGCTACGAAAACAGAGGATTCATCGGCTGATGCTGTGGATGAGGAAGACAAGTGGAGCAATCAGCTCGTAAAGGGGGCAATAGAAGGATTAATAAGAGAATACTCCAGTGAACTGAATGTACCTTCCCAAGATCAAGATGCACAAACCAGAAGAAGAAAAAGGAAGGAGAAAGAAAAAGGTGTCCAGAGCTGTCAGAACCATTTCCTGCGGTCTCAGAGTCAACTCCTACTGCCAAAGAGGAGGCTCCAGAATATGAGATAGTTTCACAGCCACAAATCTCACTTGCCAAGAAGAGTGATCCCCCTTGTCAAGAAAGACATTATCCCACAAGAGTAAGAAACCCTTCACAGCAATGGGACAATTTAAAATTTACTATGCTGTGGATGTCTATATATAGTAGTTGTACTATACATTATATTGTGTATGTAGCTGAGATGCATTCTCTATTGACTTGGAGTTTATAGCCAAGCAGGGAGGAGTGTTGTGTATTTAATTGTTCAGTAATATTTGAGTAATCTTGTAAATATATTGTTTGATTAAGCTTCCTTGTTTGTTTCAATAATTCACTATGCATCATATGTATACGTCATGACGCTACCACATGATATGTGCACGCCTCAGTTAAAATAAAGAATGAATTTAGACTCACATTTCAGACTCTCATGTCTTCCTTTGAATTATTTTAATGTTTTGGAGTTACAAAAGAAACAACAAAATAAACTCCTGTCCTCACAATCTATCTCATTGTGCATTTTGGCCTTGCACCTTCTTGTCTACCTGCACACTTACTCTGTAACAATAATGCTTTATTTTGTATTCAGTTGCTACTTTTCTGTTGTACTCGTTTTACTGATGCAATGAAATTATCTATGTGGATAGCATGCAAAACAAACCTTTTCACTGTACTGCATTGTATGTGACAGTAATTTACAATAAATAAAATAAATTCGAGAAATTCCTCAGGAAATTATAAACATAGGACATTCAATAAAGGCGAAGATAGCCTTCATTTGAAGCCATCATCAATAGTCAACAAAACTGTGCCAACCAGACAGCATAGATTACAGTAAAAATCAATCTGCTGGAGGAACACAGTGGTAGGGGTAATTGAGAGGGCAAGGCAGGGACTGGCAGGTGATGGGTGAAATCAGGTCTATTATATCGTTACAACACCTACAATCATTTGTTTTTCTGTTTTACAGCTCCACCATGAACTCTTCAAGGTATGCCTGTTTATTCTTCCAGCTTTCAATCAGAATGCTTTAAACCTTCTCATGTTACTCCATCCTCTGTAGTTTCTACAGCTCTTCTACTCTTCACCAATGTGTTCATTTCTGTCCTCACCCGGCTAGACCTATCGCCTATTAGGCGCTGCTTTACAACCACCCCACCCTCACCCCTTTAGAGCAATACAGTCATACTCCTCCCATCCTTCTACCTACCCAAATTTCTCTTAAATGTTGAAATCAACCCCACATCCATCACTTGGACTGGCAGCTTGTTCCACATTCTCACTGCCTGCAGATGAAGATGTTCCCCCTCATATTCCCCTTAAACATTTTGCTTAGCCCATGACCTCTAGATATAGTCTCACCCAACCTCAGTGGAAATAGCCCGCTTGCATTTATTCTATCTATATCACCTATAAATTTGTGTACCTCTATCAAATCTCCTCTCCATCTTTTACATTCCAGGGAATAAAGCTCTAATCTATTCAAATTTTCCCTATAACTCAGATCCTCATGTTCCGGCAAAATCCTTGTAACTTTTCTCTGCACTCTTTCAATCATATTTACATCTTTCCTGTAGGTAGGTGACCAAAACTACACACAATACTCCAACTTAGGTCTCACCTACATCTTATACATTTTTAACATAACATCCCAATACTTTGATCTATAAAGGCCAATGTGCCAAAAGCTTTCTTTAGGAACCTATCTACCTGTGATGCCACTTTCAAGGAACTATTGATCCATATGCCCAGATCCTTCTGTTCTACTGCACTCCTCAGTGCCCTACCGCTCACAGTGTAAGACCTACCCTGGTTGGTCTTCCCAATCTACAAACAGTTGTAGGCATTAAATCCCACCTGCCATTTTTCAGCCCATTTTTCTAACTGGTCCAATCCATCTGCAATTGTTGAAAGCTTTCCTCGCTATCCACTACATCCCCTATCTTGGCGTCATCCACAAATTTGCTGATCCTGTTTACCATATTATCATCCAGATCAATGATACAGATGACAAACAACAATGGACTCAGCATTGATCCCTGCGGCACACCACTAGTCACAGTCTTCCAATCAGAGAAGCAGCCATCTACTACCACTCTCTGGCTTCTCCCACGAAGCCAATGTCTAATGCAATTTACTATCTCATTCTGAATGCCGAGTGACTGAAACTTCTTGACCAACCTCCCATGTGGGGCCTTGTCAAAGGCCTTGCTAAATTCTATGGAGGCAACTTCCTCTGCTTTGCCTTCATCAATTTTTTTTCTGGTAACTTCCTTGAAAAGCTCTATAAGATTGGTTAGACATGACCTACCAAGCACAAAGTCATGCTGACTGTCCCTAATCATTCCCTCACCATCGAAATACTTACATATCCAACTCTAAGAATACCTTCCATTAACTTTCCCACTGTTGATGACAGGCTGACCAGCATATCATTTCTTGACTTATTCTTAGAGCCTTCTTTAAACAACAGAACAGCATTAGCTATCCTCCCATCTTCCAGCAGCTTACCTGTGGCGAAGGATATTTTAAATATCTCTGCTAGGACTCCTGCAATTTCTGCACTAAAATGAGAAAAATCCCATCTGCCATTTTTCTGCACTACTTTCTGCCAATTTCTGCACTAGCCTCCCACAGGTTCTGAGAGAACACCTTGTCGGTCCCTGGGGATCTATCCACCCTAATTTTCCTCAAGACAGCAAACACCTCCTCCTCTGTAATTTGCAAAGGGCCCATGAGCTCACTGCTGCATTGGCTCAAATCTATAAACTCTCTCTATCTCTTGAGTAAATACAGAAGCAAAAAAATC
The DNA here is from genome assembly GCF_030028105.1 of Mobula birostris. Taxonomy (NCBI): domain Eukaryota; kingdom Metazoa; phylum Chordata; class Chondrichthyes; order Myliobatiformes; family Myliobatidae; genus Mobula; species Mobula birostris. Next base: position 123,837,778 of record NC_092371.1, read on the forward strand.
CATTTAAGATCTTCCCCATCTCTTTTGGCTCCATGCATAGATGATCACTCTGATCTTCCAGAGGATCAATTATATCCCTTGCTATCTTTTTGTTCTTTATATATCTGTAGAAGCCCTTAGGATTCTCCCTTACCTTGTCTGCTAGAGCAAACTTATACCTTCTTTTAGCTATCATGATGACCTTCTGAAGTGTCCTCTTGCATTTCTTATACTCCTCAAGTACCATATTTATTCCTACCTGCTATGCACTTCCTTCTTTTTCTGAACTAGTGCCTCAATATCTCTCAAAAACTAAGCCTCCCTGGAACCGGTTATCCTTGCTTTTTATTCTGACAGTAACATGCAAACTTTATCTAGGCTATTTCCCCTTTACACTTTTAGTCCTGATCCAAAGCATCGACTTTCCCTCTGCCTTCACAGATGCTGTCTGACCCACCCAATTTCCTTCAGCTGTTTGCTTTTTGCTCCCAGATCCAGTGTCTGCAGTATATAGTATTGGAATGGATTGCAGTAATGGGTGAAAGATTACTGAGGGCAGCTGGGCAATGCTTTACACCCAAATTAGTAGGGATTTGTAACACACTGCCGAAAAGGGAGTTAGACTCACAGAGTTTACTTACATTTAAAGAGCACTTGAATGAGCACATCTTGTGGGGGTAATTTACAGACTACAGACTGAAGACTGGCAAGTGAAATCACTCTTGAGAGATTCCCGTAGGGTGGGAAGGTCACAATGAATTGTCAATGAAGAAAAATTAGACAGACTAGGCTTGTATCTACTGGATTTCAGAAGACAGAGAGGTGACAACTGAAATATCCAAAGGGAAAATCTAGAACTCAGAATTACTGTTTAAAAAAGGAATCATCCGCTTATGAGAGCTTTTCTTTCTCTAAGGGTTGTGATTCATTGAAACTTTTCCTCAAAGGGTGGTATTATGAGAGCCTTAAGGTTTTTGTGAAGGAAACTTCTGACAGATTTTTAATAAGCATGATGGTAGACAGGAGACGAAGTCGTACACAAGTCAGCGATGATGTTAAAGTATAGTGCAGACTCAAAAGGTTGAACTATTCCTGTTCTTAATCTGCACGTCGGTTTATCTGTATGGGGCCTGCTTTTAGACTTCAAACTTGGAATATAGAATGGGACATTAAGTTGCAGTTGCATAAGCTGTTAGTGAGGCTGCATTTGAGGTAGTGTGTACAGTTTCGGTCACCGTATTATAGGAAAATGTGCTTAAACTGGTAAGAGTGCAGAAAATATTTACTTCGCCAGCTCTAGTGAACCCGAGATATCAGGGGAGGTTGGCACGGCTAGGTCTTTATTCCTTGGAATGTAGGGTGACCTTATAGAAACGTTTACAGTTCTGAGAGGCTCAGATAAGGTGGTTGTTAACAGTCTTTAGGAGTCCAAAACTAGGGGACATAGATTTAGGATGATGAGCATGTGGAATGAGTTGCCAGCGGAAGTGGTTGAGGAAGCTACATTTACAGTAGGAAACACAGGGATAGGTACATGGAGGGTTGGGGCTGATGGACTGAACACAGGAAATCGGGACTAGCTGGGTGACCATCGTGGTTGGCATGACATGGTTGGGATAAAGGGCCTGAATCTGTGCAATGTTGCTTTATGACCCTATGATTCTAATTTTTTCCTTTACAGCTTGGGTTAAGGTGAAGGAGAAAGGCTGACACTCTGGTGGGTATATTGACAGTGAAGTTTGGGGTCCATCCAGCAAAAAGCATCTACTCAAGTCCAGGACTGAGGGGACGTCAGGAACTTTAACGTGCATTGGCTCAGAACAGAAGTGGTGGTCCTGAATCAGAAGATTGTGGGTTTGAACACCACATCAGAGGCTCGAGTAGTGAAACTTCGACTGTTAAAAAGAACTGATGCCACGTACTCGTCTGTCATGTTAAAGCAGAGGGATATGCTTTGCATTGACATTAGTATGCAGAGGGGTATTACTGGGCCAAATAGTTTGCTTCTGTGCTGTATGTCTCTATGACAAAACTAAGTGCTAATTAGTGAGAATTTTTTGATGCAGTCAGATGCTGAATTTAAATTTCATTTTCGTGGAGCCATAGATACAGCCACGGAAACAGGTTCTTCGGCCCACAGTGTGCCTATCATCAATGATCCAGTTACACTAATCCTCCGTTAATCCTGTTTAACTCTTTCCACTTTCCCATCAACTCCCCAGATTCTACCCTTCACCCACACAAGAGGGGCAATTTTCAGTGGCTAATTTACCTATAAATTTGCACATCTTTGGTATGAAGGAGGAAACCCACGTGTTCACAGGGAGGACATACCATCTCCACAGAGACAGCACCTGATCTCTGGCATTATGAGGCAGTGGCTCTATCAGCTGCATGGCTTCACTACCTTCATCACAGGGCTGGCCTTGACGTGCTTCATGGTCATGCTGGGATGCCATGAAAGTATGAAAGGCAAGCGACAGGTGCAAAATCCATTCTTCCGCATCCAAAAGATGAGTGATATGTCAAAGAAGCTTCTTCTTGATGGAACCTTGATTTGTCCTTCAGCCCACAGTGAACTTTAATTCCTCAGTCTTATCATTTCAGAGGATCTGACCTGTGAAGAAGGCACATCAGCACATCTAATTCCTGAGAAGTTTTCAAAGATTCAGCATGTCATCCAAAACTGTGACGGACTTCTGTAGATGACAGTGGATAGTATACTGACTGGTTGCCCCATGGAAACACCTATGCCCTAGAATGGAACAGCCGACAAAAAGTGGTGTATACAACCCAGTTCATCACAGGTCAAACCCTCCCCACCACTAAGCACATCCAAGGAGAACTGTCGTTGCAAAGCAGCATCCATCAGCAAGGACCCTTGCTGCTACCATCAGGATGGAGGTACAGGAGCCTTAGGTGTCAAACCACCAGCTTCAGGAGCAGTTATTACCCCTCATCCATCAGGCTCCTGAAGCAGAAGGGATAACTTCACTCTCCTCAACACGGAACTGATTCCACAAAATATAGGCTCACCTTCAAGGACTCTATAACACATGTTCTCAATATTTATTTATCTATTATTATTTAATACTAATATTAGATTAGATTATGAGGACACACAGTCCTCTTTTATTGTCATTTAGTAATGCATGCATTAAGAAATGATGCAATGATTTTCCAGAATGATATCACAGAAACACATGACAAACCGACTTAGACTAACAAAAACCACATAATTATAACATATAGTTACAACAGTGCAAAGCAATACCATAATTTGATAAGAACAGACCATGGCACAGTAAAAGTCTTAACGTCTCTCGAAAGTCCCATCATCTCACGCAGACGGTGAACCGCCAGCACCGCAAACTTGCCAATGCAACATCCCGGAAGCATCCGACCACAGTCCGACTCCGAGTCCGTCCGAAAACTCTGAGCCTCCGACCAGCTCTCCGATACTGAGCACCGAGCACCATCTCTGCTGAGCGCTTCGACCCTGGCCCCGGCAACAGGCAATAGGCAAAGCCGAGGATTTGGGGCCTTCCCCTCCGGAGATTCTCGATCGCACAGTAGCAGCGGCAGCGAAGCGGGCATTTCTGAAGTTACTCCAGATGTTCCTCCATGCTTCTCACGGCTGTCTCTATCAAGTCCGGATTGTGCACGGCCCCCTAGTTAACACATATGATATTAATTCGGAACGGCCACGCGCGCTGCGTTGCGCTGCCATCTTCTCCTCCCTATTTAGATTTTCTTTTTGTATTTGCACAATATGCCATCTTTTGTACATTGGTTACTTGACCATCCTTGTGTGTAGTATCTCATGATTTTATTGTGTTTCTTTGTACTTACTGTGAATACTTGCAGGAAAGCCAATCTCAGTACGGTATATGGTGACAGATATGTACTTTGATAATAAATTTACTTTGAATTTAGTTTGGACATTGTCCATGCTTTGGTCAGGAACTTCCCTTGCAGCTGCTGGATTTACGGCACACCTTTAGACAAGAAATGGCACTAAATCTCAATAACAAGAGGGACAAGGTTAATTAAATCTGGGAATATCAGTCCTTTACATCCTACAACTAATACAGAGCAAGTCTCTCTGTTTTAGCATGGCAAATAGCAACACAGCATCAGCTTTCATTCTGGAGGACAGCTTTTCTTATTCCAAAAATAGATTTTATTCATGATAAAAAATATATACAAAAGGAAAAAAAGAGAATAAATACCTTTTACATTCTTTGTCATTACATTACATAGTATAAACTTTAAAAAGAGATGGGGAAAAAACACAAACATAGCACCACCACCTTTTAATATGCAGGGGGCTTCCCCTCCTGACTCAGCTCCTCCCTATGTGATAGTGGCAGGGGTCTGTACTGTGGTCCTTCCCTACTAGGGTTGAGCATTGGCCTGTTGCCAATCTTGGCTGCACTGCTCAAGTCTCCGATGCGGTGCTTGAGCACACAATCTTCTGACTCAGAGCCTCCAGTTCTGAGCCAATACACATTCAAGATCATGAAGTCCCCTCAGCCCTGAACTTGAGTTGCTGGATGGATCCACTGTACCAACCAGTGCATCTGCATTTCACTTATATCCTAACCCAAGCCACAGACTACACTCAGGCAAACTATTAGAGACATACATGGCAGGAAACGACCTCACAATCTACCTTATTACGATTTTGCACTTTATTATCTGCCTGCTCTGGCACTTTGTTTGTGGCAATTACACTTTACGCTGCATTGTTACTGTTTTACCTTGTTCCGCCACATGGCGCTGTGTAATGATTTGATCTGTATGAACAGTACATCAGTCAAGCGCTTCACAGTATTTTGGTACATGTGACATTGCTGCTGCCATCAGGAAGTTGGTACAAGAACTTCATAACTCCCACCACCAGGTTCAGGAACAGTTATTACCCCTCAACCAGCAGGGGTACTTCACTCAACTTCACCTGCCCCTGCATAAAAATGATGGACTCACTTTCAAGGACTCTTCATCTCACGTTCATGATATTTATTGCTTATTTATTTCTCATTATTTCTTTGTTTTTGTATTTGCATAGTTTGTTGTCTTTTGCACACTGGTTGAATACTCAACTTAGTGTGGTCTTTCATTGATTCTATTATGGTTATTATTCTGTTATGGATTTATTAAGTATGAATCTCAGGGTTGTAAATGGTGAAATATATGTACTTTGATAATAAATTTACTTTGAACTTTAATAAATCAATACTAATATTAATGCAGATAGCATACAAGCCCTTTCACGCATTTGAACATACAAATTACAAGAAGGCCATTCAGTCCTCAAGCCTGCTTCACCATTTAAAAAAAAAATCATGTCTGATCACATATCTCACCACCATTTCCCAGTCATTTTCCTACATCCCTTTGTGTTTATCCTGTATTGGTGTTCTTAAGATTTGGAAGGTTGTGCGGAGTATGAGGGAATGAGAGCAGCTCTTTCACAGTGGCAGAGCGTATGAAGGGCCTGCTGTGCTGTGTATTTCTTTGATTCCACCAGGAGCTGATATATAACCCATCTGTTGCACCAAGAGTTACACAGAATTATCCTTCATTATGCACGAGATTTAGCCACAACCCCTACTCTTTTGCAGAGCTTGTAACTCTTGCCGCATATTTTTTGATCAAAGCCAATCCATGGGGCCACATTGACCACAGCTGACTCCATGGGCAATTCTTACTAATAGCCTGCACATTGAACACATTTGACCATTAGATGTTACAGATTATGCAAGGTCCCAGCCACTCGTGGACCAATGGAACAGGACAATTACTGTCCATTAAATATTTCACAGAGTACTTTACATGCTCAGCTTATCCCAAAAACAGCTTAAAGCTGAGAGAGCATCTCTAGAGTATAGTCACTCCTATAATGCAGAAACACAGGGTCAGTTGGCATGCAGCAAGCTCCCCCAGATCTGCATTGTAGGCACTATTTATTTATCTGTAGGATTAGAGCTTGTTGTCATGTCCTGCTTTTATCATATCCTTTCTTATTCAAAACTGTCAGAGGAAATCCTGCTGCTGTGAGACTGGAATCATAGACAGCGTACAGACAGTAGGTTTCTTCCCACATGAGACTTTCGAAAACCAGGTAAGTTTTTTGCGATGGTAGATGAAAACCCCCCAAAACATGGCAGATGCTGGAAAACAGTCGATGCTGCTAACACTTAGAAGGGGAGGCAGCATAGTGCAGAGTGAAACGGTTAATACTTCACATCTGAGATTCTGAATGAGAACTGGAAAAGAGAAACAAAGTTACTTTAATTATTATTATCATCATCATTATTTAAGATGGAGACGCATTTGTCACAGCAGCTTCTACAGGCTCAACCAAAGGTGTTATTGTCCTTTTTAACTGTACTTTTATATGCTCACAAGACCCTGCTGGACATTAAGAACTTAAAGTACTGCTGGTCTACCCCATCAGCGAGCTGCTCATTGGCAGGGAAACTGAAGGAGCTGGACTTGGAGGGGATTGTGCGGCTGCCTGCATCAGGGGCATCGGAGAAGTCAGTGCGCGAAGGGGGTGTAACAGTGAGTGATCATCTTAGTTGCTTTTCTTGTGACCACAAGACCCTCTTGAGACATCGTTAATGTGGAATGCTGCAAGTCCAGTTTACTAATTCATTGGGGGATGGCGGGGGATCTGTGTGGCACTGGTCATAGAAAGGACTAAGTCTCAAGACACAGCCTGTTTACAGCCACACAGGAGAGAGGCATCAGAGTTGGTGTGCTCCATTGGAGATGACATGGTGCAGCATCCATGCTGGAATTAATACTGACCCCAGTGTTTGCTCAGCTGAAGTCAAGCCGTATTGTGTTCGACTGCGTACTGCTGCAGCATTCATGGACTCGAGGACTTTGGACTGTATAATTTTTGTGTGACTATCTGTCACTGATGTCATATATGCACTTGCTAACTTACAAGTGCTTTATATGCCTTGTGCTGTATGTAACTGCTGGTGTTGTGTTTTCCACCTTGGCCCTGGAGTAACGCTGTTTCACTTGGCTGTATTGATTGGTACTATGTATGGTTGAATGACAAATAAACTTAAACTTGAGAAGGTGGGAGAATGGGTTTGAGAAAAAAAAATCAGCTATAATTGAATGGTGGAGAAAATTTGATGGGCGGAAAGGCCTAATTCTGTTCCTATATTAGCTCCTAGCCCTAGCAGAGGTATTTAGTGACAGGTGAGGTACTGGGTGTTGGCACGTGGCCAAGTGGTTAAGGCATTCGTCTGGTGATTTGAAGGTCGCTAGCTCAAGCCTTGGCTGAGGCAGCATGTGTGTCCTTGAACAAAGTACTTAACCACACATTGCTCTGCGACGACATCGGTGCCAAGCTGTATGGGTCTTAATGCCCTTCCCTTGGACAACATTGGTGGCATGGAGAGGGGAGACTTGCAGCATGGGCAACTGCTGGTCTTCCATACAACCTTGCCCAGGCCTGCGCCATGGAAACCTTCCAAGGCTCAAATCCATGGTCTCATGAGACTAACGGATGCCTAAAAAGAGGTACTGGAAGATTGTAGGATAACTATTGTTGTTCTGCTGTTTAAGAAAGGCTCTGAGAATAAATCACGAAATTCTAGGCCAGAGAGCCTGATATCAGTAGTGGGAAAGTTATTGGAGGGTATTCTAAGGAACCAGATATATGAATATTTTGATAGACAGGGACTGATTAAGAATAGTCTGCATAGCTTTGTGCATGGTAGGTTATATCTAAACAATTTTACAGAGTTTTTTGAGAAAGTTACCAGAAAACGTGATGATGAAGGTAAGCTAGTGGATATTGTCTATATGGACTACAGCAAGGCATTTGACAAGGTCCCACACGGGAGCCTGGACGAGGAGGATCAATCACTAGGCATGCAAGATGAGGTAGTAAATTAGATTAAACACTAGCTCTGTTGGGGAAACCAGGCAGGGGTGGTAGAAGGTTGCCTCTCTGACCGGAGGCCTGTGACTAGTGGAGTGCTACAGGGATTGGTGCTGGGCCTATTGTTGTTTGTCCTCTATGTCAACGATTTGGATGATAATATTGTTTACTGCATCAGCAAATTTGCCGATGATACATGATTACGGGTATAGTGGACAGCAAGTAAGACTATCAATGTTTTCAGTGGGATCTGAAACAGCTAGAAAAATGGCCTGAAAAAGGCAGGTGGAATTTAATGAAGACAAATGTAAAGTGTTGCACTTTGGGCAGACCAACCAGGATAGGTCTTAAACAGTGTGCGGTCAGGCACTGAGGAGTGCAGCAGAACGAAGGGGTCTGAGAATACAGATCCATAATTCATTGAGAGTGGCTTCACAGGTAGATAGCATCATTAGCCTTTATTTCCTGTGGAGCATCAAGAAAGCTCACCTCTGTCCCAGGATACTGACGGACTTTTACCGCTGTATCGTTGAGAGCATACTCACCAACTGCATCTCAGTGTGACATGGCAATTGTCCCGTATCAGACCACAAAGCTCTCCAGCGTGTGGTGAAAACTGCCCAGCAGATTATCAGCACCCAATTGCCCACCATTGAAAACATCTACCATAAATGCTACCTGGGCAGGGCGAAAAGCATTATCAAGGATGCATCTCACCCTAACCATGGTCTTTTTACTCTCCTCCCATCCAATAGGCACTACAGGAGCCTCCACTCCCACACCAGCAGGCACAGGAAGAACTTCTTCCCTGAGGCTGTGACCCTGCTGAACCTCACATCACAGCGCTAAGCAGTATTGCGCCCATATTGTTCTGCCTCAGTACTTTTATATTTGCGTGCTGTAGTACTTACTTGTTGTTCACAGTTATTTTGTAAATAACACTATTCTTTGCATTTCTGGTTAGATGTTAACTGCATTTCATTGGCTTTGTATCTGTACTCGGCACAATGACAATAAAGTTGAATCTAATCTAATTAAGAAAGTTTCTGGCACATTGGTCTTCATAGATCAAAGTATTGATTACAGGAGTTGGGATGTTATGCTGAAGTTGTATGAGACATTGGTGAGGCCTAATTTGTAGTATTGTGTGCTGTTTTGGTCACCTATCTACAGGAAAGATATAATAAAAATTGAAAAAGTGCAGCAGAAATTTACAAGGATGTGCTGAGACTGGAGGACCTGACTTACAAAGTTCAAATTTCAAAGTTCAAAGTACATTGATTATCAAAGTATGTATACATTATGCAACCTTAAGATTCATCTCCTTACAGGCAGCCACAAAGCAAAGAAACCCAAAAGGACCCATTAAAAAATATATCGTTAAACACTCAATGTGCAGAGAGAGAAAACAAAGCATGCAAACAATAAATGTGTTCTGAACTGAAGAGAGTCACAAAGAGAGTCCTTCCACAGACCCTTAGTTCAGTGCAGAGTGAAGCAGTGAGCTGAACCAGCCCATCCCTTGCTTCAGGCCCTGACACCCGGAACTTTACAATCTTTCTTTTTCAATCTTTTTATTAGTTTCATAAAAATAAACATAACATGGTAATGGTACGAAGTTATTGGGAATACATTGTTATAATTAACATAAGTGATTATAAAGCCAGTTAACACTTAAATGATAAAACTCCCAATCATATAGGATACAAATGAATAATATAAAACAAAGAAAAATATCTAAAAAAATCGTGAAAAAGGAAACCCCCCCCCAAAAAAAAACTAATCTAAACAGAATTAATCAACGAAACTAAAAAAAGACCTGGGCTGTTTTGTAACATCGTAAAAAAAAAGAGAAAGAAAAAACCTTAGTGTCAACGACTCCGTTCCTCTCAACCAACATTACAAAGAAGTAAAATATGAAAATATATATGAAAATGTTGAATAAATGGCCTCCAAGTCTTTTCAAATTTAATAGAGGGATCATAAACAACACTTCTAACTTTTTCCAAATTTAAACACAGCATAGTTTGAGAAAACCAATGAAATGTGGTAGGAGGATTGATCTCTTTCCAATTCAGCAAAATGGATCTTCTAGCCATTAAAGTAAGAAATGCAATCATCCGACGAGCTGAAGAGGTTAAATGATTTGATTCTATCACTGGTAACCGAAAAATAGCAGATTTAAATCTTTTTCAGAAAGGTGTTGTAGCAATTATTTATAATATAATTATGAATTTATGTCCTGATGTATCTAATAAAACTAAAACTGATTGGGAAAGAGAACTTAAGATCACCGTACCGATTGAAAAATGGGAAAAAATTCTTCAATTAGGTAACTCATCCTCTATATGTGCTAAACATGCATTGATACAGTTTAAAGTAGTGTGCAGGGCTCATATATCCAAAGATAAATTATCTCATTATTACTCTTATATAAATCCTATATGTGATAGATGTCATTCTGAGATAGCTTCTTTAACTCACATGTTTTGGTCATGTCCTTTGTTGAAAAAATATTGGAAAGATATTTTTGGAACTTTACAATCTGATCTAGCACCTATATCCTCGTCCAAACACTGGGTTCAATTGCTTTGATACTCTCTGGGGCTCGGCACTCGCCGCCTCAATTTGGCTCGCACCTGACCTTTCCAATTTGTCCGGGTGCTTAAATTGTCATCCAAACATCAGGTTTAGTCACTTCAGTACATTCTGTGGCCTAGGCCCCACCACCTCAATTAGACCTGAACCCGATCTTTGCAATTTGGCCCGGCACTTAATTTGATTGAACTTCAGCGATGGGCCTGCTGCCACACTTTGCCTCAGTTCTGCAGCACTGTATTACCTCCAAGTCCAAAAGTAAGTTATAGGCTATTGTTAGAGATGATTGTTTACCAGCAAAAGAGTTATTAACAAAGCATTTAGCTGTTTTCTTTGTTTCATTGACCACCAGTCAGAAGTCGCTGCGAGATTGAATAGTTTAGGAATTTATTCCCTAGAATGTAGAAGATTTGATGGAGGTATACAAAATTGAGCAGTATGGATAGAGTAAACACAAGCAGGCTTTTTCAGTTGAGGTTGGGAGAGACTACAGCTAGAGGTCATGGATTAAGGATGAGAGGTGGAATGTTTAAGGAGAACATGAGGGGAAATCTCTTCACTCAGAGGGTGATGAGAGTGTGGCGTGAACTGCCAGCGCTTTCGATTTCAACACTTAAGAGAAGTTTAGATAGTTACATGGATGGGAGAGGTGCAGAGGGCTGTGAGACTATGCAGTTTAAATCATTCAGCATGGACCAAATTGGCCAAAGGGCCTGTTTCTGTGCTGTAGTTTTCTATGACTCTATGACTCTGTATCTTACTTCTTATGGTCTTATTATCTTTGAATTACCTTTTTTATTTTTTTTTGTAATTTATTTTTTATTGAATTTCATCATCAAACAAACATTTAATTACTTGAACTTGAATGCTCAGTAGTCATGTTCCATCAGGAAAACCAGCCTCCTCTTCATTGACTCTGCCTATGCATCTCACTGCCTCCAGAAAGCAACCAATATAATCAAGGATCTTTTCCTTCCCAGTTATTCTCCCTTCTCTCTCTGTCCTTTGGACAAGAGACACAAAATCTTGATAGGATGCACAACCAGGCTCAAGGACAGCTTCTAACCCACTTTCAAAAGATTCTTGAGAAGATCTCTGGTCCAAAAAAGAACCTCTGATATCTCCGTCCACACGTCATGACCCCTGCACTTCATTTAACCACCTGCACTGTACCTTCCCTGCAATTGTAACATTATACTTTACATTCTGTTATCGTTTTTCTTTTCCCTTTGTTCTACCTCAATGTACTTCTATATGGAACAATCTGTATAGGTGACATACAAAACAAAGCTTTTCACTGTAACGTGGTACATGTGACAATAATAAGCCAATTAACAATTGACCTTTGAACTAACTGTTTGAAATTGATATTATAGCCTTCTATGTATCGGTCTAATAATGGAAGTAAAGTACGTTTTTTCACTTTGACATGGGTCTGGACACAAGGGATGATGTCCTTGAAGCACCATTTGATGATTTTAGGTTCAGACAAAACCTTCTACCTGAAACAAGCAGACCTTCTATAACCTCTCTACAGGGTGTGTGTATTTCCAACTGATATTTTGCTGGCATTGTTGTAGGATGTAGTCAGTTCCCGCTGGCTGCAGAGTGAAGTGGCAGCCAAGTTTGTCAAATCTAATTTAGAAACAGCATCCTTCAGTGTTTTGGAACCATTGCAAAATGGAAGGAGGCTATTTGTAGAACAATCCATACTATTTCCAACTTATTTCACCACAGAGGAGGCCATTTAACCCATTGTGGGTATGCTAGCTCTTAGCAAACAATTTCCATCATCCAATTGTTCCCCTGTGACAGGGCTATCAGTCTTCCATTGGCTTCAATTTAGTTATGGGGTACATAAGGGTAACTTACAGTAGGCAGTTAACCTGAAGTGTGCCAGTGCTAATGGCTTCCAGTGTGTAGATAAACAGCAGACTCTGGGGAGAGTTGATAGAAATGTCAGGTGTCTGAGTCCATCTCCCAGAGTGGAACTGTCAGAGCATAGCTTTAAGGTGAGAAGGGAAAAGATATAGGAGATTTATTGGACAAGTTTTCGTAGAGAGAGAGAGAGCGAGAGAGAGAGAGAGAGAGTGCCTGGAACATGTTACCTGAGGTGGTAGTGCCAGCAATATTTAGGAGACAATTAGATAAGCACATGAATAGACAGGGAATGGAGGGGTGGTGCAGGCAAATGGATTGCATCAGGGTCAGCATAGACACTGTGGGCCAAAGGGCCTGTTTCTGGGCTTATTTGTTCTATGTTCTATATTGTCCAATAAAATAGAATTCCTGTAAGATTAGTGGAAATGAATGCTTGATGGTCAGCCCAGATTTAGTGAGTAAAGTGTTTGCTACTATGCTATATCTTCTTGTGACTCTATTAACTCAACAACACATTTTTATTTTGGGAGAGTGCAACATGTAAATTAACAACATAAGCACAAGCAATTCTGCAGATACTGGAAGTGCAGAGTAACACATGCAAAATGCTGGAGGAACTCAGCAGGTCAGGTAGCATCCAAGAGGTCTCAGCATGAAATGCGGAATCTTTATTCCTTTCCTTAGATGCTGCTTGGCCTGCTGAGTTCCTCCAGCATTTTGTGTGCAAACTAGCCGCTCTGTTTGAATTATTCTAGCATGGAAACAGGCCCTTCAGCCCATCGAGACCACACTAGGGGATTGTTAGAGTTATTAAATATGTTCAAAAGTGTTTCAAGTTCTTTTAAAATGGTTTGTAGCACTTTTATTTGTTTAAGTGAATTTTTTTGAAATACTTACTTGTTAATGTTTTGCAACTTTCAAAGACATTCAGTAGGTTTTAATGTTTTGACAGAGCAGATGCATTGGCAAGTAGCTGACTGGCTGTGAAAGTTGGTTTCACCATCTGATGGTTGGACATCTTTTACCCATGTCCTCGCAGTGCCCATAATACAACATGAATCCTCTGTCAATACAGAGGGTCTGATCTCCCAACATTTTTCACAACACTTTTGGCCAGAGATGCATAAGATGTCTGTGCTTACATCACAAATCTGTTTATACTACTCCTACACCAATCACATTCTACTCTCCTTACATTCCCATCAAATCATGGAGTCAGAGTGCCATAGAGTCCCTTTTGCTCAACAGGTCCGTGAGGACCAAAATTCCTCTCTAAACCTGCCCCACTTGCCCACATTTGGCCCATATTCCTCAAAACCTTTCCCCTGATTTTGGCACTGGTTTATTTTGGTCACAGGTACCAAGACTCAGTGAAAAGCTTGCATACTGTTCATACAGAAGAAATCATTGTGCAGTGAATTGTAGTAGAATAAAATAAAGCAATAACAAAAATTCAAGTTTAATTGTCATTCAGCCATTTGCTGGTAGTTGTCCATCGTGTCCAACGATGAGATTTTTTAACGTGGAAAAGCCATTGCACTGGAGCAGTCCCATCCTTTTGCTCGCAAAAATCCAGGTCCAGTGTTACGAAAAAGCATCACAAACTGGGATCATGCTTGGTTGCAGTGGACGATCGTGACGTACTCTATACCTTGTCATGCTCTTCGGTCTCCACGGAGCGTTGCAGTACCTCCTGCTTAGCCATTGGATCTCACTGTAGATCTGATCCACCCCGCCCGTTGGCGCTGACTTCAGACGTCAGGGCAGGCAAGTTCCTATCTCACCAGGGTATGAGGCCCCTCGCTACCCTAACCTGGTTTAGCTCGCCTGTCGAAACAGTGTACCAGGATGTGGCCGCTGTCGCATACAAATGGCCACTTGGGGCCACAGGTGAGAACTGTGTGTCCGGTGGGGACCAAAAATGAGTGAGCTGTCCCAGACTGGACATGACAAGCCTCTTCACCAGAGGCTTTACCTCTTCCTGGCCAACCCTTAGACTGAATACCCACGAATACAGTCATATAAAACGGTGTTACTCCAGGACCAAGATGCAAACCACAGTACCAACAGTCATACACAGCAGAAGGCACATACTGTATAGAACATATAAGATAGTAAGCAGATATAAGATATCAGTAAAACATACTTACGCAGAAAATATATAATCCAAGACCCTGAATCCATGGATGTTGCACATTGCCAAGCGAACACTGGGGGGCAGCACTGACTCCAGCTTAAATGCTGTGCCACATGGTCCCCAGCAGACCAGTGGAGTGCAGTGACTCCAATGCTACTTCCATGGGTGGCTATAAACAGGTAACAATGTGGCTTGAGGCCTAGCCTCACTGCAATGCAGAATGAAGTGTAAAAGCTACTGAAAAAAAAATGAATGCAGGTAAAAGAAAAAGTAAGAGATCATAACTAGTTAGGTTGTGAGGCCAAGAGTCCATTTTAACGTACAAGCGGTCTGTTCAAGAGTCTGACAACAACGGGCTAGAAGCTGAGCCAGGTACATTAGTAACATTTAAATATACCTCTTAAGTGTTGCTAATGTACCTCCCTCAACCACTTCCTCTGGTAGTTCACTCCATATACTGACCATCCTCTGGATGAAATAAGTTGCCCCTCAGGTTCTTATTAAATGTCTCCCCTTTCTCTTTAAACGTATGCCCTCTAGTTCTTGATCCTCAACCCTGGAACCTTTCAGATTTTACCATTCACCACTGCTCCAGCTGCAATTTTCTTCGAGGTGACTTTGCAAATCCTATCCACCTACAACGCAGAAGTAGAGAATGTGATGGTATGCTCTCCAAGTGCGTGCAGCCCCAGGGTGCTCAACACCATCCAAATAAAACAACGCATTTGACTGGAGTGCACTCCATCCACCACTCTAAGCCTTTGTTCTCTCCACTTCTTTAAGCACAGTGGTCTTGATCTACAAAGTACTTTGCACAGCCACGCCCTGGTTAGTCCGAAAACATCTCTCAACCCCACAACCACTACCATCAAGGGAAGGGCAGCAAAGAAATGAAAACAACATCACCAGCAGTCTCCTTCCAAGTCACGTGCTATCCCGACTTGGAATTATTTCACCATTCTTTTATCTTCTAAATTTGGAAGATCTCTCCCTGACAGCACTAAAAGCCATTCAAGAAGGAAGCTCATAACTCCCTTCACATTTGAGGAATCAGCATTAAATGTCAGCCTTGCTAGAATTGTGTGCATTCACTATGCTGACTGGCACTGTGATAGTTTCCTGATAACTGGTGCTGTGACAGTTTCCTACTGACTGGCCAGTGATTCAGAGAGCCTTGACTTTCCCTGGTTGGACACACACATAAAGGGAGTTCTAGAGTGATGCAACATGGAAACAGGCACTTAGGCTGACTTCATCTATTCAGACCAGGGTGCCCATATAAGCAAGTCTCATGTGCCTGTATTTGCCCCATATCCCCTTAAACCATCCTTGGCCATGTACCTGTCCAAATGTCTTTTAAATGTATATTGTACCTTCTTCAGCTACTTTCTCTAGTACCTCGTTCCGTATAAATATCTGTATGAAGATGCCCTTCGAGTCCCTTTTAAATCTTTCCCCTCTCACCTTTGAACTATGCCCTCTAGCTCTCGATACCTTTTCTCTGGGAGAAAGGCTATGAGACCATCCTATCTATTCCTGTCGTAATTGCATCCAACTCTACAAGATCATGTCTCAGTCTCCTACATTGCAAGGAATAAGTCCTTGCCTGCCAAACCACTCGTCTGATCCTCAGTAAGTATTGTGAAAGAGCAGATTATTACTTAAATGGTAAACATTTGCAGCATGCTGCTGTGCAGAAGGAGTTGGGAGTGCCTGCGCGTGAATCGCAAAAAGTTGGTTTGGAGGTGCAGCAGGCGATCAAGAAGCCAAATGGAATGTTGCCTGCATTGCTAGAGGGATTGAATTTAAGAGCAGGGAGGTCATGCTGCAACTATACAGGGTACTGGTGAGGCCTCACCTGGAGTACTGTGTGCAGTTCTGGTCTCCACACTTGAGGAAGGATATACTGGCTTTGGAGGCAGTGCAGGTTGATTTCAGAGATGACGGGGTTAGACTATGAGGAGAGATTGAGTCGCCTGGAACTGTATTTGCTGGAATTCAGGAGAATGAGAGGAGATCTTATAGAAACATATAAAATTATGAAAGGGATAGATAAGATAGAGGCAGGAAATTGAGACTAGAACTAGAGGACACAGCCTCAAGTTTCAGGGGAGTAGGCTTAGGATGGAGATGAGAGGGAACTGCTTTTCCCAGAGAATGGTGAATCTGGAATTCTCTTCCCAATGAAGCAGTGGAGGCTACCTCAGTAAATATATTTAAGACCAGGTTGGATAGATTTTTGCATAGTAGGTGTATTAAGAGTTATGGGGAAAAGGCAGGTAGGTGCAGATAAGTCCGTGGCCAGACCAGCCATGATCTTATTGATGGCCTACTCCTGCTACAACAGCCTACTCCTGCTACAATTTTTATGTTATGTTCTTAAGTCTCAAGTTCCACTGGTGATATAACACCCTCGCCGATGGCCCCACTCTGATACTCTAAGCTCAGTCATCCTTTAATCTGTGAACTCACCAAATCCTAACCTGATCTGAGTCACCCACAGCCACCAAATGTGCAGAAAACTAATCCACCTCCTGAAATAACCCAGGTTCTGACCTCAACCTATGAAGCTTGAAAGCAATGATTTTATTTGTGTGGGGCTGAGAAATGGAACAATGTAATGAGCTGGTTTCAAGAGTCACACACCTACAGGTGTTGCGTATGGAAGTTGTTACACAGGAGATGTTTATTCCAGTTGTTTGGATGGATGCTAAAGATGGAACTACTTTTTGAATTCTGGTGAATTTTTGTGCTTCAGTCAGTACCACTGAAATGGAAATAGATTTTCTCTTTATTTATCCTATTTTTGCGTGTGGTAGCTTGCTGAATAACAATTGATTATCCAGTTTCTATAACTAATAATTGCTAAAAATCTGAAGACTTCCATTGGCTGCAAAGTACCTTGGAACACTGTGAATGTTGCTAATTAAATACTCTGATCAATATGTTTGATGATCTCCTCAAAAAATTCAATCAAATTAGTTGATGGGATCTCCTATTAGCAAAAACATGCTGACTATTCCTGAACAATTACTGCCTCTCCAGGTTTAGATTAATCCTGTCCCTTGGAATATTTTCTAATTATTTCCCTACGACTGGCATTTGATTCATAATCTCCCCATAGAGGTGGAAGCAGAATCTGTCAGGTCCTTTCACAGGGAATTAAAGAAACGATTGAGAGGGAACAACTCACAGTGCCATAGAGAAATCGTTGAAGAATGGGCTCAATGGAGAGAGTTTACTAGGAATCAGCATAAACTCAACAGGCTGAATATCCTCCTGCAGTGCGATAACAAATCAATGATCCTGTGTCATCTGCCTGAAACACTAATTCCTTTCTCTCTCCTCCACATGTACTGTCTGAGTCACTGAGTGCTTCTAATATATTTTATTTATACAGTCTATGATTACAATCATGTAATGATAGTGGTATAATCATTACCCCAAGATCATTGTGTTTTGCTAATATCTACTTGGGTTTAAGTAGGTCGGAGCACACAATTATGTGAAGTGCTCAGACTGATTTGAACCAACATTGAGTCAGTCTGTTTTAAATCGAATGTTGTGTGAAGCATGGAGACTCTAGTCACTTTGTTTTCAATATGCTGTGCCGAGAGGGTGCTGTAAGCTCTCTGGAGAGAGTTACAATAAATTATGTGGTGCCTTCAGCATGATCATACCAGGTAAAAGAAGATCTAGAGATATGTTCACTCTGTGGCCACTTTATTAGATACCTCCTGTACCTAATAAAGTGGCCACTGAGTGTATGTTCATAGTTTCTGCAATTGTAGCCCGTCCACTTTATATTTTAACATCTTGTCCATTCAGAGGTGCCCTTCTGTATCTCTAATTCAATGTGGGATGCTTACTAATTTATTTACAAACTTACTAATTACCTTCTCATCTAACTAAGCACCTACAATCAGTGGCCACTATATTAAGTACCTCCTGTACCTCATAAAGTTGCCTCTGAGTGTATGTTTATGATCTTCTTCTGCTGTAGCCTGTTTACTTTAAGGTTTAATGTTTTGTGCATTCAGGAATGTTCTTCTGCACACCACTGTCATAACGTGTGGTTACTTAAGTTACTTTCACCTTCCTGTCATCTTGAACCAGTCTGGACATTTTCCTCTGATCTCTCTCACTAACAAGGCATTTTTGCCCACAGAACTCCCACTCAGTGAATATTTTTTTTTGTTTCTAGCACCATTCTCTGCAAACTCTAGAGACTGTTGTGCATGAAAATCACAGGATATCAGCAGTTGCTGAGATACTCAAAGCACCCTGTCTGGCATCAACAATCATTGGTCAAAGTCACTTAGATCACAGTTCTTGCCGCTTCTGATGTTTGCTCTGAACAATAACTAAACCTTTTAACCATGACTGCCTGTTTTTAATGCAGTGATTTGCTGCCACATGATTGGCTGATCAGATATTTGCATTAACAGGCAGGTGTACAGGTGTACCTGAAAGCATGGCCATTGAGTGTATGCTTATCTGGGTTCATGGGGAGGATTACTAGGGTAGCGGCCGGGATTATAAAGTGCAGGGAGATTCGAGAGGAAAGCGAGAGTCCTTGGATCTGTTCCTCTGTATGTGCAGTTTCTGGGAGGTGATCTGTGCCTCATTTCAAGTAACTTAGTTCGATGTTCCAGGATTCTACCATGACCGGGAGGGATTACAGGGAGAAAGGTGGGATTACTAGTCATGGAATATGTCACAGCAGTGCTTAGACAGGACAGATATGAGGGCTCGTTACTGAGGCTATATGTTGGAACTGAGGAATAAGAAAGGGACGACCACATTAATGGGATTGTATTATAGTCCACCCAACAGTATGTGGGATTTAGAGGCACAAATTTGTAGAGAGATCACAGACCGTTGCAAGAAGCATAAAGCTGTGATAGTAGGTTATTTTAACTTTCCACGTATTGACTGAGGCTCCTATACTGTAAAAAGGCTCAATGGGATATAGTTTTCCAAATGTGTTCAGGAAAGTTTCCTTAAACAATATATAGAGATCCCAACTGGAGAGAGTATGATACTCGATCAGCGTTGTGCCCAGGATCCGCTGATCACTGAACACCAGACCTCGAACTGGACTCACCGATGATGAGATCCCAAACACTAGGCTTTGATATTGAGTCTGGCAGACTCATGAATCATGGTGTCATCTGACCTCGTTCCTCTTGCTTGCATGGAACTCCAACTCCAGAACCCACCAACGGTGGGGGCGGGCACCAGCACTTTTCCCGGACTTTGGGAATGAAGAACTAGAGGACATAGAGTTAGGGTTATAGGGGAGGGATTTAACGTGAAAGTGTCAGCAGACCTATTGGCCCAGAGGGTGCTCCTTGCATGGCATGAGCAGTTAGAGGAAGTGGTTGAGGCAGGTACATCAACAACATTTAAAACAGATTTGGACAGAAGCATGGATAGAAATAGTTTAGAGGATTACGGATCAAAATGAGATAGTAGAACTAGCTTATTTGGGAAACTTGGACCAGCTACACCCAAGAGTCTCTTTCTGAACTGTATGGCACCATGATTTTAGAGGTTTAAGTTGTTCAGCTCTCTCCTTAGCATCACTATGAGAGCACCATCACTAGAAAATGCACATCCCAGTGTTCAATAAATAATGACACATTGTTGCTTACTTGTTGGGGCTAAAGACCCACCGACTGACTCCATAAAATTTTCCCACTGACCATCCAGCAGGCCTGTGAGAACCTTGATCTGTCTCAGCTGAACACACACACAAATGTGCCAAGCTCCACTGGAGAAAAAAAACACCCTAACTGGTGACCTCATACCTTCGGATGAATTATCCTTTAATCTGTGAACTCACCAAGCCCCAACCTGACCTAAGTCACCCACAGTCACCAACTGTACAGGAAGCTAATCTACATTGTGAAATAAGCCAGGTCCTGATGTAACTCAAGAAAGCCTCAAAGAAATTATTTTGTTTGTGTTTTTGGCTCAGAATTCCATCTGCCCATCAACCCACATCCAGTTGTGCTTAATAGGCATCCGTTAGTCTCATGAGACCATGGATTTGCGCCTTGGAAGGTTTCCAGGGCACAGGCCTGTGCAAGGTTGTATGGAAGACCAGCAGCTGCCCATGCTGCAAGTCTCCCCTCTCCACGCCACCGATGTTGTCCAAGGGAAGGGCATTAGAACTCATACAGCTTGGCACCAGTGTTGTCGCAGAGCAGTGTGTGGTTAAGTGTCTTGCTCAAGGACACACACGCTGCCTCAGCCAAGGCTTGAACTAATGACCTTCAAATCACTAGACGAACGCCTTATCCACTTGGCCACGTGCCAACACCTTATAACCTTCCTTACTTATTGAAATCTATCAGCCTTGTGTGTCTCTTCTTATCACCTTCTGGCCTTTTGTTTCTAACTTTATCATCACCTCTCCTCACCTGAATCCATCTGCTCATCACTCCCCCAAAGCTTGTTCAACCTTTTACTCTACAAGTCTCTATATACACTCCACCGCATATTTCTATACAGCCCTTATACAAAATTACAGTACAAAACATTGACCATCCCCCTGTCTCTACAGATGTTGCCTAACTTGCTGAGTTCCTCCAACAGTTTGTTTTGTGCTTATAAAAATAGTAGGTTTTGCTCCAACAAGACAGGATACTTAGTGGACTACACCTGGAGTACTGCATATGGTTTTGGTCCCCTGATTTAAGAAAGGTTGTACTCACATTGGAGAGAGTGATGAGAAAGTAGCCCAGGTGGTCTGGGTCCATTATCTTTGAACTTAAAAGAAAGAGTGTTAATATTACTACAAATTTCAGCTTTTAAGAGGGTTGACAAGGGAGTTGATGACTTAATATTTCCCCTTTTGGTGAATGCAGTACCATGGAGGCATTATTTATGGATAAAGGGACAACCTTTTAAGACTGAAATTGTTTCTCTCATAGATTGCCCCAGACAGCTGTTGAGGTCAGATCATTAAATATAGGCAACACACATCAAAGTTGCTGGTGAACGCAGCAGACCAGGCAGCATCTCTAGGAAGAGGTACAGATCAACGTTTCAGGCTGAGACCCTTCGTCAGGACTCCTGACAAAGGGTCTTGGCCTGAAACGTCGACTGTACCTCTTCCTAGAGATGCTGCCTGGCCTGCTGTGTTCACCAGCAACTTTGATGTGTGTTGCTTGAATTTCCAGCATCTGCAGAATTCCTGTTGTTTGTGTCATTAAATATAGCCAAGGATGAGGAAGGTGTGTGGTGTATGGAGGAGTCAAGGGTTAAGGGAGCAGACAGGAATGAAGAGCAGGCTTCAGCAGCTTCATAAGACTATACGATATAGGAACAGAATGAGGTTATTTGGCCCATCAAGTCTGCTCGGCCATTTCATCATGGCAGATCCAATTTTCCTCTCAGCACCGATCTCCTGCCTTCTCCCGGTATTCCTTCATGCCCTGATCAATCAAGAATCTGTCAACTTCTGCCTTAAAAGTTCTGCTGGAGTGATGAAATGCTGAATGGTAAAAAAGTAAAGATAGTGTACAGTTAGACTGCCAGGAAGGGCAGGCAGGTGATGGGACATAGTTGCAGCCAACAGGGTGAGTATCAGTGCATTAGGGGTGCAAAATCAAAAAGGTTAGCAAATACAATACTCAAGGTGTTGTATCTCAATGCACGGAGTATAAGGAATAAGGTGGATGATCTTACTGCGTTATTACAGATTGCCAGGTATGATGTTGTAGCCATCACTGAATCGTGGCTGAAGGATGGTTGTAGTTGGGAGCTGTATGTCCAAGGTTACACATTGTATTGAAGCGGTCGGAATATTGGCAGAGAGGTTGGCGTGGCTTTACTGGTAAAGAATGGCATCAAATCAATAGAAAGATGTGACATAGGATTGGAAGATGTTGAATCCCTATGCGTTGAGTTAAGAAACCGCAAGGGTAAAAAGACATTGATGGCAGATATATACAGGCTTCCAAACAGTGGCTGGGAGGTGAACCACAGATTACAACAGGAAATAGAAAAGGCGAGTCAAAAGGGCAATCGTATGACAGTCATGGGAGATTTTAATATGCAGATCGATTGGGAAAGTCAGGTTGGTAATGGATCTCAAGAGAGTGAGTTTGTTGAATGCCTAAGAGAGGGCTTTTTAGAGCAGTTTGTCTTTGAGCCTACTAGGGAATCAGCTAGACTGGATTGGGTGTTATGTAATGAACAGGAGGCAATTAGGGAGCTTAAGGTAAAAGAACCCTCAGGAACCAGTGATCACAATATGATTGAGCTCAACTTGAAATTTGATAGGGAGAAAGTAAAGTCTGATGCAGCAGTATTTCAGTGGAGTAAGGGAAATTACAGTGGTATGAGAGAAGAGTTGGCTGAAGTAAGTTGGAAGGAGCTGCTGGCAGGAATGCCAGCAGAGCAGCAATGGTGTGTGTTTCTGGGAAAAATGAGGAAGTAGCAGGCCATGTGTATTCCAAAAATGCAGAAATACTCGAATGGCAAAATAGTACAACCGCGGCTGACAAGGGAAGTCAAAGCTAATGTAAAAACAAAAGAGAGGGCATATAACAAAGTAAAAATTAGTGGGAAGATAGATGATTGGGAAGTTTTTAAAAACCTACAGAGAGCAACTAAAAGAATCATTAGAAGGGAAAAGATGAAATACAAAAGCAAGCTAGCAAATAATATCAAAGTGGATAGTAAAAGCTTTCTCAAGTATGTTTTAGATGTTGAAATAGATAGCTTTATTGCCAAGGTTGCAGATGATACGAAGATTAGTGGAGGGGCAGGTAGTGTTGAAGAAACAGGTAGGATGCAGAAGGACAGATTAGGAGAATGGAAAGAAAGTGGCAAATGAAATACAGTATAATGTTGGAAAATGCATGGTCATGCACTTTGCTAGTAGAAACAAATGTGCAGACTATTTTCTAAACAGGGAGAAAATCCAAAAATCTGAGATGCAAAGGGACTTGGGAGTCCTTGTGCCGAATACCCTGAAGGTTAACTTGCAGGTTGAGTCAGTGGTGAGGAAGGCAAATGTAATGTTAACATTCATTTCAAGAGGTCTAGAATACAAGAGCAGGGATGTGATGCTGAGGTTTTATAAGGCACAGGACAGACGTCACCTTGAGTATTGTGTACAGTTTTAGGCTCCTCATCTTAGAAGAGATGTGCTGGCATAGGAGAGAGTCCGAGGAGGCTCACAAGGATGATTCCAAGAATGAAGAGGTTATCAGACAAGGGATGTTTGATGGCTCCGGGTCTGTACTCGCTGGAATTTAGAAGGATGAGGAGGGATCTTTTGACATCTTTCGAATGTAGACAGTCCTAGACAGAGTAGACTTTCCCATGGTGGGAGAGTCTTGGACAAGAGGGCACAGCCTCAGGATAGAGGGGCATCAATTCAAAACAGGGATGCAGAGAAATTTCTTTTGCCAGAGGGTAGTGAATTGGTGGAATTTGTTGCCTCGTGCAGCTGTGGAGGCCAGGTCATTGGGTATATTTAAGACAGAGATTGACAGGTTCTCAATTGGACATGGCATCAAAGATTGCCGGGAGAAGGCCAGGAAATGGGGTTGAGAAGGAGAAAAAAGAAGGAGCAGCCAAGACTGAATGATGGAGCAGACTCGATAGGCCAAATGGTCTAATTCTGCTCCCATATCTTATTGTCTTATGGTCTTAGTTACATAAAGACTTGGTTTCCACAGCTGCCTGTGGCAAAGAATTCCACAGATCCACCACTCTCCAGCTAAAGAAATTCCTAATCACTATTCTAAATGGACACCCCTTGATTTTGAGGCTGTCTCCTCTGGTCATAGACCCTCCCAACATAGGAAACATCCTCTCCACATCCACTCTATCAAGGCCTTTCACCATTCGATAGGTTTCAATGAGGCCAACCCTTCATTCTTCATGGATGATACATTCTTGTTTCTTATGATGAGTTTACAACTATATTGTATTATGACTTTAATGGTTCTGAAACAACCTTGGATTGAGAGACATGGAGCATCTGATATAAATGCAACTCCTTCCTGCATTCATACCATGGTAGACTTTTCCTTGAAGACACGGAAATGTTGAGAGTGCATTTCATGCTGCCAGTAATGAACATGACAGCTTTGATCTCAAACATTCTGCAACTGGAAGCTGGGGCTGGTAAGATTCCCACATGCCTTCATGTTACAGCCGTCTAAAACTTTAGTTAGGGCCACACTTGCTGTATGGTATGCAATTCTGGTTGCCCCATTACAGAAAGGATGTGGAGGCTTTATAAATGGAGGTGTCCAAAACTGTACACGGTACTTCAGGCATGATTTTACCAATGTAATGTATTGTGTGAGTATTCGTAGCGTCAGAGTGCGTATGATGTCAGGACGTAGAGAGGTAAAAATGGAAGTCTGGTGAATAAATGTGGTTGTTCAATCTACAGCAGTGTCCGAGTCACATCAATATTACATGGTGTCAGAAGAAATCACGAAGAAAAAAAAAGGAAGAGAAGACACGTAAAAGATGTCACAGTTACAGCCGCCGTCAAGTTGAAGCCTACAAGGTCATCTTGCTGCGAGCTGGAAAATATGGATCCAGAAGTTTGAGCTGCTTTGCACCGCTAGCAGCCTAGCTGAAAAGACGGAGAAAGTGCAATGTGCTACGTTTCTGCATGTGGCGGGGGAAGAGGCAATAAAGGTTGCAGCACGTTTGTCTTCCAAGATGATGAGCAAGATAAAACTGAAGTGTTGAAGAAAAAGTTTCAAGATTATTGCGAACCGAGAAAAAACCTACCATTCATCCGACATATGTATTTCACGAGGGCTCAAGGACCGATAGAGACCATAGATGCCTATGTAACAGTTTGAAGAACAAGGCAAAAGACTGTGAGTTCGGACAACTGCATGACTCTTTAATACGTGACAGGATTTTATGCGGCATACGAGATGATCAAGTGAGAGGCAGGCTATTGAGAGAGGTGGATCTTACATTAGAAAAGGCAATTGATGTTTGCTATGCCAGCGAGATCACATCAAGTCAGGTTAAAGTGCTCAATGAAGAGACTGAAGTGCACAAAATAAAAACTGTGAAAACTGACAAGAGTAGGACAAAACCAGCTCCAGAGGATGATCAAAAGGAAGTTAACTGCAGCAGACGTGGTTATAAACGTGGATACAGAAAATATCCAGCCTTTGGTCAGACATGCAAGTTATGCCAGCAAAGAAATCACTTTGCAAAGATGTGCAAATGGAAGGAGCACGCAAGGAAAATGCATGCTGTGGAACAGAATGAGGGCAACAGTGACATGTTCATTGGCACAGTTGAAGTGGAACAGGAGGTACGCATCAAGAATATTGACAATGCAGGGATGGAGGATGAAGATAATTGGACTCAAGATCTGATAATAAAGAGGAGGAATGTTACATTTAAGCTTGACACTGGGGCAAAGTGCAATGTAATGTCAGCAGAAACATTCAAGTCACTGGACATCAGAGGAAGACTGAGAAAATCTACCTGCAAGCTTGCTGCATATTTTGGCCACAAGATGGCGCCATTGGGCAAAAAAAAGCACTCACCTGTGTGTACAAAGGACAAAAACACAAGATGGAGTTTGAAATAGTACAGCAACATGTTCCAGCAATACTGGCAAAGCAACATGCACAAAGCTAGGCCTGGTGAAGCGAATCTATGGTGTTGAAAAAGAAAATGACATTTTCAAAGACGTTGATGACTTGTTTTCTGGATTAGGATGTTTACCAGGGAAACACCATATCCAGATTGATCCAACTATTGCACCAGGCATGCATGCCCCGAGAAAGACTCCAGTAACTCTCAGGGATCAAGTAGTGGAGGAGCTACACAGAATGGAACAGATGGGAGTCATAACAAGACAAATAGAACTGACCGACTGAGTGAATAGTATGGTGACAGTGGTCACAGGAAAAAGACAAGGATTTGCATGGATCCACAAGATCTCAAACAAACCATCAAAGGAGAGCACTATCCATTGCTCACGGTTGAAGAGGTTGTCTCCTGCATGCCTAATGCGAAATACTTTTCAGTATTAGACGCAAATCGAGGTTTCTGGCAAATCAAGCTGGATGAGGAAAGTTCCAAATTATGCACTTCCAACATGCCCATAGGGAGATATCATTTCCTGTATCTACCCTTTGGGATTTCTTCTGCATCAGAGGTATTCCAGAGATCCGTGGCACAAATGATTGAAGGCCTGGACGGGGTGGTCAACATCAGTGATGATTTGCTGATATGGGGTGACACAATTGAGGAACATGATCAGAGACTGAGGAAGCTCCTGGAGAGAGCACATGACTACAATCTAAAACTGAACAAAAGTAAATGTAAGATCAGAACTATAGAAATCAAATACATAGGTCATGTACTCAGAGTTGATGGGCTAAAACCAGATGATGAAAAGGTCAGAGCTGTGGTACAGCTACCACCACCCGAAGACAAGCAAGAACTATTGAGGTTCATGGGCATGATACAGTATCTTGTCAAGTTCATTCCCAACTTATCAGAGGTCAGCGCTCCACTCCGAAAGCTACTAGAGAGCAATACTGAATGACATTCGGAAGACAGACAAAAGAAAAGTTTTGACACATTGAAGCAGTTGGTTACTAATGCACCAGCACTCAAGTTCTATGATGTCAATAAACTGGTGACAATGTCTGTGGGTGACAATGTCTGTGGATGCCAGTTCGGAGGGAACAGGGGCTGTTATACTGCAGGATGGGAGGCCTGTGGCGTATGGATCACGAGCACTTACGGACTGTCAATGCCGATATGCTCAAATCGAGAAGGAATTACTCGCCATAGTTTATGGGTGTGAGAAGTTCCACCAATATGTATATGGCAAAGAAATCCAGGTTGAGAGTGATCACAAACCACTTGAGAGCATCTTCGAAAAGCCACTCCACCAAGCTCCTATGAGGCTGCAAAGGATGCTTCTCAGGCTACAGAGGTACACTCTCACAGTCACCTACAAGCCAGGAAAAGAACTGTACATCGCTGATGCTTTGAGCCATGCTTACCTCAAAGAGCAAAAGGAAGAGATGCTAGGAAGAGAGCTGGAGGTCAACTGGGTTACGCCTCAGCTACCCATTTCTGAGGAGAAGTTGAACATGTTCAGGAAAGTGACTGCAGGTGATCCTGAAATGCAAATGCTAAGAGACATTACAATGAATGGATGGCCAACAGAAAGAAAAGATGTTCCAAAGGAAATGCAGAAATACTGGACATTTAAAGAGGAAATCAGCTATGCATCAGAACTAATATTTAAAACGGCAAAACTCATCATACCAAACCAAATGAGACAGGAAATGCTTAACAGAATTCATGAGTCACACCTGGGGATAGTGAAATGTAAAGAAAGAGCAAGGGACATTCTCTATTAGCTGGGCATGCCAACTCAGATAGAGGACATTGTGTCTCAGTGTGCTGTCTGTAATGAAAACAAAAACAGCAATCCAAGAGAGCCTCTGCTTCCCCACCCACTACCAGGCAGATCATGGGAGAAGATTGGCACAGATTCCTTTCACTACAATGGTGCAGAATATCTGCTTTGTGTGGACTACTATTCAAAATATCCAGAGATCACCAAGTTAAGTGACACATCCAGTCGAGGTGTCATTACCGCAATGAAGTCGACATTCACAAGACATGGTATTCCAGATATTGCCGTTAGTGACAATGGTCCACAATATGCCAGTGGTGAGTTCAGAGGGTTCTCAGAAAGCAGGGAATTTCAACATGTTACTTCCAGTCCAGGGCACGCTCAGTCTAATGGACAATCAGAAAGAACTGTACAAACTGTCAAGAACATGCTCAAGAAGGCACATAGCAGCAACGGTGACCCTTACATTGCTCTGCTTGAATACCGCAACACACTGATTGAGAGTGTGGGGTTTTCTCCCGCAGGGCTGTTGATGGGACATCGTCTGAAGTCCAAACTGCCAACATCCACAACTCTACTGACTCCTGAAGGTAATGCTCAAGTACATGACAAGCAAAAGTACAAGCAAATAAAGCAAAAGAGCTATTATAACAGACATACTAGACAGTTGTCAGATCTGTATACAGGTGAAAATGTCAGAATACAGAGAGGAGACACTTGGCAACCAGCTGTGGTTGTGAACAGACATCAGCAACCAAGATCCTTCATAGTTCGCACGCCGGATGGAAGAGTCTGCAGGAGGAACAGGAAGCATCTGCTGAAGACAGGCGGGAGGGAGTTTCCACGTACAGATGCACTGGTCATTTCCACATATACAGACATGGAAACAAATGACACCAAGAGTGATGCAGACCGCGAAGACACAGAGGTGACTCGAGACACTGACACGGATGAAGGACAAGCACAGTCACAGTTGTATCACACATGGTCTGGGAGACAAGTCAAACTTCCAGCTAGATACAGAGACTAGACATACAGTTTGAGGCAAAGTCACACATGTCATAAGTTCCAAGGTGTGAAATAAAAGGTTTATTAGTCTATGTTAATAAAAGAAAATGCACTGCTGTTAGTATTGTAAGATACAACGCAGAATACAGTACAAGAAGTTTGATTTTTTTTTAGTTTATGTCATGGTTGTTGCACTGTAAGAAGGGCACACCTAGAGGCATTGTTTTGGTAATTCACAGTCTTGTAAAAATCAATCTTGAGAAGGGGATTTAATGTATTGTGTGAGTGTTCGTAGCGTCAGAGTGCGTATGACGTCAGGACGTAGAGAGGTAAAAATGGAAGTCTGTTGAATAAACGTGGCTGTTCAATCTACAGCGGTGTCCGAGTCACATCAATATTACAACCAATGCCTTATATAAAGGCAACATAATATCCCAATTCTCAGATTGCCCTGACTGGTGAGGGGCATCACTTATCAAAGCTGCTGTGTGAGCGCAGCAGACAACCTGAAATGGGACATAACATTCCATACCACAGGTGCTAGGAGCCAAGGTCCCCGCAGAAGATGGAGCCAGAGAACACATTGGGACAATCAGCACAGCCAATGGGCAGCCACCTTGTGAGTTCAAGGCAATTATCGACCTGCCTCAATATATCCTGCAACATATTTGAAGTCACAAGTATTAGTATATTATTTGCCTCATTTCTATTCAGTTTTCTACAAAGCTACTATTTAATATCCTTATTTAAAATTCAGAGAATTATGACTCGTGATACTGTGCTTTGGTGCTTGAAACAATTTTTCAACTTTATTAGTTCCAGAGTCTCAGTAATGTCTGGTCCAAACAAAATCTCATTGATTTTAAAATCTTTCTTATTTTAAAATTCAACTTTAATTATTAAAATAATTCAAGTTAACCTCCCACCAACTCTGTGCTCATGACAGCATGACCACAAGAAAACAATCTTTAAGGGTAGAAGGCCTGCTGAGGTCCTCCAGCATTTTGTGTGTGTTGGTCAAGAGTTTCTAATTCAGCTATCAGAAAGTCTATTGACCCAAAGTCTGGGTCTAACTGTTATGCAGAGTGTACAGGTGGTTTCTAGGAAGTTGACTAAGTTCAGACAGATCACCAGCTGTAGGCCACCAGATGTGGGCTGGAGCTTAACCAGTGTCAATCTTTTCCCCACAGATTAGTATCTTTCAAGCTGCAGTTCCAGACAGCAGGAAGGTGTGTATATTCATCCTGGCTACTGATCAAATACTTTTCCATTACTGATCAGATATAGTTCACGGGTTATGCTGGGACCTCTCTGGGTATAACACGTGATTGGAGCTTGAAGTTCAGAATTGGAGAATTCCCTCTAACCATCGCATATGGAGCTGGTCCACATAAATTTCCTATAGCAGTGGCAAACCATGTCTCAGGACCTTCCCAGTCATCCCAAATCCTGACTCAAGGAAATTTCCAATAACAGTATTAACTTCATTATCCGGACATTCCATAATTGTCTGACTCCCTGACAGATGGAAATTCCCATTATCAGGGTTATACTCCAACCATTCCACATTCCTTCCTTGACATATGGAAATTCCCATTCACAGCATCAGCACCTTGGCTCCAATCAGTGAACCAGTCTCGGATGATTATTAAAGATGAGGAACAAACTTTGCATGTGTTACTGGGTCAGTAAAGGTTGCAGCAGTGAATATCTGTAGACAGGCTTAACTAATCACAAGAAATGTCGGAGCTGGAGAAAGGTGTCAAGTTTCATAATAGCTGTTTCTTTTCCAGGAAGTTTACCCTGCTGCTAAAAAGGCAGCAACCACATGGAAAGAAAGCGAATTGGCCACTAAGTCATTTTGTTTACTAAGTTTCACTGTTGTACTTAAGGGTCAGGCGCAGAGTTTTAATGAAGTTACTCATATGGGTATCTAAATATTTGGATTTCCATTATCTGCATCTTTGTTTTTGATTTCTACTTGATTCCCATTTGAATATGCTGCACTCCTCTGCTCTTTCTATCAGAGAAGGGATTATTCTCTTTTGAGCCAGCTTATTAATTTGCCTTTGAAGATATGTTCATGGGAATTCCCTGCCTTTATGTTTCTTATGCAATCCCTTCAGAAGCACATTTATAGTGATGGTGCAGCCCTTAAACAATCAATCTAATGATCTGCAGGCCTGGGACCATTGTCAGAGATATACATCAAGTCCCAATGTGATACCTTTGGAATATAAATTCAGCTTCTGTTCTGGAGTTTAAAAACACATATTCATTAATACGATGAATAATAGATACAGCGGTGCAACAAGCCGTTTGATTTGCCAGACTTCAAGCACTGATTTTTGGATCCCTGCAAAAATCCATCCACCAAAGTCTAACAAAGGAAGCCAGCTATACTTACCCAGGCTGGCATGTATGTGACTCCAAACCCAACAATTATATTGAATGGCCCAGAAGACCACTTGGTGTCCAAATGCAATTGGGAATGAATAATAATTGCTGGCTTTACCAGTGATGCACAGATCCCTAAAAATAAATATATATTTTTTTAAAAAGTAGGGACAGAGATCGATAGTGGATCAGAGAGAAATTGGAGCAACACACACAAAATGCTGGAGGAACTCATCAGGCCAGGCAGCATCTATGGAAAAGAAATCAGTCAACATTTTGGCCTGAAATGTCGACTGTTCTCTTTTCCATAGATGTTGCCCGGCCTGCTGAGTTCCTCCATTATCTTGCGTGTGTTGCTCCGATTTCCAGCATCTGCAGATTTTCTCTTGTTTGGGAGAGAAATTGGAGTCATCTTCCACCTAGAGAAGGACAGGATGCTAGAATCAGATTTACTATCACTGCTTTATGTGATGTAGACTTTGTTGTTTTGTGGTAGCAGTACAGTGCAAAGAGCATGGTCTGGGTAGTGAGGATCTTTGATGATGGATGCTGCCTTTCTACGACAAGGTTTCACGTAGATGTGCTCAATGTTTGTGAGGGTTTTACCCACGATGTACTGGGCCAGATCCATTACCTTTTGTAGTATTTTCCACTCAAAGGTGTTGGTGTACCTATAACAGGCCGTAATGCAGCCAGTCGGCACACTTTCCACCACACAGCTACCGAAGTTTGCCAAGGTTTTTGATGACATGCCGCACCTCCACAGACTCATGAGGAAGTAGAAATGCCGTCATGCTTTCTTCGCAATTATACTTATAAGATGGGTCTAAGACAGGTCCTCTGAGATAGTGACACCCAAGAATTTAAAGTTACTGACCATCTCCATCTCTGATCCTCTGATGATTACTGGCTCATAGACCTCTGGGTTTCCCTATCCCGAAGTCTACAATTAGTTCCTTGGTCTGATTGACATTGAGTGAGAGGTTGCGGTTACTACACCACTCAGCCAAGTGTTCAATATCCTGCCTGTATGCTGATTCATCACCCCCTTTGATACAGCCCATTACTGCGGTGTCATCAGCAAACTTGCATATAGTGTTGGAGTTGTACTTACTGTGACGACAAACCAAGTTATCAGAAGATTGATGCTAATGAGAAAGAGATAAGGGAGACAATGGAGGAATGTTCAAAATGTTAATGAGAGAGAAGAGAGAGATAACGGAAAAGAAACACAGTTCAGAATATTGACAGACCAGTTGCTGTGAACCTGAACTGTTTGAAGTTTGATGGACAGGCGATACCCCAGCAGGGGGATAAAAAAGAACAGGTTCGCTAAGGCACGACACACACCACTAGATCACAAGATAACGAGACCCTGGACGAGCAGTGTGCCCCCACAAGTTGGTGGGAGTTTGGAGGTCCGGTTCGAGGGAACCGACCATAGACTGACAGGGTGAAAAGGTACGATCGGTGGGAACCTGGTGTGTGTGTCCGCCCTTGCCTGGGTGTCGGGTTCACCGCGGAAGAACGGTCGTATCCAGAATGGAGGGGTCACAGTCGGTGACCACAGCAGGATAGAAGACATAAAAGGGTCTGCCTGAAAGCCAACTGCAAAGAACATCAAAGATCTGCTGGAATCAAAATTTGCATTCTCTCTCTCTCTCTCTCTCTCTCTCTCTCTCTCTCTTTCTCCAATGGCACAACAGCGATTACTGCGAATTGTACTAAGCTGAACTGAACTCTGTGTCACTTAAGACTGATCATTTTACCCCTAGATTGCGATAGAGCTTGATTGATTCCTATTACCCTAGTCCATTTCTGCTGGTTTGGCAACCCAGTTACGGGGTACGTAACATTACCAACACAGTCATAGGTGTTATTTGAGTAGAGCGGGGAGCTAAGTGCACATCACTGTACTGATGGAGGTTGTGGAGGAGATGTTTTTGCCAGTCTGAACTGACTGAAGTCTATAAGTGCGGAAATCCAGGATCCAATTTCACAAGGAGGTATTGAGGCCCAGTTTGGAGTTTACTAATTAGTTTTGAGGGGATGATGGTGTTAAATACTGAGCTGTAATCGATAAAGAGCATTCTGATGTATGCATATTTGCAGTTCAGATATTCAGCGTTGTATGAAGAGCTGAGATAGTATCTGCTGTAGACCTGTTGCTTCAGTAGGCAAATTGGCATGGATCCAAGTTGCATTCAGACAGGAGATGATCTACTTCAACATCAGCCTCTGAAAACACTTCATCACTGTGGGTGATTGTCATTTAGATAGATTACCACACTTTTTTGGGCACTGGTATGATTGAAGCAGATGGATACCACACACTGTCGGAGCGAGAGGTTGAAGATATCCGTAAACACACCAGCCAGTTGTTCAGCACAGGTCTTCAGTACTCAGCCAGATACTCTGTCCAGACTGGTTGCTTTCCTTGGATTCACTCTCTTGAGGGCAGCCCACATGTCATCTTCAGATACTGAGGCCAAAGAATCATCAGGAGACCTGAGGGTGCATGATGGTTCCTCCCTGTTCAGATGGTCGAAGCGAGTATAGAAGGCATTGAGCTCATCTGGAAGCAAACTCTACTATCCCCTATGTCACAAGATTCAACTTTGTAAGAGGTTATGGCATTCAAACCCTGCCACAGCTGTTGAGCTTCCCTCATTGACTCCAGTCCAGTCTGGAATCTCCACTTACTTTGGATTTGAACCTTTGTCACCCTTACTAATCAAGGAACTATTAACCTCTGTTTTAAATATGCCCAATGACTTGGCCTCCTCAGCCATCTCTGTCAATGAATTCGACAGATTCACCATCTTCTGGCTAAGGAAATTTCTCCTCATCTCTGTCCTAAATGCATGTCCTTCCAGACTGAGCTGGTGCCCTCTGGTCCTAGACTCCCCCACTATATGGAACATCCTCTCTACGTCCACTCTACCTTGGCCTTTCAATATTCAATAGGTTTCACTGAGATCCCCCCCACGTTCTTCTAAACTCCAGAGTGTACAGACACAGAGCTACCAAACACTCTCATACATTAATCCCTTCATTCGAGGAACGATTCTTGTGAATCTCCTCTGGACCCTCTCCAATGCCTGCATATCTTTTTATTAGATAAGGGATCAATGCCTTCTAAGGGCTCAGTATTATATCTTTTATATTCTAGTTCTCTTAAAAATGTATGCAAGCATTGCATTAAACTTCCTTACTACCAGAATTGATGGATTTATGGCCAAGTTGGCAGATGATACAAAGTAGAGGGACAAGTAGTGTTGAGGAAGCAGGGTGTCTGTAGAAGGAATCCCAGACAGATTGGAGAATGGGCAAAAAGTGACATATAGAATATAGTGTTAAGAAGTGTATACTCATGTACTTAGTAGAAGGAATAAAGGTGTAGACTATTTTCTGAATGGTGAGAAAATCAGAAAATCAGAGGTGCAAAGGGACTTTGAAGTCCTTGTGCTGGTTTCCCTAAGTGTTAACTTACACATTGGGTTGCTGCTGAGGTAGGTAAATGGATTGTTAACATCCATTTCCAGTGACTGGAATATAAAAGCATAGATGTATTGCTGAGGCTTCAGAAGGCATTGGTCAGGCCAAACAGAGTATTATGAGCGGTTTTGGGCAACAAGCCTGAAAAAGGATGTGTTGGCTCTGTAGAGGGCCCATAGGATGTTTATGAGAATGATACTGGAATGAAAGGGTTACTGTATTAGAAGGATTTGATGGCCTTAGGCCTGTAGGCACGGGAGTTTAGAAGAGTGAGGGGAGATCTCTGTGAAGCTTATCAAATATTGAAAAGCTCAGAGAGAGTGGACATGAAGAGGAAGTTTTCAATAGTTTGAGAGTCTAGGCACGCACTCAGGATAAAATTCCCTTTAGAACAGGAATGAGGAGGAATTCCATTAGCCAGAGCGTGGAGAATCTGTGGAATTTATTGCCACCGATAGTTGTGGAGGCCAAGTCATTGGGTGTATTTGAAACAGCGGTTGATAGGTTCTTGATTAGAGTAGGTGTCAAAGGTTATGGGGAGAAGGCAGGAAAATGGAGTTGAGAGGGAAAATAATCCACCATGATCAAATGGTGAAGCACACTCGATGGGCAGAAGGGTCTAATTCTGCTTCTATATCTTATAGTCTTATTCATCTCATCGCACTTTCTTGCAACAACTCCATTCCTTTGATTCCTTTGGAATCGGTTAGAGTTTTGGGTACTCTCACAAAAATGAATGTGACTGGAATCTAAAACCTTGTAGGTGAAACATTCAAATAGTTCACTGTGCTCACTGTAAAGAAATTTTCTTTCATGTTTACCCTGAATCTCGGACTTTTTTTGAAAGTGACTGACACGCAGCTATTGGCTCCACTGCCACATCGTCCCTGAAATCTGATGTGATCAAGTTTTGTGTCATGTGCAAACTTTGAAAGTTTTTTGAAAAGTAAACATTCAGAAAATTGTATACAAGAAATATAAGGTGATGTAAGTCTTTCTTTATCTTTGTAGTATTGTCTAGTTCAATGGTACCAGTATTTACACTTCTGATATAACATTCTGATAAAGATGTGCTGGCATTGGAGAGCGTTCAGAAGAGGTTCACAAGGATGATTCCAGGAATGAAAGGGTTATCATACAAGGAACATTTGACGGCTCTGGGTCTGTACTCACTGGAATTTGGAAGGATGAGGGGGGAATCTCATTGAAACCTTTCAAATTTTGAAAGGCCTGGACAGAGCAGATGTGGAAAAGATGTGGAGGAGTCAAGGACAAGAGTGCACAGCCTCAGGATAGAGGGGCATCAACTTCAAACAGAGATGCAGAGAAATTTTGTTAGCCAGAGGGTGATGAATTTGTGGAATTTGTTACCATAGGCAGCTGCGGAGGCCAGGTCACTGGGTGTATTTAAGGCAAAGCTTGATAGGTTCTTGATTGGACGTGGCATCAAAGCTTATGGAGAGAAGGCTGAGGAGCGGGGTTGAAAAGGATCAGCCACAATTGAATGACAGACCAGACTTAATGGGGCGAATGGCCTAAATGTGCTCCTATGTCTTATAGTCTTATGGTCTTAGGCCATTTGGAATGGAGATACAAACAATAGGAAATCTGAAGATGCTGGAAATCCAAGCAATAAACACAAAATGCTGGAGAAACTCAGCAGTCCAGGTAACATCTATGAAAAAGAATACAGCTGATGTTTCGGGTCTTGGCCGGAAATGTCGACTATACTCTTTTCTATAGTTGCTGCTTGGCCTGCTGAGTTCCTCCAGCATTTTGTGTGTGTTGGAATGGAGATAGTCCACTCTAAGCCCTACAATCAGCTCAGATTGTTGTAGTTTGAGAGTTGGAATCTATATTTGAGGATGCAGATTACACAAGGTGAGGACAGGGACCCATTCCCAAAAGGACAAAACATAGAACATTGGTCTTTACAGTGCAGGAACAGGCTCTTTGGCCCAAAATGCATGATGCCAAATTAAACTAAACCTAAACTCTGCCTGCAAATGATCCCCTAAATCCCTGCATGTTCAAGTGACTGTCTAAATGGTCTTTCAATGCCACTGTCATATCTGCTTCCCCTGGCAGCGTGTTCCAGGAACTCAACACATCATGCCTAAGAAAGTAATTCTCCTTTAATCTTTATCCCTCTCTGTTAAAGTTATGCCCTCAAGCACTTGACCTTCCTTCCCTGGTAAAAGTACCCTATCTGTGGTTCTCGTTATTTCATGGAGTCCTATCAGGTTTCCCCTCAGCTGCTGATGCTCCAGAGAAAACAATCCAAGTTTTTTCAATTTCTTCTTATAGTTAATACTCGCTAATCCATTGAGCATTCTTTTGCACCCTCTCAAAAACCTTCACGCATTTCCTGTGACAGGGTGACCGGATTGCACACAATACTCCAAATGGAGCCTAAACGAAGTCTTGTACATCTGCAATATGAATTCCTAACTCTTATACTTTATGCTCCTAGCGATGAAGGCAAGCATGACTAACACCTGTTTTATCACCATGCTTACTTCTGTGCCACATTTAGAGTGTTGTTTTAGACTTGGCCCTAAGATGCTTCCTTACCTCAATGAGGCCTTCAGGTCCTGGTACTTTCCCCTTACCTTTGACCTCAAAAAGTTTCAACACCTCGTATTTAGCCAAATTAAACTCCACCTGCCATTTCTCCATCCATAACAGCAACTTTTCTTCTGTATGTCCTGCTGTAAGCTTCGGCAACCTTCTTCAAAATCCACAACTCCTGCAATCATTTGATGTCTTCAAACTTCTTCCTGTACAAGGGCAATCAATGTGGCAATTTAATATAGCAAACATGGAATAAGTGCAACCAATAAGTATTCCCCTTTCTCCTGTTTCTGATTCATGTAAATGTGCCTATGTGTCATTGGCAACACCCACAAGAAGTTTGTTGTGATAAAGCAGTGTGCACATTCTTGTTTCCTGCCATTCCCAGGGAACAGGTGGTCACCATGGGAACACAGGGCCTCGAATAATTGAACCAGATGATGGAGAAGTGGCGAAAAATTAATTCAAGAAGATGTCTCAACAAAATATATTATTAACCTGAGAGATTAGCACACAAGGAGTCTGAAATACTGTAAATACAATTAGACAAAGAAATCCTGTATGTCATTTTTTCTTTTATGTACTTCAAATATACTATTTGACTTGTAGAGAGATCCTTGGCAATATCTGATATATTTACAACAACAACAATCTGTATTTATGTGGCACCTTTAATAGAATAATGTGTACTGAAGTACTGTACTTCAGAAGAGCATTATAAATAAAGGATTTAATGCAGAGGACATGGAAAGAAAAAAAATTAGAGCTGATCTTAGTCAAAGATCAGGTGTTATGATTCAACTTAAGGAATGAGAGGGAGTGATAGGGAGGTAGAGAGACTTCGGAAAGGAGATCCAAGATTTAAGATTGTTTGTTGTCATTCTTCAGTACTTGAGTGTAAAGGACAATGAAATGATTGTTACTCTGGATCTAATGCAGCACGAAAAAACACTATAAAAAAGCACAATAAATTTAAATGTAAAAGCAATCCTATAAAGCACAATGTACAAATAACTGTTAATATACATAGTCCGATTACATATAAATAAAGTGAAACTAGGTGATGCGTATGTAGCGGTGGTGGAAGATGGTGAGGTGGAATAATGTGCGGAGGTGTTGGTCAGCCTGATGGCTTGGGGGAGGTAACTGTTTTTGAGCCTAGTAGTCCTGACATGGATGCTGTGCAGCCTCTTCTCTAATAGGAGTGGGACAAATAGTCGATAAGCAGGATGGGTGTGTCTAGAGCTTAAGACGGTAACAGCTGAAGATACTACCACCACTAGAGGAGCCGCTAAGGTCATTGATGGTTAGAAGGACATTAGGAATGAGAGCAGGAATCAAGCACATAGTTCTGTTTTGTCAGTCACCAGGGTCATGGCCGATCTAATGATTGGCTTCAGCTTCACTTCTCTGCCTGTTATCTAATAACTGTTGACCTTACAGTAGTCCAGAACTTAATGTACCTCAACACTGAGTATATTTAATGATACATTCTCCATACCCTTGACCATTGAGAATTTTAGATTTTTAATCCTCTGAGAGAACAATTTTCTCCTTATCCCCACCCTAAGTGGATGACCCCCCACACACATCTATTCTGAAACTAGCCTCCCTGGCTCCAGATCCATCCACCTGTAACATCCTCTCAGCAGCCATCTTTCCAAATCTCTTGGAATCTTGTATACTTGAATAAAGTCACTGCTCATTCGAACTCCAACCAGCACATACTGGAACCATGTAATTGTTCCGATAAGACAACTTCTTTACCTGATGGATCACCCTCGCTGACCCTGAAGTGCCTTTGGTGCAAGTTTATGCATCCCAGTGTAACGAAAGGAGTTGGAGGAGCAAGTGGCAAGGGAAGAGAAGGCAGAAGTAAAAAGAGAATCAGCATTAGAGTGCCAGCCAAGAATAATAGTTTGTCCTTCTTATTTGGGCAAGTTGGCAGTGACAAGCATAACGAGATCCAAATTGATTGAGCAAGCACAATAGGAAGTCAAAGATGCAAATTAGATTCAATGTGATGAATCTGCAGGGCACAATAAGCATCTTATGGCATTATCAAACACAGCATGACACTCAGTTCAGATTTAACAACTCCCCCATCTGTAACCAGCCCCCAAATTTGGCCAGTTAGCTGTGGAAACAGAAGAGAAAATAATGAGCTGAATACAAAGAAGACCATGCAGCCCATTGAGAATATACTGACAATCAATGTGAAAATGGTCAAACTGTAAGCCTGCACTTGTGCATTCTTTGATACCTTTGGCCAACAGAAAACAGCCTTATCATTTTATGTATGCATTTTTTATTAATGAAGCTAAAATACAATCAATTTGAATGATGCATGGTGATTTGAATGAATGAAAGGTACTTCTCAACAGTGAATGAGGCAACAATTTCCCTGTGCCGTATTTGAGACAAAAAAAGGAGAAATGGGATTATATAATCTTTTTATTTAATTTGTGAGACTTGGATGTTTCTGGCATGGCCAGCATTTATTGCCCATCCCTAATTGCACCTGAAAAGATGGTGGTGAGTTGTCTCCATGAACTGCTTCAGTCCTTCTGCTGAAGGTGCTTCAATAGTGCTATTGGGGAGGGATTTTCAAGATTAAGACCCAGTGGTGATAAGGGAATGATGATGCATCAGTTAGATGGAGGCCCAAATGGGAACACAAAGGCATCTTTCAACGTGCCTGATGCCCTCATCCTTCCATGATAGATGTTCTGGTTTGGCTGTGGGAGGAGTCTTGGTGAGTTGCTCCAAAGCGCTTTCTAGTTGCTTATTGCAAAGCGACAAGTAACTAAGCAAGGAAAAGACTCTTACAGGTCTTCCCCATTTTATTAATGGCTGAGATACATAGGCCATGTTTGACAGGTAGGTGGGATGAACCTGCCACCTGCTGGAGAGCAGCCAACACCTTCTGTTGGCTGGGAACCTGGACTGCAGCTATACTTTCCACTTGCAAACTCTTCAGCTACAAGAACGGAACCCTGACATAACCTGGGGAGAACTTGCATTAATACCACAATGAACAGTGAGCATCAGCAAAACAAATATGCTCCAGTTTAGATTAAGGATTTCTTCTATAGACCCAGGGAATATTAGCGCAGGCTGAACCTTATTCACATTTCTGTTTCTTTAATGCCTGCCTTCCCTTTCCAAATTGTGGAAGCATTCTTAATTTGCGAACAAGGATAATGGTTCACAACTTATATTATGGGTCATTTTTCCAGTGCTGTAGAAGGTCCTCATTGTTGGAATTCTCTTTTTTCCCTGGACACAGAACATACAACACTGCGACATTGGAAATGGCACTTCATCCCATAGTGTCTCTGGTGATCATAATGTCATTTCCAACTATTTCCATCTACCTTTCTAGAGTCTGTATCCCTTTATCTCATATGAGTACCACTTAAACCTAAAATACTTCTTAACTAAGACCATAAGACATGGGAGCAGAATTAGGCCATTTGGCCCATCGAGTGTGCTCCACCATTCAATCATGGCTGGAACTTTTTTCCTCTCCTCAAACCCATTCCCCAGCCTTCTCCCCATAACCTTTGATGCCATGTCCAATCAAGAACCCTATCAATTTCTGCTTTAAATACACCCAGCGACCTGGCCTCCACAGTTACCTATGGCAAAAAATTCCAGAAATTCACCATCCTCTATTATATCTGCTTCCACCACACTCCCTG
The DNA here is from genome assembly GCF_030028105.1 of Mobula birostris. Classification (NCBI taxonomy): domain Eukaryota; kingdom Metazoa; phylum Chordata; class Chondrichthyes; order Myliobatiformes; family Myliobatidae; genus Mobula; species Mobula birostris. The sequence goes on from NC_092371.1 coordinate 123,878,865, forward strand.
ACAATGTGTCCAGCTGCAGACCACTCTGTGTAAAAATCTTGCCTTTCAACTTATGGTCTCTAGTATTTGACATTTAAACCCTGGGGTAAAGATTCTGGCTGCCTATCCTGTCTATGCCGCTGATAACATTATAACCTGCTATCAGCCTCTGATACTCTGTAGAAAACAATTCAATATCGCCCACCTTCTCCTTATCGCCAATGCCCTTTAACCCAGGCAATACCCTGATGATCTTCTTAGGCACCCTCTCTGAAATCTACACATCCTTCCTGTAATGTGCTGGCCAGAACTGCAGACTATAATCCAAATATGGTCTAACCAAAGTTTTATACAGTTGCAGCATGACTTCCAGACTTTTAGACTCAACACCCCAAATGATGAAGGCAAGTGTGCCATGTGCTTTCTTTACCACCCCATCTACTTGTATTGGATAATCTGCATAACCCACAGCTGAGATTCATCTCCTCTACACAGCATGTAAATGACTTAGATCAAGTCTTCTGTGGAGAAGCTAGTGGAGGCACTGACTTACAAGTCAAGCCACACCTGTGTGATCCTGATCAATGCTCAGGATTTTCTCCCTGTGGTTAGGTGCGTTGTCTCTGTGTGGTCTGGTGTGGGGTTCAGTGCTGGGACCACAGCTGTTTACAATATATATTAATGATTTAGATGAGGGAATTAAAAGTAACATTAGCAAATTTGCCGATGACACAAAGCTGGGTGGCAGTGTGAAATGTGAAGAGGATGTTATGAGAATACAGGGTGACCTGGATAGGCTGGGTGAGTGGGCAGATGCGTGGCAGATGCAGTTTAATGTCGATAAATGTGAGGTTACCCACTTTGGTGGTAAGAACAGGAAGGCAGATTATTATCTAAATGGAGTCAAGTTAGGAAAAGGGGAAGTACAATGAGATCTAGGTGTTCTTGTACATCAGTCACTGAAAGCAAGCATGCAAGTACAGCAGGCAGTGAAGAAACCTAATGGCATGCTGGCCTTCATAACAAGGGGAATTGAGTATAAGAGCAAAGAGGTCCTTCTGCAGCTGTACAGGGCCCTGGTGAGACCACACCTGGAGTACTGTGTGCAGTTTTGGTCTCCAAATTTGAGGAAGGACATTCTTGCTATTGAGGGAGTGCAGCGTAGGTTCACAAGGTTAATTCCCGGAATGGCGAGACTGTCATATGTCGAAAGATTGGAGCGACTGGGCTTGTATACTCTGGAGTTTAGAAGGCTGAGAGGGGATCTTATTGAAACATATAAGAGACGCAGGAAGCATGTTCCTGCTGATGGGTGAGTCCAGAACCAGAGGCCACAGTTTAAGTATAAGGGGTAGGCCATTTAGAACAGAGTTGAGGAAAAACTTTTTCACCCGGAGAGTGGTGGATATATGGAATGCTCTGTCCCAGAAGGCTGTGGAGGCTAAGTCTCTGGATGCTTTCAAGAAAGGGATGGATAGAGCTCTTAAAGATAGTGGAATCAAAGGTTATGGGGATAAGGCAGGAACTGAATACAGATTGTGGATGATCAGCCATGATCACAGTGAATGGTGGTGCTGGCTCGAAGGGCCGAATGGCCTACTCCTGCACCTATTGTCTATTGTCTATTGTGTGGGTTAATAGATTGACTGGGCCACTTAAAATTATCTTTAATGCTTGTGATGTGAGTTGAGGACAATGGTGGAGAAGACAAATTGAGAATGTATTTCCGATTAATGTAAGTGAATGTCCAGGGTATGATGGGCCGAACGGTCTGCTTCATGCTATATATCTCGATGACTCTTGCCCAGCATCACGTTTAAGGGTAAATACAAATACATTGCAAATACTAGTAATCTAAAATAAATGCAGAAAATGCTGAAAACACTCATCTGGTCGGGCAGCGTCGTTGGAGGAAGAAACAATTAACGTTTCAGGGTTTAGTTGCTTTCCCTTTTTTCCCCTCTTCTACACGAGTCGGTGTAGGAACCGACCTTCGATAGCTTCAGCTTAGCCCGGCTTAGAAAGCTACTGACTCGTTGCATAAAGACACACAAATCCTCTTAAGGAAGGAGACTCCGACTGCTTTCAATGTCGGCACTCACAGCCCCTCAAAGGAAGACCCCCTTCTGCTTGCGTAGGGCCTCTCCGGGGGAGCCAGAGTGGTAGGAAAGGGTTGGGCGCCGAAAGCCCCTGGGTGGGGAGCTAAGTTAATTCCGCCACCCACAGCCAAGGCGATGAGGCGGTTTTAGGACCGCATTGTGTCTTCACCCCTCTTCTCTTGGTGTGTGTGTGTGTGTGTGTGTGTGTGTGTGTGTGTGTGGTGTGTGTGTGTGTGTGTGTGTGTGTGTTTAAGAGAGAGGCAGGCAGAAAGGGATGTGCGGATGCTTCTTGGTTTCTTTCTCTGCGCTCCGCTCTGGAAAGCGAGGGAGAGTGCGTCGTTCTTCCTCTGGAACTGTGCCTCCGAGGGAAGAGTGAGGAAAGAGTGGGGGAGGGGAGTAAGGGAAATTGAGAGGGCGAGAGGGGAGTGAGCGAGAGGGAGTGGGTGTGAGGAGGGATAAAGGGGTGAAAGAGGACCAGAGGGGTAAGGGCTTGGAAAGGGGAAGGAGGGAGGGGGTTAGTGCGGAGGGAGTGGGGGCTGAGAGAGAGTGTGAGGAGAGAGAAAGGGAGGAATGGGAGATAAGTGGTGAACGAGTCTGTGTGTGTGTGTGAGAGAGAGAGAGAGAGAGAAAGCGTGAAAGAGAGGAAGTGAAACGGCGAGAAAGAAGGGAAAGGAGTTCGAAAGAGGAAAATAGGAGAGCGAAAAGAGGAAGAAAGTAAGAGAAGGGCGGGAGTCCGTGAGGCCAGCGAGTGGGTCAGCTTCTTTCTTCGTACGCTGTTTTTCTAGGAGCGAGATCGAGGGAAAGCGAAGGAGAGCGTGTCTCATAGCCTCTCCTCCGTGCACTGCTCAGGAGTCAGGACTTGAGGAGGAAGGTGTGTGTGTATCACGCTGGTTGCTTATTTTGTCAGTATGGAGAAGTGGATTCTTCAGAACCTTTCAGGTGCAGGCTTGAGTTACTCAAGACCTTTTTGATACACACGAGCACACAGACACACAGACAGACAGACACACACACACACACACACACACACACACACACACACACACACACGCTAACGAGTCAGAGTGTGGGGGGAGAAGGAAGACGGTCACAAGCAAACTACAAGAGGATATAAATGGAATCTCTGTGGTGAGGACGAGCAAGAGGAGACCGTGTAAGCGACAGCGTTGACTTCGCCGCACGGGAAGGATGAACGGCTCGGGCTTGCGGACTGCGCCTCCGTTGGACTACACGTGATGGGCAGTTTGAACACCAACTTGCACCCTGCCTTCGTATCCAGCTGCCAACTAAGGCTGCAGGTTCCCGTTTAAAGGTAAGGACTTCGTCTTCCTCGGCGGTGTACTGGCGATTTTAATCCCGGGTGCTGAAGGGTTCCGAAACTCAGACCGCCCCTAACCCCTGCAGTCTGGCACAAGGGCGGCAGCAGTGTCACCGAGAGGTGGGATGGGCAGGGCGCAAGGTATTTCAATGTGTGGAAGCGTGTTAACTGTGAGAGGCGAGTGGCTCAGTTATCAGCGGCATTACCTTCTTCCTACAAGAAACGTGAATGTGGCCCGTATACCAATTCAAGGGCTTCTGGTTGGCGCTTTGAAGTTTACATCAACCCTTCCATTCAACACTTTTAGGATTTGTAGCTGCGCCGGATGTTTTCTGTTTCCCTCGCACGCAAGGCTTCAGGACTTTTTCTCAGAAAAAGAATCCTAAACAACAGCTTGGGGATGATCTTAACTTAGAAGCACAATCGGATCAAATTAACTGCTCCGAGAGTGTCGGCGTGCGTGTGGTGATTGCCATGTGTATAACGCCTCTCACCTGTGAGGACACTATGCAGTAGTCACAGAGCAGATCTCGATCACTCCGACCAGCTGCTCTGTACCGTGTTTATGGTTGACACCAGTCTCCACCTACCTGCCTCCGTTTCACCCTATCACCACGTTCTTTTCCTTTTCCCTCTCTTTAGAGACACTCGTTCTTTAACTGCGCTTATGCCATTGCTACAACTGCTTGTACGCCCCTACTCATGTGAAGGACGCCCTGAAACTAATCCCCCCCTCCCCCACACTACCACCCTTCTCTTTACTGGAGTTTCAATATTCTTGGCCCGGGGTCTTGCTCTACCCACAAGGACCCACACTGTAGAAAGGAGGCGATTGCACTAGACAGCTTGAAGAGGAGGTTCGACAGGATGTTGCCAGGGACGGAGTGTTTGATTTATGAGGATAAATGGACAGGCTGTAGTTGCCATGGAGGGAGGAGGCTGAGGGGCGTCTGTTCCCCGCAGTTGTGAGGGGAACAGATAGGTTAAATATTTGGAAGTTTGTCTATAGAATGGTGGACCGAAGCAAGCCACGCCCACAAACTGCTGGAAGAAGTCAGCAAGTCAGGCAGCACTTATGGGGGAGAACAGTCGACGCATAGGGCCGAGACCCTTCATCAGCACTGGGAAGGAAGTTCAGTGGCCCGATCAGGTGGGGGAGTGGGAAGAGTACAAGTTGGCAGGTGATAGATGACAGCAGATGAGGGGAAAGCTGGGTGGATGGGGGAGGGGTGGAAAGAAGTAAGAAGCTGGGGAGTGGGGTGATAGATAGAAGAGGTAAGGGGTTGAAAAGGAGTCGAACATAAGAAGGCAGTGGATCGTGGATTGAAGGGTAGGAGGAGGGAAACCAGAGGGAGATGAAGGGCAGTTGAGCAGAAGAGACAGGGTGAGAGGGGAACCAGAATAGGGAACGAAATAAATAAAAGGGGAGGGGAGAGTAATTGCCGGAATTAAGATAAATCGATGTGCGTGCCAAGTTGGAGGCTACCCAGACGGAACACGAGGTGTTGCTCTTCCACTCTGAGTTGGTGGCCATGGACAGGAATGGGAAGCTGAATTGAAATGGATAACCACCTGGAAATCCCGCCTTGTTTTGCCTGCGTGTGACCCTTATCCCTCCAACGATTTCCTATTCATTAACCCGCCCAATTTTGAAGTGTTGTTATTGCATCGGCCATTGCCACTTCCCCAGGTCGTTCGTTCCATAAAACCACCACCCTCTGTGTAAAGAACTTAACACTCGGGTCCCATTTATTTTTATCTCCTCTCACCTAAAACTTATACCGTTTAGTGACTGTTTCCCTTTTCTCGGGGAAAAATAAGACTGTGTGTATTCACACTATCTATGTACCCTTCAAGATTTTATACAACTTTATGACATCATGCATGATTATAAGATATCTAACACTACCGCTTTTGGAGTAAGGCGTGAGAGGTTTAGATGGAATATGGAGGATTTTTATTTCACCCAGAGGGTGATTGTAATCTGGACCAGGACTATCATAACAGTTGAGGCATACTTAGGCAGGCAGTTAAGGCTCTGGGTCAAGTGTCAGAAATGGGATTAGTACAAAGGTCGGCATAGCGATGATAGGCTGAAGGGCCTGTTTCTGGGCGGTATGCTTCTCTAAGACTCTATAAGCACGCTATCAAACGTCTGACTAACATCAGTTTGCTCGGTTGGCAGTGTGAGCTGTCTAGCCCTGGGTGGGAATCTCCCTCTTCTGTCACCAGTCTCGACAAACCCATTATTCTTCGCTCTTGCAACAACAACAAAAAAGATTTAGGAGGATGGAATTATAATCGGCTCAGGCCCAGGAGAGGCCAATAACAGGAACTTCTCCCGGTAAAGCTAAACGCTCTTGTTTCCCCACCTACTGTTAACTCTTCAGGTGCTTGCTCCGAGGCAACCCGAGCTCTCGTCTCTATAGCCAGAGCAAGCAGGAAGGAGAGGTGAGGGTAAAGTCTCGGAGTGGCCTTCGAAAGAAAAATATAGACCTAGTCTCCCATCAAAACCATTTTTGATCCTTCGGTCCTTTCTGACTAGGCTAGTCCTTCAAGGGAGATCTGTGCTGTATTTTTGTCAGTTGAAGTTCATAGATTTCAGCTCTGCCCAAACCTGCCTGCTGTTTTATGCGCTGAGTGCGGATGGAAATCTGCTTTACAAATTACGAGGAAAAGTTGACTGCTGTACACCGGAAGACAAATTTCTACTCAGAGTTGCTCAAATTAAACGGAGCACAAATCAATCGGAGACCGGAGCATCCGGAGGTAACATGCAGACTCGGACAGGGCCCGAGATCAGGATTAAACCTGGGACTCTGAAGAGGTGAGGAAGCAACTCTGCTACCTGGAGTATACTGTGGGAGCCCGAGTTCTGGTGCTGCCTATGTGGAGTTCGCACGGTCTCTCATCGGGGTTGTCTTGATGCTCTGGTTTCTGGCGCGGGTTGGTACTTTAATCGACCACTCTAATGTGTAGAAAAAAACTGAAAAGAGAATAGATTACAAGGACAGAATTATGTGTCTGTGGAGGGGGAGGGGGTGAACCGGCATTGTCTGGATGGGCCGAATGATCTGTGTCGTATGGAAATGTGGATTTAAGTAGCTTTATAAATTACTTAAAAATTATGGTTCGGAACACCCGATCAAGTGGGTATTAATTCCAGAGAGGATCCCAGAAGCACAAAACAGCCAACGGAAGTTGTAACCCCAGATCTTCCTGAGAGCCAGCATGTGGGAATGACATCCAGGTCCACCCTCATCGGATGGGGCATCGTTGCCGGGAATTATCATCGGTTCACTCGCGATAAGGAAATGAATCCAGCCCAGTTATCCACTGTAGAGATGCAAGCTGAAGAAACGAAGTGGCTTTGCAGTATTAGGACGGCGTGCTGCAAGACAGCAAAGCGATTTCCAAAACAGAAAGGTCCTCCCAGCGGCTGCGTTTGGTCGATTAGGTATCAGGGTTGTCAAAGGCGAATTGAGCATTGAACCGTTCGAACGCAGGAACAGGCCCTTCAACTCAACGTGCTTCAGTGAACTACTCTGCCCAATGAAACTAATTCCTTCTACCCCCAACCCCACCCTCCGTCATTCCCTGTATATTCATGTACTTGTCTAAAAGCATCTTAAGCCCACTGTGGTATCCTTTTCCACCTCTCCCCCATTCCAGGAACTCGCTATACTATGTAAAACACCTCCCACTATTATTTGACTCTTCCCCCCCCCCCCCCCGGAGTGACCATTTGAGCGGGTGCGTGTAGAGAGGGCGAAATATCTGACCAGATGGCTCTACTGGCTGTCGGCTAGAATCGATGGGGCGAACGGCTTCCTTCCGTGCACTATCCATTCTGGCCCCTCTCCTAACATTGCTGCCCCGCACTCTTCCGTCCCTTCAAATCCACTTATTGATTGTGCTTCCCATCAAACTCCCGGGTAGAAACCCGGGAGATCGCTAATACTAGGATACAGAGCAAAACACAACCTGCATGAGGAATTCGGCGGGTCGAGCAGCATCTGTGGGTCGGGAAGATTTGTCGACAAGTTTGGATGAGGACTGATGCAGACAAGGAAACTGCAAAAAAAAACACCCACTCGCTGCATTTAAAACATAACCCTCCTCTTCTCTCCCGTGTGCCAGAATCAGGTTTGATATCACTGGCATATGTCGTGAAGTTTGTTGTTTTGCAACCGCAGTATAGCAATACATATTAATAAAAACTATAAATTACAATAAGTACAGTTAAAAAATAAATTAAATGAGTAGTGTACGAAGAAAGGAAGAATGCAGGTGGTGTGTTCGTGGGTACATTGTCCATTCAGAAATGTGATGACGTAAGGGATGAAGTTGTCCCTGAGACATTGGATGTTTGGCTTCAGGCTCCTTGATAGTGGCATGTCCTGGATGACTGGGGTCCTCAGTGATGGATGCTGCTTTTCTGAGGCATCGCCTTTGTAGGTGTCCTCGATGCTGGGGAGGCTAGCACCTATGATAGAGCTGGACGTGTTTACAACTTTCTGCTGTTTTCTCCGATCCGTGCAGTGGACCCTCCATACCAGACGGTGATGGAATCAGTTAGAATACTCTCCACTGTATGTCTGTAGAAATTTGTGAGTGTCTTTGGTGACATACCAATTCTCCTCAAACTGCTAATGAAATATAACCACTGTCGTGCCTTCTTTGTAATTGCATCAGTATGTTGGGCCCAGAACAGATCCTCAGAGATGTTGACACCCAGGAACTTTTCAAATGCTCAGCGACGGCAGAGCACGGATAAAACTCCAGTCACTTCCCTCTTGCAATTGGAAGCAGTTTTAACTTACTCTAAGGAAACTGCCAGTTTCTAATACTAACATCCGTGCTGCAGCCGCATCCCGACGTTTCAATACTCCTACTTAACGCGTATTGGTCGCGGTATGTAATGTTGTCACGGCATAGCCGGAGTGAGGGGGAAGGGGGGAGGTACTCCGCAGTCTGCCTGCCTTCCAAGGTATACACTCCACTTCCTCCACCCTCAGCTCTAGCTACACCCGCTACCCCTCCCGTTAGTCAGCCACACGGGAAGATTTCGTCTGGCGCTTGTGTTGGTTCAGGGGGCCGGGGAACCGAGGGACTCAGGCGTACCCCCACTGATCCCTGCAAAAATCCTTGTTGGGTCAGACTTCACCATCAGTGACCAGTGATCACTAGCCTGCCCCAATGTCTTCCTTACACTGGGAACTAGAGCTGAACGGGCTAAATGTTTCCATCTGGTCTACATTGATGTTCCTGATTTGGTCTCGGATTAGCACAGCATACGGCTACAGGAGAGGGAATAATCATGTTCAGAAAGGGAGGGGTATTAGGGTTTACCTGGGTGGGAAATTTGAGGAGATCCTGAACTGCCCGATAATTGAAAGCTAGATGGCAGTATGGATTGTAAGGAGGAATTGGAGCGTTTTCAAAGTTCAAAGTAATGTAAATCTATTATTAAAGTACATATATGTCACCATATACAACTCTGAGATCCATTTTCTTGCGGACATAATAAATCCAGTAACTATGACAGAATCAATAAAAGACCTTCCAGTGTGCAAAGGACAACAACTGTGCAAATACAAAATGAAATTAAAAATAATAAATAATTAATAAATAAATAAGCAATAAATATTGAGAACATGAGATGAAGAGTCCTTGAAAGTGAGTCCATAGATTATGGGAACAGTTCAGTGATGGGGCAAGTGAAGTTATCCTCTCTGGTTCAAGAGCTGAGGGGTAATAACTGTTCCCGAATCTGGCGGTGTGAGTCCTGAGGCTCCTGTACCTTCTTCCTGATGGCAGTAGCGAGAACAGAGTATGATCTGGATGGCAGAGAAATGGACAGGTAAAGCGAATGGGCACGGGCTGCTAGGTGGACTATAATGTCGAGGAATCTGAGATCATACTCTTTGACAAAAAATAAGAAAGGTGGTGTATTTTTAATGGCAGAAGACTGAATATGTCAGAAGACATGGGTTTCGATACTGCGATAACTGTGCTAACATGCAAGGTCTGACGAGCAATTAGGAAGACGAACAGTTTCATTACTGCAGAGGAGACCACACCAAGAACACCGGATGCTGTAAATAACGCAGGGGATATGAACGTAAAAGACTGCCACATGTGGAAATTTGGTTTAGGGCTTTATAGTGGAGGGAATGGGGTGTGGGGGTTTGGAGATAGGTGTAGGGACAGGTGTTACACGTCTTGTGGTTACAGGGCGAACTAGAGAGGGTGGGGAAGGATAGACGGGCTCCGGAGTCACACATAGGGAGTGATCACGGTTCAAAACGGAAAGGGGAGGGGGAGGGATGGTTGTCTATTTATACAGAACCCGGAAATAGATCTGGTTGCCCTGCCTAAGGAAGGGCATCATTGTGACAGGAGGAGTTCACAGGTCTATCAGATCTATTTATGGGATGGCGATTAAGGCAAGGCTTGGCAGATTACAACTGTACTCTTTGTTTGGCGATTGAGTCATATAGAATCGGCAGATGCGTCGAATATTTTTCCCTAGTCGGATTATTTGGAATCACGAAATGCGAAGATGTCCATTCATTCTGAGGTGAGGAGAAATTCCTTCATCCAGTGGTAGTGAAACTTTGGAATTCTTTACCAAGACGGCTGTGGAGGCTCGATGTATTTAAGCCAGTCATGACTGAATGTTTAAGTATTAAAGCCAATCGGCAAATTGAGGGTTAGTACAAGAGAGCGACGCTGACGTGAAATCTCTGAGAGTGATGGATAAGGTACCAAAGACTGAAGAACCTATACCTGCTTCCCTTTCTTAATATTCTTTCATGTCGCATTCTTACCTGGTAGTTCCGGACACAAGGACACAAACACACAAAAAAACCCCACTGTGCACCGAGGAAATGCTGGTGCCAAGATTGACTCCGCAAACCTAGTCCCCGAGTACCCACTCCGAGGATTGGAGAATTATGTCTGATATTTAACTTTTAATGGAGGCTTTCTTGGCGCCCGGGTCAACAATAACCTGCGTTCAAAGGCCTATAATTGGCCGTTGGATACTGGCAGTCGATATTATTCCAAAAGTATTTGACTGACTGTGAGGCACTTCAGCATAATCTGGGCTGGGAAAGGCGGATTGTAAAATACGGGTTTTTCTTTTGGCCAGACTTCCTGTCCGTTCTGTGGCAGAAAATTAAACCGTGATCTCTTCAGTTTATGATCATTAAATGCTTTTATTCAGTGAATAGAGAAATAGAGATTAGACATCGCCCTGAACCTTGCTATTTATTAAACGGAGAGGAAATTCAAAACTCAGAGACGCAAAGGGACTTGGGAGTCCTCGTGCAAGATTCCCTAAAGGTGAACATGTAGGTTCAGTTGGTGATAATGAAGGCAAGTGCAATGTTCGCATTCATCTCGAGAGGACTAGAATATAAAAACTAGGATGTAATGCTGTGGCTTCATAAAGCATTGGTCAGACCGCACTTGAAGCATTCTGTGCAGTTTAGATAAGGATCTAAAAAGGGGGTGACGGGGTGAAGATACATTCCTATCAAAGGGGGTGTAAGGCGCTCCTTCCCTCCGCTAGCCTATAGTCACCCTTGGGCAAGGTTAGTAGCTGCTTAGACCTCCCGCCCCCACCCGTAAAGCCATGGGAAGTCACGTGAAGCCATGGGAGCAGGTAGTGGATGGTCGCATGTATAGCTGGTGCATTTCAGAAGTCCTGGTTATGTACCACTGACGCCAGGCAGACAATCTCTGAAGAGTATTAGCAATGGCTGGTGTAACCTGTCTTGTAAAGCAATGTAAACCCAGGAGAAAGCAATGTCGAACCACTTCTGTAAAAATATTTGCCAAGAACAATGATGGCCAGGGAAAGTCCATGACAGTTTACGTCATACGACTCGCCACATAACGAACGAACGATCTAAGAAAGGATTTGATGGCGTTGGAGATGGGCTAGAGGAGGTTCACGAGAATGATCCTGGAAGTGAACGGGTTTATTTATGAGGAGCGTTTAATTGTTCTGGGCCTGAATTCACCGGAGTTCAGAAGAATGAGGGGGGAAACCTATCGAACATTGAACGACCTAGTTAGAGTGGATGTGGATGTGGAGAGGATGTTCCCTATAGTGGCTGAGTCTGAGACCAGAGGGAACAACCTCACAACAGAAAGTCCTCCCTTTAGAACAGACATGAGGAGACACTTCTTTAGCCAGAGGGTGGTGAATCTGCGGAATTCAATGCCACTGATGGCGTTGAGGCATATTGGGTATACTTAAAGTGGAGGTTGATAGGTTCTTCGTTAGTAAGGGCGTCAAAGGTTACGGGGAGAAGGCAGGAGAACGGGATTGAGAGGGATAAAAAAAAACCATGATGGAATGGCGGAGTAGATTCGATAGGCCGAATGGCATGCTTCTGCTAGTATGGATTACGTTTTAATCCTTGTCCCAGTTTTTATTAGAATATTTAGGTGTGGAATAACTGGACACTATTCTTCATACCGGGAGATCCGGGATATCGTATTCCACCAGGATTAGATATCAAGTAAAAATATCCAAATTAATCTTGAGATCCACAGTCAAATACAACAAAAAATTGAAATACTGTACTCCAGGTCAGGCGAGGTCTGTGGAGAGATCGCCAATATTTGGTATCGAACGCCCTTCTCGTTCCACACATGCCGTCTGACCTTTTGAGTGTGAATTTCCAGCATTTTCTGTTTTTATTTCAGGTTTCCACCACCTGCACGTTTGCTTCAATTTATTCCTGACAGATTTTGTGTTGACTGAGCCTTGCGAGGCGAGACAGTGGTTGGAGTTAAGGTGCAATCACGTGGTCTAATTGATAGCCCCCGCCTCGGCGGGCTAAATATCCTCCTCGTAAAGAGCTGCCTGCAATAAGCACACTAGCCTTATCTTGTTTTTCTCAACCTTACTTCCCCCACCCCTTCTATTTTGAGAATACTCAACAGGTTTTCATTCGGGAGTAGACGGGACACTTATTATACTTAACTGAATTTGTTTATTACTACATTCCCGGTAGGATTAATTTTCTACACTTAAGTATTCATAAAGCATGCCTTTAGGAATTTTGATAGAGTACGCGAGGAAGAAATACTGTCAAACAGTATAGGATTCGCATCACAGGCATTTATATAAACGTATTGGATTTCATGGGGCGAGGGATCTCGGCAAAGATCCCACACATAGCTTCAGGGAAAATAAAAATCAAAAACAAAACAGTTTAGTTTCCAACATTATTCTTTTAACGACGATATTGCACCTGTTTTCCTATTTCTTCTAGTTTCAGCTCTCTAATTCCCTCTCTCTCTCTCTCTCTCTCTCTCTCTCTCATTCTCTCATTTGCAAGGGTTTTGACCCGATACATTTTGGGGGTCCAGTTTGATGGGAAATATTAAGGCTTGGGCTACTTTAACATCCATCTTTCTATTCTAGGCTTTAGCTATCCTCCACTGTCCTGTAGGCTGCCAGGATCTGTCCGGCTAGGGGCCGCTGGAGAACTTTGCGTTTGCATGAGAGATTATCATGGGAAATATTTGGAGTTAACAATCTTTCAGACTTTCAACCCATTTTTTTTTTCTGACGACGCCAGCGACCTAAAGCTTCTTTGGAGTTGCCTGGTTTACAGGGCTTAACGTGCACAGGGTGAGGAAGAGAGATCTGTAAGGGCAGCGAATGTGGGTATCTGCAGTATCCAGGACACAGAGCCGGCCTCGGACAGGGGCCGAGCATGCTGCACAGCGATAAACGGGGCACAACGTCTGCGGCCGTTACCTTGTCCGAGGAAATTGGTACCGGGTCCGTTCTGCGCGGGGATCTGAGCCGACCAGTCGGGGCAATAGAGTACAGAGAACTATTCACCCATCACCGGCTCTCCCCACGGCTCTGCGTTACAATCCCTCCCCTCTCATCAGCTCTTATCCACATAACTTCCCAGCCCAGCTACTGGTGCGGACAGCCCAGCGCATCTGTAGATGTGAACTTCCCACTATTCAGGGCATTTACAAAGACAAGTGTGTAAAAAGGGCCCTAAGGATCATTGGGGACCCGAGTCACCCCAACCACAAACTGTTCCAGCTGCTACCATCCGGGAAACGAACGGTACCGCAGCATAAAAGCCAGGACCAACAGCCTCCGGGACAGCTTCTTCCACCAGGCCATCAGACTACTTCATTCATGCTAACGCAACTGTATTTCTATGTTATATTGACTATCCCATTGTAATAAAGTTAATTCAATTCAATTCCCCCAGCCTCACGTCCCTCACCAGCTCCTCATCACCTTTCCTCCCCAGATCCCTCTCCCCATCCTCTCCCTTCCCCATCACCTCACTCCTCCCCATCTCTCTTTCCTCGTCATTCCCCCTCCCCATCTCCTCTCCTAATCACTCCCCCTTCTCATCCCATCCTCCCCTTATTAAACCCTCCCCAACAGTCTCTTCCCATCACCCAGTCTTTCACTTTCCTTCTCATCATCAATACCACACCCCTCCCCTATGCTTCAATCTACAAATGACAACCCCACTCCCCAAAACTTCCCTGACTGCAAGAGCACCACCTCATAACACTTCCCCCAATTCGTAATCATCCCCCTTTCCCCGTGCCATCCATTCCCCTTCCCCCAGCACTTCCTCTTTCACTTACCTCTCTTCATCTTTCCTTCCTCATCCTCCTTTCCCAATCTCCTTACCTGTCAATCCCACTTCATAAACTCTCTCGTCCCAAGCAGACCCCCTCACTCATCCACATCAGCTCCCTCTCCTGTTCCCTCAGCTTACCTCTCATCCCCATTCCACATGCTTTAAAAGGGTGACAATCGTACCAGTTCCCGAGAACAGCAGGGTAAGTTGCTTGATAATTATCACCCTGGGGCACTCACATCTACTGTGATGAAGTGCTTTGAGAGGTTGGCTAGAATCAACTCCTGCCTAAGCAAGGACCTGGACCAGCTGCAAGTTGCTTATAGTCACAATAGGTCTACTGCAGATCCAATCTCACTGGCTTTCCATCCGGCCTTGGATTACCTGGATAATAGTAGTTACTTGCATCAGGCTGCAGATTATTGACCACAGCTCAGCATTCAATGCAATCATGCCCTCAGTTCTAACCAGCAAGCTCCAAAACATGGGCCTCTGTACCTCTCTCTGCAACTGGATCTTTGACATCCTCATCAGGAGACCACAGTCACTGTGGAATGGAAATAACATCTCCTCCTACACCTCAAGAATGCGTGCTTAGCCCACTGCTCTACTCTTTTTACACCCATGACTGTGTGGCTCAGCACAGCTCAAAAGCCAACTATAAATTTGCCAATGACACAACTATTGTTGGCAGAATTTCAGATGGTAAAGGGAAAACATACAGGAGAGAGATAGATCAGTTGATTGAGTGGTGTCACAACAACAACCTTGCACTCAACATCAGTAAGATCAAGGAATTGATTGTGGTCTTCAGGAAGGAGAAGTCAAGGGAACACACACTAGTTGTCATTGAGGGATCACCAGTGGAAAGGGTGAGCAGTTTCAAGTTCCTGGATATCACCATCTCTGAGGATCTAACCTGGGCCCAACATATTGATGCAATGACAAAGAAGGCATGACAGTGGCTATATTTCATTAGAAACTTGAGGAGAATAGGTGTGTCACCAAGCACACTCACAAATTTCTACAGATGTACCATGAAGAGCATTCTAACTGGTTGACTTACTGTTGGTATGGAGAGGCCACTGCACAGGATCAGAACAAGCAGCAGAAAGTTGTAAACTCTGCCGGCTCTAACATGGGCACTAGCCTTCCCAGCATCAAGGACACCTTCAAAAGGTGATGCCTCATAAAGGCAGCATACATCATTAAGGACCCCCATGCTACCATCAAAGAGGAAGTACAGGCTCTGAAGACACACACTCAATGTTTCAGGAACAGCTGCTTCTCCTCTGCCATCAGATTTCTGAATGGACAATGATCCCATGAATACTTCCTCAGTACTTTTCCCTCTCTTTTTGCAGTACTTATTTTTTTACATAGTTACTGTAATTTATTGTTTTTATTACTATGTATTGCAATATACTGCTGCCACAAAACAACAAATTTCATGGCATTCGGTATGCCGGTGATATTAATCCTGTTTCTAGTTCTGACATTCTATCCCTCATCATCACCTCCTACCATATTAGCAACCTAGTCCCCCACACCTCCTGCTCTGTCCCACTCCTTCCCTTCCATCATATCTCCTCTCCTGTTTCATAAACTTTTTTCTTTTCACTCTGCATTGCTGGGATTATAGGTCAATCTTTATTTTAAACTTCCTGTATCAGTAGATGATATAGTCTGTTCCTAGGTTTAAAATATGCCTTCAGTCCCCGTCAAGAAACCCAGAACTAATGGCAACCGTTTGAGAAAGAAAAACCCGAAACTTGAACTTATAAAGCACTCTAGGACATTCTCATAACATATCTCATGCTGATTCCTCTTCTATCTCTTTATGACAAGCTCTCAATAATGGGAAAAGAATCTAATCTTCTGAATGGCAGAGACCATGCTTGGAGAATAACCCTCTTCAGTAAACAGTGATGTGTGTCTGAAAGAACCTGCAAGTAAAGAAATATTTCAATGACAGTTCTACATGTCTTCATCAGATCTGCACCATCCCCTTTAACCATGGTGCCTTCCGGGATGAGTGCCTAATATTTTTTGAACGCTGATCATAAGTAATTTATAAACTTGAACAAAGCCATTCTGTCCATTGAGTGAATCAACAAAAAAGTGACCCAACTTTTTTTTTCCTTTTTTTGAGTTCAATTTTGGTCACCCTGCTAGAGGAATAATGCCATTAAGATGAAAAGAGAGAGTGAAGGAAATTTACAAGGACGTTAGTAGGACTCAAGGATTGACTTATGGAGAGAGGCTGAGCAGGTTGGGACTTTGTTCACTGGAGCATAAGAAAATGAGGGGACGACCTTATAAAAATGTGTAAATTTATGAGGGGGAGAGGGAGGATGAATACACATAGTCTCTTTCCCAGGAGCAACAGCAATCTGTTGGAAGAGCAGCAAGTTAATCAACATCTGCAGGAGCAAAGGAATTACCAATGTCTTGGGTCAAAACCCAAGAACTAGAGGACATAGGTTATATGTGAGAGGGGAGAGATTCAATAGTAACTTATGGGCGGCCTTTTGAGGCAGGTACATTCACAACACTTAAAGAATACTTGGCCAGGTGCACAGAGAGGAAAGATGTAGAGGGATACGGACCAAACACAAGCAAATGGGACTAACTTAGGTGGGAATCTTGGTCACCAGTTGGGCTGAATGGCCTGTTTCTGTGCTGTATGAACCTACGATTAGGACTGCAACACTGCACACCACAGCAGTACTAATCCAAGCGCTGATTAAATGTTGAGAGGGCTTCTGCCTCCACCATCCTTACAGGCACTGAGCTACTGACTTTTACCACTCTCTGAGTGAATACCTTTGTCCTTACCTCCTTTTTTTTCTGTTTTGTTTGTTTTTAACTCCATGTCTCCTAGTTTATGATCCCCCTGCTAAGGAGGATGGTCCTTAGAATTTAGTCTGTCCAAGCCCCTCATAACTTTAAATGCCCAACCTTCTCTGCTCAACAGAAAATAACTCACATCAATCCAATACTTCCTTGGAGCTAAAATATCTACATCCTAGAAACTTCATTGTAAATCTCTGCAGCACAGTAGTAATTTTCCTATAAAGTGGTGACCAACATGGTACATAGTTCTCAAGATTTGGCCTAACCAACATGGGAAAATGAGAGCTTCTCCACTGCGGTAGATAAAAGAGGAAACTGTCTTGTGTAAATGGTGACAGACTGGGTGATGTTAATGACCAATGAAACCTGAGTGCCATTGTACACAAGTCACTGTAAGCTGACTTGCATGTGCAGTAGGCAATTAGAAGGCAAACAATATGTTAGTCTTACTGCACAAGAATTTGAGAACAAATGTAAAGATGTCTTATTATAATTATAGCGTGGCTTGGTGAGATCAGACATGGAGTATTATGCACAGTTTTGGTCTTCTTCTCCAGAGAAAGGTGTGCCTTTATTTTCATTTTATTTTGTAGGTACAGTGTGGAATAGGCCCTTCTGCCCCTTCCAGCCGTGCCACCCAGCAACCCCCGGCAACCCTAAATTTAACCCTTACCTAATCACAGGACAATTTACAATGCCCATTTAACCTTCTAACTGGTGCTTCTTTGGACTGTGGGAGGAAACTGGAGCACCCGGAGTAAACCTATGCATCTCACAGGGAGAACATACAAACTCGTTACAGAAGGCACCAGAATTGAACTCCAGACTCTGACACCCCAGGCTGTAACAGTGTTGCGCTCTAAGGGAGGAGTGGCTCCAGTGACCATAACCTTTGTGTGGAGTTTGCACGCTCTCCCTGTGCTCTTGTGGGTTTTTTTTCTCCAGGTGCTTTGTTTTCCCACGCGGCAGAGATTTGCAGATTGGTCTGTTAGTTGACCACTGTAGGTTGCCCCCCCAGCCCCCCTCCCCCACTCCCCGCCATCCCATGTGCAGATGAGTGGTAGAAAATGAGGGAGGGGAATCGACGAGAAATGTTGTCACTCAGAAGCTGGTGAACTTCTGGGATTTTCTGCCCCAGTGAAGGCCCAATCCATTCAAAGCAGAGATTAATTGTTTTTTGTGGATATTTCAGGAACTGAGGGATATGGGGAATACTGTGGAAAAATGGTGTTGATATGGATGATAGACTACGATCATAGAAACATAGAAACATAGAAACCTACAGTACGTTACAGGCCCTTCATCCCACAATGTTGTGCTGACCATGTAACCTACTCTAAAAACCACATAGCCCTCTACTTTTCTAAGCTCTATGTACCTATCTAAGAGTTTCTTAAAGGACTCTATTGTATCCACCTCTACCACCTTTGCTGACAGTGCATTACACACACCCACCACTCTCTGTATGAATAGCTGTGTGATAGCGTAACTCTCTTGACAAATAGCTGAGCAGAATCAAAGGCTAAATGGATTACTCCTGCTTTAACACTGCGCTTGGATTTACATTCTATGCCTCAACTAATAACTATATTTTCTAACTGCTCTGCTACTTTTGAGGATTGACGTAAAGTGTACTTCATGGTATATGGTCTTGAACACTTCTCAATATCGTGCCAATTGATGACCATTCCTTTGCCTTGTTACTCCTCACACTTATCCAGATTAAATTCAATTTGTTTTTTTCTCTCTCTGCCCAGTTGACAAGAACACCTAAATCTTCCTGCATTTCAAACTTTCACCTTCCACTCTCTGCACAACTACCTGGTTCTTTCATTATCTGCAAAGTTCTCTTTTGTGTTTAAGTCCAAATCAATAAGAAGTACCACACAAAACAAGGGACTGAGTGTTGAGTTTTGAGGAACCTCTATGGTAACAGCCTTCCAGTCACAAAAATACTTGTCAAACAACTCCTGTTGTTTCCTGACACTAAGCTAAACCTGGATCACTTTTGTCCCACTTCCTGTGCTTTTTTTTTTAATCAAGCTGTCATGTTGTATTCGTGGCAGACCCTTTTAAGTTTATGCTCCTCAGAAATGTATGATTGTGTTCTTAACTATCTTATATACAGTGCTGTGCCTATCCTTGCTACCCAATACCTTTATTAGTGTTTGTTAAGTTCACTGTTCAATGAGGCAAACAAATGGGATAAAGTTTACCGAAATATCCTTTATTGATTGTTAGCATCACCCAACTACACATAATGGCTGACTCATTAATTCATCAGCAGTGATGCCGCACAATACATATTGATCACAAATGCATGTCCACATGTGCTGCATTGCACTGCAGGGGATGCAATCCCTGTCCTTTCCCCTCTTCCCTTCTCATCACCTAGTCATCACCCAAGCAGTCCTTCCAGGAGAAGCAGGAATCTAGTGCACTGTATACAGTGTTCACGAAGTTTCTCCTCTACAATGGAGAAGGCGAATGCAGATTAGCAGTCACCCTGATCTTCCAGTTGCCTACCATTTTAATTCATCACCAAGCCCCACACTGACCTCTTTGTGGCTGCCTGCATTATTACAAAAAGGCCTATTTCAAATATGCTGAACAGAATTTCATCTTTTGTCTGGGCTAGTTTCAGCTTTCTGGACTCAATATCAATGCCTCCAACTTACACATTTCTTCAGGCTACATCAGGACTGAGCAGTTCTGCCTGTCATCATACTGGAGTAGTTATTTTTATTCTGTTAGTATAGTCAGCCTCACCATTTAGACAATAGAACAGCAAAGTGTAGAAACAGGCCCTTCAGCCCACAAAGTCTGTGCTGACCATGGTGAAAATTTACAAGTCATTATGCAGATAAAGAAGCTAATTAACCCATTTGGTCTCACCCTATCAGAGATATTCTCTGTGTTTCGCTCATCCTTTCTCCACCTCCTCTCTGACTGAAAAATACTTTATATAGAATATAGAACATAGTACACAGAAAATCAAATGTGGAACAGCACAAGCACAGGCCCTTTGGCCCATGATATAGTGCAAACTAATTAAATTAGCATTTAAAAAAACTATTATAGTAGTCCTTTTACCTCTTTTCCCGGTTCTAAGAAAACTGTTAACTGTTCCTCCCTACACAGATGCTGCCTGACCTGCTGAGTATTTTCTGGTTGCTCTTTTCAGATGTCCAGTGTGCATTGAAAACAAAATCATTTGCTGTGCTGTTTCCCCTTTGAGAAAAAAGTAACAAACCCATAACAATAGTTGCCTTTAAATAATTGTTTAATTAGTTACCTGTATAAAATTTATAATTATATAAATAATTATTTGTAGACATATTTGTACATAATGAATGACTATAAAAGTAATTATACATAAATGCATATAATTATTTAAATGATCATCAAATGAAATATAAACAAGCCTTAACAATTCCACAAACAAGATGGTTAAAGAATTGTTTTATCATACATAATAATGAATACAACATTTCATAAAACTGTCTCAACACAAAAACAACTCTGACCAACAGCTCATTAACTATGACTAAAAACATTAAAATTCTGTTAAACTAGCATCTTTCTCCCTCTCCCTCTCTCTCCATTTCTCTCTCTTTCCCCCTTCTCCTACTTTCTCCTCTCACTCTCCTTTACCTCACATCTCTCTCTCTATCTCTCTTTCTATCTTTATTTCTCTTTTCCAGCATTCATCTTTCCCTCTCTCCCCTTCTCTCTCTCCATCTCCCTCTTTCTCCACACTCCCTCTCTCTTCTCTCATGGTCCTTTAATCCTCCACCCCCATTCTGTCTGTCTCCTCTCTCTTTCTATCTGCTCCCCATGGTCACTGAACATCTTTGTTTCTCCCTTAATCCTTTTG
Organism: Mobula birostris; assembly: GCF_030028105.1. Classification (NCBI taxonomy): domain Eukaryota; kingdom Metazoa; phylum Chordata; class Chondrichthyes; order Myliobatiformes; family Myliobatidae; genus Mobula; species Mobula birostris. The sequence goes on from NC_092371.1 coordinate 123,899,646, forward strand.
AGGAATCCACACCTCTGACCTTGACCCTCTGAAATCTGCCTCTGAGCCATCATATTTCCCCGGTGCCTACTTAGCATCTGCACTGAGTAAACATTAGCACATCTAAGTCAGAAGTATCATTGTGCAAGGTATCATTTAAATCATCTCCAGGAGCAATGGAATTCCCACTCATAGCGTCCAATTTAATCTGAGCCGAGTTCCGGTCAAAGGTTTCATGAACACTTTCATCTCTTGCTCACACTTAGCATCTCTCTTATTATCACCCTGTAGTAAGGTCCCAAACTTGTACCGGCTTGCATAAAATAGGATCAGTGTAGGATCAGTGTTAGTAAGTGCTTGTTAGTCAGTATGGAATGGCCCATTTCCATGCTGTGGGGCTCTATGACTTCTAAAAATAGGCTAATGAAGAAAAACATTATGGAATTTTCTGTTAGTGTTTGCTTGCCATGACTGATTATTTCAAGTACTGATGAGATGCATGACATGAAAATAAAGAGGTTGGTTGGTAAGGGGTAAATGGGATTAATGTCCTGATATTGTCATTCTGGCTGCCAGTGGGCTGGAGGTGGATTAACCTGCACTCGACCTCCAGTAGAGTGAATGGTAGAGCATGCAGGTTAATCATCAGTTTCTGAAGCTGCTGGAGTATCAGGCACAGTAATTTCCTGTAATGAGTTCCTCCAGCTCATAGTTTTAAAACAGATCGGAACAGCGTTGACAAAATTGGCTGAATGGGAAACAATTGACTTTTCACCATGTGTGTAAGGGAAGTCGGCATTTTGTAGGCAATGTTTGTCAATGTCTCAGTGTTGTAATTGAAACTTTGAAGCAGGCCGACCACAGAGCAGCCTGTCTTGCCTTTATCCCGGCAACAGCCAGCAGTCATGGTCCACAAGGAGAGGATCCCTATGTGATTTACATGAAATTAACAGTTCAGCAGAAGAGGACTCACTACACTCATCTCAATATAATATTTTGATGGTGCTTTTAAAATAATAAGTCATTGGAAGAAGATTTGAAGCAGGACCATTCGCGTCGTGGAGTTATACCACATGTAAACAGGCCCTTCCAAATCAATATTCCCATCTAAGCTAGTCCTATTAGCCTGTGTTCGGACCATATCCTTCTAAACCAGGGATTCCCAACCTGTTTTATGCCATGGACCTATACTATTAAGCAAGGGATCTATGAACCCCAGGTTAGGAACCCCTGCTCTAAACCCTTTCTATCATTTTATCTGTTCAAGTGCCTCTTAAACGTTATTAATGTACTAGTCTCAAACACTCTCTGTCAGCTCATTCACACACTTACCACTCTCTGGCTGTTAAACTCGCCCCTCAATTTCCTATTAAACCTCTCCTGTCTCACCTTAAACCCTATGCCCTCTAGTACTTGATTCCCCAACACTAGGAGAAAGACTGTATCTGTGTACTGTATCACTCTATCTATGCCCCTCATGACTTTTGCATCTCTATAAAATCACTTCTCATTCTTCTACGTTCTAAGGGATAAGGTCCTAACCTGCTTAATCGGTCTCTATAACTCAGTTTCCTCACTCCTGGCAACACCTTCGTAAATCTTTTCTGTATCCTTTCCAGCTCAGTGGTATCTTTCCTAAAGCAGGGTGACTCAAGCTAATACAATATCCCAAGTGTGGCCTCACCAATGCCTTATACAAATTATGTAATGTGATGTCGTCATAGCTAAGTCCAGGCCATTAAAACATTAGACAAATAACATATTTTATTTATTCTCCATGGGCTGCTGATGCCACTGGCAATAGCACCAGTTTTATCACTCTCTAAAAGCCCTTTACCTGAAGGGCAGTGAAAAGGCACATTGGTGAGTCTGGAGTTTTAGTCCAAAAGAAGATGATGATAGCAATTCAGGCAGTTTCTGTCAAGAAAGAAACAGGATTAATGTTCTTTGTCAATAGCCGTTGACATGGAAAATTCATCTCATTTCTCTCTTAACACAGGCTGCCTCCACATATGCTGAGTATTTCCAACATCCTCTGTTTTTATTCACATTTGCTGCATCTGCAGTATTTTACTTCTGCATTAAAAGCTTGGTCAAGGGCCATCTGAAGATAAGCATCAAATCTGCTTCCACTATTCATACAGTCCAGTGTGTTCCACGTCACAATAGGTGGTCTCTGATGTACACATGAAGAAGACTGCCAAAAACAAAAAGGGTTTAGGAAATGTCTTAAAGTGGTGTAATGTGGTTTTAGAATGGAATTCCAGCACTTAGAGTCTTGGCAGATAAAGGTGTGGCAACTCCACTGCCCAAGGCCATATAAGAAACTTCAGAGATGTGAATGCTGCCAAGTCCATCGTATAAACCAGAGGCTCCAACCTTTGTTATGCCAATGAGCCCTACCATTAATGAGAGGTCTATGGGCCCCAGGCTGGGAACCTCTGATGTAAACCAACCTCTACTCTATTGACTCTGCCAGCACTTTCCCTTGCCTCAGGAAAGCAGTCGACGTAAATAAGGACTACCCCCGTCCTGAGTCAATAGTAAACCAATACCAATATCAATACCAATACCAATGCCATAGCCACTTATGATGGAGAGATTTCCTTCCATCCAGGGTGAGGGTAGTTCTTGATCACATTTAACTGTCATTGAGAAGGGAATGTTCTTAAAATACTACCAACTTTGCAATTAAGTTCCTCCTACAGTGCTGTTCTGAATCCAGTACCCTAGTCATAAGACATAGAAGGGTATAGTAACTGAAACAGGCCATTCAGCCCACAATGTCGAGCCAATCCATTTAAGCTTATTTCCCCCTGACAGCACAAGGTCCATATCCTTCCATTTTCTGCATGTCCATGTTCCTATCTAAGAGCCTCTCAGATTCCGCTAGTGCACGTGCCTTCAGTAATACCACAGGCAGCGCATTCCAGAGGTCAATGCTGGCTGGCGTTTACTAGTTGCATTCTGATTTTGGTAGGTTATACCAGCTATTTCACAAAGACAATCGCAGATTTAAGGCACTAGAGGAGAAGTGGGACCCTGAAAGAAAAATCAGAGGAGTAACGTCGTGCGGATGTGGTGGGAGAATCAGCGAAGCCCTGCATCAGGAGGAGCCTAGTGTTGGACCGTGATCAAGAAACCACTGACAGGGTAGATTCTCACCTTCAGGTTGGAATCCTGGATCCTTAGAGACAAGGGATTGGCTAATGCATTCTTATAGAATCAGGGCCCTTCTACCTCTCACCTACGCACTTGGGGTAACTTAGCTAACTGGCCTACAAACCCTCGTGACTTTGAGATGTAGGGGGTGGGGGGGAACAGGATCACCTGTAGCAAACTTACATGATCAGAGAGAGAACTTGCAAACTCCACACCTGAGGTCAGGACTGAACCCCAGTCTCTGCCGGCTGTGCCACTGTCACCCTGTGCCTCCGCACCTCTCAGGATGCAGGAGTTATTTATTGACCCTTCTTGGTGGTAATACAATGGACATTGCCACTGGGACAATACCTTTAATCCCTCCACAGATGCTGTGCAGAAACTTCTCGCGAAGCAACTGCCAGAGTCTTGTAGACACAACCAATGCTACTCCTACTTGTGTGAGACGGCTGCAGAAAATTGGCTGTTGCATTTTTCAACATAACAATAATCATTACATTTAAAGCAATTCATTGTGAATTGAAGCACCTCTGAGAGATATTGTAAGACACTGGGTAAATACAGTAGACCACTATCTTCCAGTAGCTAAAAGACATTAATCAAATTCACTTTACTTCAGGCAAATGCTTTGCATGGATTTTATTTGTTATCTGGAGCTGAATATAAGATGAGTTAAAGTAATTGCTTATTAACTATCAAAAACGTTCTCCATTGACTGCTACAGGCTCTGGGATGTATCGGCGCCATACAAATAAGTCTTTCTTCTTTTCTTTGCTTCTTTCCTTGCTGGCTGTTATTTATTTCACAACAGCTGTAAGATACCTAGGTCTCGCTCATAAAATACTCTGACTGCAGGTGAAGTCTGCCAAGCTGCTGACACTGATAGGCCACAGGGGGTGGCTCGAGGGATTGCAAATTTGCCAATGTTTGACGCAAGGACTCCATTTTGCAAGGTTATATAATTTTGGAAGAGTTCACTAGAGCTTCCAGCAGGTATCAAAAAGCAGCTTTCATCTCTGTTTGCCCCCTCTCTTTCCAGCTAATAAAGGCAGGCACATTGACTTTAGACAACAGACTCATAACTCCCTGAAGAGCTGCATGTGAATAATTCAGCTGTTTAATAGCTCAAGCCAGATCTAGTTTATTGACAGACAAATCCCTCCATGGCTGGCACTATCATCAACAAAGTAAACACAATACCTGGAAGGTTTCACAGTGTAGCAGTTGTATGTTACTATATTACCTGTAGAGTCATAAAGTAATATAGCAAGGAAGCAAGCACTTCAGTCCAACTCGTCCATGCTAACCAAGGTGCCCATCTAAGCTAGACCTATTTGCTAGCCCGTGGCCAAAACCTTTCCTATCAATGTATTTATCCAAACATATTTTAAATGTTCTTATTGTATCTACCTCAACTACCTTCTCTGGTATTTCATTCCTTTAATGCAGTTCCACCTCAGTGAAACCCATAAGGCCACTTTAAAGTATTCTTCTCAACTTAAATTTATGCTCGTGAGATTTTAGTTACCTCTCCCCAGGAATGACGGGATGCATTGACTCTATTTATACCTGTTCATGATCTTACACACCTGTATAAGGTCATCTCTCAGCCTCCTACACTCCAAGGAATAAACTCCCAGCCTGGTCAAACTCTCCCTAAAACTCAGGCCCTCAAGTCCAGGCAACAATCTTGTAAATCCTTCTAGCTTTATGACGGCCTTTCTATAACTGGGTGACCAAAACTCTACACAACACTCTAGGTGTGGTCTCACTGAAATTCTTTAGACTTTTATTTATTTATTCAGTGTTTATTGCCCAGTCCTAATTGCCTTAAGAAGGTGATGCTAAATTATCTTCTTGAATCACTACAGTGATTCTGGTGAAAATTCTCCCTTGAATTTTTTGGGGAGGTGACTTATGGATTTAGACTGCAATTATGGCATTTCAAGAAACATAGTTACAAGCTGAACAGGAGATTATTCAAAATTGAGGTGCATTGGAACATCTTGCAGAGGGTACTAAATCTCTGGAATTTTCTACACCATTGTGTTGTGGAAACTGGATCACTGGGGTTATTTAAAGAGGAGGTAAATGCATTTTTTGAGATTGCAGAATTGAGGACAATTGGTACAGATCTGCTTTGATCATATTGAATATTAGGGAGATTCTGAGGGGCCAAGAGGCTTGAACTTCCTGGATGGCTCTTTAGATTCAACTACATCTTTGGGCCTGGAGTCACCTATTGACCCCTATTATACAGTAGCTGCACAAGGCATTGGTGTGGCTGCATTTAGAATATTGTATCCTGATTAGAGATGTTTAGAGGGATATGGGCCAAACACAGGCAAATGGAAGTAGCTTAAATGGGAATCTTGCCCAGCAAGGACCAGTTGGGCTGAAAGGCCTGTTTTCACACTGGTTAACTTTATGACTCTGTGACTTTATGACTATCTTGAGTGTAATCTTCAAGGAAGATTGAGCAAGGAAGAGCTGCATTGCTCTTGAATTGAGAATAAGGAGCAACTTGATTGAAGTATTAAACATACTGAGTGGAACTGATGAGATAAATGGGGAGGAGCCATTCCTGCTGGTTGAAGTATGAGGTTCAGTGAAAGTAAGAAAAATTTCAACATACAGCAATTATAGGAGATCAGGAGCATGCTGACAAATAATGTAACTCAGTTGTTACTTTGGAACCTGAAATAAGATTCCTGTTAACTAAAGAAGTGAAAAAAATACTGGGGAAAAAGAAGCTGGGAAAGTGGAATTACAACACAGATTACCACCTGAACAGTGGAATGGGTCTAAGGAGCTAACTACGTGTCTCAGCTTCTTCTTTCTGATCTTCCAACGCTTTGAGAAGTGTCTGTAGCAAAGTATGAAATACAAAACACTGCTCCCATGTCAATCCCTTCTGAAAAGGCTTTGTGTGTTGATTCTATATGAGGACTCTTGCTCCATACAGTGAATCCAAGACAGTGGCCATCTTGACGGTAGTTTGGAGACACAAGAGACTGCAGATGCTGGAACCTGGAGCCACATACATACAGGTGGAGGAACTCAGTAGATCAGGCAGCATTTCTGGGAGAAATGGACCGCTGATGATGAGTGAAATGTCTCAACCCAAAACACCGACTGTCCATCTCCTTCTAAGGAGGATGCCTGGCCTGCTGAGTGTTTTGTATGTGGCAATAGCAGTTTGGTTTGCTGTGATTTCTTGAGCCCCTCAGTGCTCAGAGGGTAGGGGACCTTTTTATTTTAAATCCTGGGAAATTCAATCCCATCCTGTTCAATTTCACCTTGATGTTTAACCTGTTTCTATGCAAATTTCACTGACCAGGTGCTGATAAGTTTTGGGAACAGCACAGAGTAGGCACATTGCAATGACAAGGCACCCGGTAAGACCACATCTGGAATAGAGTAGAATTCTCTGCTATAACCAGTCATTAAATACATTCAGAAAAGAGGTAGATATATTTCTTATGCCAAAGAGTTCAAGACATATGGGAAACAGACAGAAAGAAGATAATCAGCCACAATTATAACGGTGGTCCGGGCATGAAGTGGCTAATCCCATTCCTATTTTCTATCTTTCACTGAACCTCTATATTAATAGTATTTATCAATGTTCATATGTGATAAATTATGACAGGGATGTTCTCTTGAAATAAAGGACTGGATTACTGCTGTCCACCCTGACCTACATTCTCGACTGATGATGCACTGTCAGAACTGTGCTTATGGCCTTTTGTTGTACTAAGTGACTTCAGAGGGAATGACAAGTTAGCTGCTTGTTCTGGACTCCCATAAGAAGGGGAAACAAGGAAAAGGTTGAACAACTTGCTTCCTGGGAGGACAGTACTGAATGAGTTGAACTCTTATGGCAATCTGACTGCCTTAGTGGCCCTTACTTCAATGTCAAAAGAGAAAATAGTTTTCAACAATCTAGGACCAGTGTGGATTTAGAATAATCTCATATAATATAAAATACAATGTGGACATTTGGCTCATCAAGTCAATGCCAGCTCACTGAGTAATCCCATTCCTCCACTAATTTTTTTTTCCCTGGAACAACTCTCCTCTCATTCTGATTGACTCCACCCTATAGTTTAACATTTATCTGCAGCGGAGCAATTCACATTAGACAATTAACAGTCAAAAGCACATCTTCTGGATTTTGGAGGAGACCAAAGTACCTGGAACAAACCCATATGGCCACAAGACGACCTTGCAAACCCCACACAGAGTCACCTAAGGTCGGGATTGAACCCATTGTGCCAAAGCTGCGAGGCAGCCCACACCAGCCTGAACATTATGCCATTCAAAGGAGAAGTTATGATCTAGAAAGGGTTGTGTGAGGAGGTGGTGAGCAGATTTTCCTGTAAATACAGGCAAGTTTGTGGAATTAATTAGATATATCCCTCAAGGAGTCAATACAGATATATTAGACTGAGTGGTCACTTCATAAGCTGTAGAGTCATAGACATAAAGTCATAGTGGGATACAGAATGGCTGACTGAATAAATTGACAAATTGGCTGTATGGTTTATTATTGCTATGTATAGTGAGGTACAGTAAAAATACTTGTTCTACATGCAATCTATACACACCATTTAATCACTTCAGAAGTTGAGGTAGATCAAGAAAATGCAGAATATAACATTACAGTTACATAGATAGTGCAGTACAGGCAGACAATTAGGTGAAAAAACATAAAAAGGTAGATTGTGAGGTCAAGAGTCCATTCTTATACTAGGTGAGCAATCAGTAGCAAGATAAGAAGATGTCCTTGAGCATGGTGGTATGTTCTTTCAGGCTTTTGTATTTTCTACACAATTAAAATGTCTAAGGTGGGTGGTATCTTTGATATGTCTGCTTTACCTAGGCAATGAGACCTCTAGAAGAGGGAATGGTTTCCATGATGCACAACTCTCCAGTGCCTTGTTGACTCAGGCAGAGCAGTTTCCATACCAAGCCGTGATGCATCTGGATAGGAAGTTTACTGTGGTGCACCAATAAAAGTGATGCTGGCGGGTGGCGTAGTGGCATCCGCACCGGACCTCAAGGCGAGTGGTCCCAGGTTCAAATCTGGCTGGCGCCTTGCATGCTTTCTATTCGTTTTGGGTTGAGAGTCGAGTTAGCAATTCGACCTCATAAAAAGCAGATAAATGCTAAAGAAACTGCATGGTTGCTGGCTGATGTGTAACAAGGCAGAGAGAGGAACTCAAACGATGAAGCTTGGTGAAGGTTAAATGGGGCATGTCAAATTCCTTTAACACACAAATATAAAACATCCATCGTTACACTATCCCTTTCCTAACCAATTTTACTTTATTCTCTGGACAAACTTATTACTACTGGATAGTTAAACTATTACTACAGTTGGTGCACTGCCATTATATCTCACGCCCTCCAGTCCTCCTACAATAACTTCTATTAATCAAGAGTACAGAGCCAACTCCAACAAGCTTCATTGAGGTATTTGTCCAGGAATTTTGACAGCAAGTCATATGAGAAGGTATTGGTGTAAGAATTCTGTAAGGAACAATTTGAAGGAGGAGAGAAAGTCGGAGAGACAGAGAGATTCAAGGAGAGATTCCACAGGTTGGGAGCATGTTCAAAGTTCAAAGTAAATTCATTATTAAAATATATATATGTCATCGTATACAATGCAGAGATTCATTTTCTTGTGGGCATACTCAAAAAATCCAATATTCATATTAGAATCGATGAAAGACCACACCAATAAACTGTAAATACAAAAAGAAAGATAAAAAAATAAATAATTATAATGATAACAATAAATAAATAAATAAGCAATAAATATCACAAACTTGTGAAGAAGAGACCTTGAAAGTGAGTTCATAGATTGTGAACAACGCACACAAAATACTGGAGGAAGTCAACAGGCCAGGCAGCATCTATGGAAAAAAGTATAGTCCGTGTTTTGGGCCAAAGCCCTTTGGAATGACTTGACAGATTGTGGGAACGGTTATCCCCTCCGGTTCAAGGGCCTGATGGTTGAGAGTTAATAGCTGTTCCTAAACATGGTGGCGTGGATTCTGAGGATCCTGTACCTTCTTCCTGATGACAGCAGCGAGAAGAGAGCAAGAGCTGGATGGTAGGGTCCCTGATCTCAGTCATTAGGTATGGGTTTTACTCATACTCCTCAAATGCCCTTGGACAATAACGGTAGTAAGGAGTCAACCACAATGGACAATCTGGACTTACATATACTTCAGACCCGAAGGATATGGTGAACCAGATGAATCTTTTCTAACAATCTTTAATGATTGTCTTTATCGAGGCTACGAGGGTGGGATTTTAACCTTGGTTTCTAGATGAGTCATTCAAAGTTTAGTAGCATAGCCAATGTTATAAACAGTATCGATAACTCTGTACCTGCTGCTGAACAGGAGTGCAGTGGGACAGTCCAGATGTCTGGTGATTATGGAGATAAGTTGGGATAAATTCAGACAACATTATGGAGATAGAAATGATGACCTTGATGTCATCTATATGTGGCCTACATCCTGTTTTGAGGATGACTTAAGATTTGAGCATTTTCGGGCACAGATTTTTCCAGAGGCTACAAAGCTGAATCTTGGTATTTCAGTACTCTTGTCGCCATAAAAGATATTGTGGGAGATTGCCCTATTCATTGTACTGGGAGAGCACAGAAACAGGCACTTTGTCCTACCGTATCCATGAAGAACTTTTTGCCCATCTACACTGATTTCATTTGCTGCTGTTAGAACCGTATCCTCCCATGCTTTCTCTGTTGTTGTAAATGTGTCTTAAATGCAATTATTTTATCCGGCTCAATCACCTCACATTCCAGATATCAACCACTCTCCGCACAAAAATTTTCATTAAATGTCCCTCAAAATCCTTCATCTCAGTCTCAATCTATTTCCCTTGCCTTTGACACCCTTACTAAGATGGAGTTTGATCCTATAGCATCAGTGCACATCCTTCATTCACGCAGCCCTCCAGCTGTACTGTTTCCAAATAACAGCAGGGGGTTGGTAAAAACACCCACTGAAGTTCAGGTCGCACGTCTGAATAAGATGTCAGTTTGAGAATGAGACTAAAGTGATGACTGGAAACACCAAAAGCCCTAAGACAATGTCAGATGTATTGACAGTCAACAAAAACTGCAGATGTCAGAAATGTGAAATAAAACAGGAAATGCTTGAAACACTCAGAAGGCCACAGAGCAACCGTGGAATGAAAGAAGGTCTTCAGCTGAAATGTTAATTCTGTTTCTCCCTCCATAGATGCTGCCTGATCTGCTGAGTGTTTCCAGCATTTCTTGATTTATTTCAGATTCTTTTCTGACCATAGTGCAGGCTAACCATTTTACTCTGCTCGTATAGCTTCAGTCACACCATCTTCCCTTTGCTGATTTGAATTGTGGACTTCAGGAGTCTCCACAATGTGTGTCAATGGTGGGCTCCCTGCATCTGTTTCCCATTGGATCAAAGTTACAATATTTGAGAGGCATTTAGACAAACACTCAAGTAGGCAAGGCACAGCAGATATGGTCCTAATGTAGGCCAATCAGAATAATGTAGATTGGTCAAAGGGATAGTCTGGGCATGATGGGCCCAAGGGCCCATTTCTGTGCTGTGTGGCTCTGTGACTTCAATGACTATAGTTGTAAATGGTAAAAGTCTGGAAATACAAGAGACAGTAGGTGCTGAAGTCTGGAGGAAAAACTAAACTGCTAGATGAATTATAGTATATGTATATGGAATAGATTAAAAATTGTGCAAAAACAGAAACAATATATATTAAAAAAAGTGAGATAGCGTTCATGGGTTCAATGTCCATTTAGGGAGCAAATGGCAAAGTGGAAGAAGCTGTTCCTGAATCACTGAGTGTGTGCCTTCAGGCTTCTGTACCTCCTACCTGCTGGTAAAAGTGAGAAAAGGGCATGGTCTGGGTGCTGGGGTAATCCTTAATAATGGGCGCTGCCTTTCTGAGACACTGCTCTTTGAAGATGTCCTGGATACTTTGTAGGCTCGTACCCAAGGTGGAGCTGACTAAATTTACAAACCTGTGCAGCTTCTATCAGTTCTGTGCAATAGACCCCCCCCCACACACACACACTAGACAGTGATGCAACCTGTCAAAATGCTCCCGAAGGTACATCTATAGAAGTTTTTGAGTGTTTTTGTTGATATACCAAATCCCTTCAAACTCCTAATGAAGTATAGCTGCTGTCTTGCCTTCTTTATAGCTGCATCGATACGTTGGGACCAGGTTATCTGATATCTTGAGACCCAAGAACTTGAAACTGCTCACTCTCTCCACTTCTGATCCTTCTATGAGGATTGGTATGTGTTCTTTCGTCTTAGCCTTCCTGAAGTCCACATTCAGCTCCTTTGTCTTACTGACATTGAGTGCCAGGTTTTTGCTGAGACACCACTCCACTCATTGGTATATCTCGCTCCTGTATGTTCTCTCAATTCCATCTGAGATTCTACCAACAACAGTTGTATCATCAGCAAATTAATAGATGGTATTTGAGCTATGCCTAGCCACAGTCATTGGTATAGAGAGAGTACAGCAGTGGGCAAAGCACACACTCCTGAGGTGCACCAGTGTTGATCGTCATCGAGGAGAAGAATTGATCACCAGTTCACTCAGATTGTGGTCTTTTGGTTTGGAAGTCGAGGATCCAATTACAGAGAGAGGTACAAAGGTCCAGGTTCTATAAGTTATCTATCAGGATTGTCAGGAATGATGATGTTAAATGCTGAGCTATAGTCAATGAACAAGAAGCTTCTTCAGTCCTGATCCATGGTGGGCAGTTTACTGGCTTTTAAACTCTGTGAGTTGTTTGAAGGTATAGCAATCATATGAGGGTTGTTAAGAGTCATAGTGTTAATGAAAGGATCATTAGTCTTATCTTTGCATGAATGAAGGCGTGAACTGTTGTGGAGATGCTGAGGTAAAGATGTTTGGACTTAATTGTAAGTATCTTATAGGTGGTTACATGTCATGTGATTGTTATACCTTTAAACAACTCACAGAGTTTATAAACCAGAAAACTAACCACCATGGATTAGAATTGAAGCAACCCCCCAGATGAGTGGCAAAATGTCTTCTAGACAGCACAGCAAGTCCAGTTGCCTTGATATACTACTGCTTGATATACAATGACCTGGATGACTGAGAACCTTCATAGACTTATAAGGAGACACTGGGCAGGCTGAGTATTCTCAGCAGAACATAGGGGGCTGGGGATTGACCTTAGAGAAGTTTATAAAATATTGTAGATAAGACAGATAGTCAGAATCCTTTTTCCATGGCACAGACTTAATGTAAGAGGGGCGAAATGTATAAGGGTTCTGAGGGGCAAGTTTTTCCACACAGAGGGTGTTGGGTATATGTAATAACCTACCAGAGGAAGTGGTAGAGGCAGAATAGTTAACATACTTAAAAATAACTTGGATGGGTATCTGAACAGCAAAAATGTAGAGAGATTCAAGTTTAATGTGAGAGAGCAAATAAGATTATTTTTCATAGGAATCATGATAGGCATGGATGAGATGGGCTGTAATGGACCGTTTCTGAGCTGTATGTTTACAGTATATGGTTCTATGATTTAGTGATTACATAGTCTCTCTATCGTCTCTCACTTCTTGACCTTTCTGTATCCTCCATTCATGTAGATGCTCTCTCTGTTGTAGATTTTCTTTCTTTATTGCCCTCCCTATTGTAGATGATCTCTCTGTATCTTCCCTCTCTTGTATATGTTCTTTCACCTTCTGTCTTGTGGACTCTGTGTTCCTCTCATTTGTAGAAACACCCTCTGCATCCTCCTTTTTCCTGTAGGTGGTGTCACAATGGGGGTGCTGGTAGCAGACCCAAATGCAACACACAGACACTGAAGTACAAGGAACAGGACTTGACTAGAGTAGGGACATGACAGGATTCAGACAAGGAGCAGGGACAACAACACAGACTTGGGCTAGGATATGGACTAGACAGGGAACCCAGACAAGGAACTATGAACTAGGAGCCATGGCTTGGGCTCCAAGCCAGAGACTGGACAAGGACCCAGGACCTGGGTCTTGATCTTCGGGCTTAGGCCCCAGAACCAGGCAAGGACATGATGTGACTACAGGACAGGAGGCTGGGGTCTTGGGGCTTGAGCTTGGAGGCAGGCTGGGGTCTTGCAACTTGAGGCTGCAGCCTGGGGGTCTTGTGACTTGAGGCTGCAGCCTGGGGGTCTTGCGACTTGAGGCTGAAACTTGGAAACAAACTGGGAACTGTACATCAAAATAGAGCTGAGACTTATCCTTAGACAAGCCAGGGCTCAACTTTATCTCCACACCAAGATAGGACAGGTCCATCCATTGGGTAATGGCAGAACAGCTGGACTTACCCAACAGAGGCAAAGACAAGGCAAGACAGGTCCCCCCACAGGGCAATGGCAGAATGGCCTGACTTACCCCACAGAGGTGAGGACAAGACAAGACAGATACCAAAGAAGAACAGAAAGTTCCATCTCCTCATCGGGGTTGCTCTGAGTCACAGTTATAGCCAGCAACCTAGGCTGGTTACAGAAATAGCCAGATCCCTACCTAGCTCAGAGTGGCTAACAGCCACCCAGCTGGCCTGGGAAACAGCCGAATCCATACCACAAAGACAGCTCCGACTACTGACAGCAAGGCTCCATGAAGTGATGGTTCTCTAACACAGCCTAAAGATGACAAGTGGCCGCTCTAGCCTTCCGCCGGCAGGCTACTCCCAGGGAATCTTGACAAGACAAACCAGCAGCCCACAGACGACCCCAAGGCCACTTATATTCCAAACTCCAAGATGGGAATCAGGTGCTTATGATTAACCCAACCAAAACAAAGGACAGCTGGAAGACCCGGAGTCCTGAGTCCACGGACCAGACCATGAACCGGAATGCAGAATTTACGGACCGGACCATGACAGGTGGTGTCTCCATATTCCACTTTCTCTTGTATATGTTCTCTCCCCCTCAGTCTTGCAGATGTCCTCTCTCTATCCTCTTCTCTCTTGTAGGCATCCTCTCTGCATTCTTCCTGTCTCGTAAATGTTCTATCTTCATCACCCTCTCTTTTGTACGTGCTCTCTCAGGATTAATCACACCTCCATACATCTTTTTTAACTCTCTGCCAGTTTTGAGCCTCCTCCACTTTCTTTGTGCGTCAGCCATCTGTTATGTCTGCAGCTGAGAAGAAGGACTGCCACTTCCAAAGATTTCTACTAGGCTGATCTCCAACACGCCAACAATTTTCTCCTGACAGCTTTCTCTGACTAGAAGCTTCTGTCTATTGGTTCATTAAGTTCTCATGGCTGTGAAGTCAATCAGAGATCAGCTCAGGTACAAAATTAAAACCCAGCTTGGCCACAGCAAATCTAAACCCTTGCTTAGAATGTGCAATTTGCTTTTGTATCTGATCTGAACTTGATCACATACAACTAGCTCCCACTGGGCTCAAATCAGTGAGCTAAGTCCTATTAGAAATGATTAAAACTACTGGTAACTTTGAGGTGGTGCTGGAAATAGCAGCAGGCATTACCATTAAATACCAAAGAGAAATGTCTGGGGAATCTCCTACTCCAGGCAATTAAAAGCAAAACAGAGCAGATGGCAGAAAGCTGAATTCAAGTCAGAGAATTTTATAAACATTCAGTAGGTCAAAGGAAAGGGTAGAGAAGCCATATAGCATGCGTAACTTCATAAATCAAGGTACTTGATTTCAGAAGAATCAGAAAGATATTTTCTGGTTAGGCCCCTCCAGAGTACTGCTTTCAATTCTCATTGCTTTTCCTATTGGAAAGATGTGGAGATTATGGAGAGGGTACAGAAGAGGTTTACCAGGATGCTGCTTGGATTAGAGGGTATGATTTATAAGAAGAGGTTGTACCAGCTTACAGTAACACACACAAAATGCTGGAGGAACTCAGTAGCCCAGGGAGCATCTATGGAAAAGAGTAAACAGTGGACGTTTCAAGCCGAGACCCTTCATCAGGACTGGAAAGGGAAAGGAGAAGTAAGAGTAAGAAGGTGGGGAGAAGGGAAGAAGAAGTACATGGTGGTAGGTGATAGGTGAAACCAGGAGAGGGGGAGGGGTGAAGTACAGAGCCTGGAATTTGATTGGTGAAAGAGATAAAGGACTGGAGAAGGGAGAATCTGATAGGAGAGGACGGAAGACCATGGAAGAAAGAGAAGGAAGAGGGGCACCAGAGGAAAGTGATGGGAAGGTAAGGGGATAAGGTGAGAGGGAGAAATAGGAATGGGGAAGGGAGGAGAGCAAATACCAGAAGTTCGAGAAATCGATGTTCATGCCATTAGGTTGGAAGCTACTCAGACGGAATATAAGATGTCACTCCTCCAATCTCAGTGTGGCGTCATTGCAGCAGTAGAGGAGGCCTTGGACTGACATATTGGAATGTGAGTGGAAAGTAGAGTTGAAATGGATGGCTACCGGGAGATCCTGCTTTTTCTGGCGGATGGAGTGTAGGTGCTTGGCGAAGCAGTCTTCCAATCTACATCGGGACTCATTGATATACAGGAGACAAAACTGGGAGTAGCCATGTGTACTTGCATTGGTCCCAGTATTGGCTGCCCTTTGTCAGCTGCGTGGAATAGCCTGTGTTCCAAACTTACACCGGTATCACACCCCAACTCTTCCTACGCCATATCGATGACTGCATTAGTGCTGCTTCCTGCACCCACGCTGAACAAGTCAACTTGATCAACTTTACCCCTAACTTCCAACCTGCCCTCAAAATTACCTGGTCCGTTTCTGACACCCTGCTTTGGATTTCCAGCACCTGCAGATTTTCTTGTGTTTGTGGTTGTACCAGCTTAGATTGTTTCCTCAGCAGTGTCAGAGGCTAAGGGGAGACTTGATAGAAGTTTATAAAATTAAGAGACCCATAGACAGTGTAGGCAGCCGGGTATCTTTTTCTTGAGATCAAAATGTTTATTGGTGGAAGGCATGATTTAAGGTGACAGGGAAAAGTCCAAAAGAGGGGTGCAGGGTAAGTATTTTACACAGAGAGTGGTGGTTGCCTGGGTTGTGTTAGGAGATGTGGTGGTGGAGGCAGATTTGATAGAGGTGTTGAAGAAGTTCCTAGATAGGCACATGAATACATAGAGAGTGGACAATATGACCATGTGCAGTTAGAAGAGATTAGGTGTCATTAGCTTAATTAGTTTCAACTGAGATCTCCATCAGCACAAGAGCCTCACAGGGCTGTGTGCTTAGCTCCCTGTTCTACTTACTTTATACTTATGACTGTGTGGCTAAGCACAGCTCCAAAGCCATATTTGTTCGCTGATGACACCCCTTCATTGGCCAAATCAAAGGTGATGATGAATCAGCATATGAGGGGGGGTGGGAATTGAAAATCTGGCTGAGGGGTGCCACAACAACAATCTCGCACTCAATATCAGCAAAATCAAGGAGCTAATTATTAACTTCAGGAGGAGGAAACCAGAAGTCCATGAGCCAGTCCTCATCAGGAGATCAGAGATGGAGAGCGTCAGCAACTTTAAATTCCTCAGTGTTATCCTTTCAGAAGATCTATCCAAGACCCAGCACTTAATTATGAAGAAAGCATGGTAGTGCCTCTATTTCCTTAGAAGTTTGCTAAGATTCAGCATATCATCTAAAACTTTGACAAACTTCTATAGATGTGTAGTGGACAGTATATTGACTGGCTGCATCACAGCCTGACATGGACACCAATCCCTTTGAATGAAAAATTTTACAAGAAGTAGTGGATATAGTCTAGTCCATCATGGGTAAAATCCTCCACACCATTGAACACATCCATGTGGACCACTGTCACAGGAAAACAGTATCCATCATCAGAGATCCCTACTGCCCAGGCCAAGGTCCCTTCTCACTGCTACCATCTGGGAAGAAGGTACAGGAGTCTCAGGACTCACACCACCAGGTCCAGGAACAGTTATTACCCCTCAAACATCAGGTTCTTGAACCAGAGGGAATAACTTCACTGAACTTCACTTGCCCCATCACTGAACTGCTCCCATAACCTATGGACTCACTTTCAAGGACTCTTAATCTCAGGTTCTCGATATTTATTGCATATTTATTTATTTGTTTATTTACCTATTTATTTATTATTTTATATTTGCACAGTTTGTTGTCTTTTGCACATTAGTTGTTTGTCCATCCTGTTGTGTGTGGTCTCTCATTGAGTCTATTGTTTCTTGTATTTACTGTAAATGCAAAAAAATGAATTGCAGAGTAGGATATGGAGACATATATGTAATTTGATAATAAATTTACTTTGATCTTTGAACTTTAGTTTGGAACAACATTGTTCCTGTGCTCTATTATACTGTGTTCTATATTCTATGTTCAATACTTAATGAAAGTGGAATTGGTTTATTATCATCACAAATATGAATATAGAGAGAAATTTTCCTCTTGGCATCCAGGCAGGTCATGACATATATCCAGCTAGTTTAAAAGAAACAGAATGCTGAATGTAGGGTGTCAGCTACATTGGAAGTGTGGTGCAGGTAGATAAATAAAGTGAAAGGCTCACAACAAAGTAGATTGGGAGGTTAACAGTTCATCTTTAAGTATTGGGGATCTTTTCATGTGTCTGATAATATTTCAAGCTGCTGGCCTTTCTTCAGAATGGCTCTTTCATCACATCTTCATTTTTTTTCAAACTAGTGCCATAAGGCCAGGGTTTTAAGTCCATTCCAAAAGACAATGTTGTAGTTCAGCCTCTATTCTCCACTGAAAAAAAGCTTTTTCGAAGTTAGAGAGAATTATAAAGTTATGAAGGAAAGGACATCATTCATGTAGATAGTCAGAGTCTTTTTCCCAGGTTAGGGGAGGGCATAGGTTAAAGTGAAAGGCCTTTTCCTCACCTCTTTATATTCCCCATCTCCCCTTTTTCTCTCAGTCCAGATGAAGGGTTTTGGTCCAAGACATTAACTGTCCATTTCCCTCCATAAATGCTGCCTGACCCTAACATTCATTTCAAGAGGACTAGAATACAAAGCAAGGATGTAATGGTGAGGCTTTATAAGTCATTTGTTAGACTGCACTTGGAGTATTGTAAACAGTTTTGGACCCCTTATCTCAGAAAAGAGGTACTGACATTGGAGAGGGTTCAGAGAAGGTTCACGAGAATTATCTCGGGAATGAAAGGGTTAACATGTGAGGAGTGTTTGATGGCTCTGGGCCTGTTCTTGCCGGAGTTTAGAACAATGTGGGGGGATCTCATCGACATCTATTGAACATTGAAAGGCCTAGATAGACTAGATGTGGAGAGGGTGTTTCCTATAGTGGGTGAGTCTGAGACCAGAGGGAACACTCTCAGAAAAGAGGAGACATCCATTTAGAACAGAGATAAGGAAAAATTTGTTTAGCCAGAGGATGGTGAATCTGTGGGATTCATTGTCACAGGCAGCTGCGCATTCCAAGTCATTGGGTATACTTAAAGCAGAGGCTGATAGGTTCTTGATTAATCAAGATGTCAAATGTTACAAGGAGAAGGCAGGAGAATGGGGTTGAGAGGGATAATAAATCAGCCAGGATGGGATAGTAGAGTAAGTTGAATTGGAATAGAATGGCCTAAGTCGGCTCCTATGCCTTGTGGTATTATGGTCTCATTTACTTTTATTGTTAGCACAATCTGTTTTTTCTTTCTGTGGACTTTGGGGTGTTTGATGGTCTTTTTTTTTAATAGGCTCTATTGGGTTTCTTTTTTTGGCTGTGTGTAAGGAGACAAATCTCAAGGTTGTAAAAAGTATACATACTTTGCAAATAAATGCATGTTGAACTTGGTATGACTTCCTCCAGCAGCTTGTGTTCTGCTCCTGATTGCAGCACCTTGTGTCTCTATTAGCATAGATAAGCATTTTGGTTGGCATCCATGAGTTATGTGAAGGGCCTTATCTGTTCTTTAACTCTCGGAATCTATGAAGCAGCAGCCTGGAGTTTGTGTTTCAGTGTTGGACTTAAATGTATTCCTTCTGACTCAGAAGCAAATGCACTCCCCACTGAGCAACAGCTGACATTTAGTTTTGATGTTGAGGAAGCTACTCTCTTGGCATTCTCAACCAGGTCTGAATCAGAACTGTAAGAAGTGAGCTGACTGAAAACAGCCGTGTTTAAAAGGAATGCCAGTGTCCCCCCACCACCACCGCCCACCACCTCCACCAAAATAAACTTCCTACTACTTGCCTGAATGATTGTAGCTACAATGACTTAAAGATGCTTGCCACTACTGACACCTGGCAGTGTCTTTGAGTCACACCCCATCCATGACACTTCCCAATCATTCCACAAGAAGGTAAGAAAACAGAAGCAGTAGCAAGCCACAAGACTCATCAAGCCGGTCCCACCATTCAAACTTAGCATGGCTGGCCTCAAACCCTCTTTCTTGCTAGTTCCTCAGAACCTTCAAATCCTCTGTAGAGCATTGAACAGTACGGCACGGGAACAGGCCCAAAGGTACATCCTGAACACGGTGCTGAATTACGTCAAATTTTGTCTGTCTATACAACGTCCATAATCCTTCATTTTTCTCATATTCATGAGTAAAAGCCCCTTACACAAAATAATCATATCTGCTTCCATCAAGAAAGGTTGCCATACCAGCTTTCCTTTAAACTCTTGCTCCAGAATATAAAACATGGAACAGTACAGCATTGGCCCAGGCCCTTTGAAATTAAATGCCTAACTAAAGTAACCCCATATGTCTGCACAATGTCCAAATCTCCCCCATTGTCTGCACTTTCACGAGCCTATCGAAGAGCTCTTAAATGCCTCAACAATGTTTGCCTGCAGTACTGCTCCTGGAAGCCCATTCCAGGAACCCAATAGACTCTGCATAAAAAGCTTGCCCTGCTAATACTCAACTCAATTTAAATGTACACCCTCTAATAGTAGCTATTTTGGACCTGGGGAAAAATATTGGCTCTATCTATGCTTCTCTAAAGCTAATAAGTCACTATCAGGTCTCTCCTCAGTCTCTTCCACTCCGCATTTCCCCTTTCACCCCAAGTGCATGTCCTCTAGTACTTGACATTTCTACTCTAGTAAACAGATACTGACTGTCTATAAATCAATAGAAACATTGAAACATAGAAAACCTACAGCATAATACAGGCCTTTCAGCTCACAATGCTGTACCGAACATGTGCTTACTTTAGAAACTACGTAGGGTTACCCATAGCCCTCTATTTTTCGAAGCTCCGTGTACCTATCCAGGAGTCTCTTAAAGGACCCTATCAATCTGCCTCCACCATTGTTGCAGGCAGCCTATTCCACGCACTCACCATTCTCTGCGTAAAAAACCTGCCCTGACATCTCCTGTGTACCTACTTCAAAGCACCTTAAACCTGTGCCCTCTCATGATAGCCATTTCAGCCCTGAGATAAAGCCTCTGACTATCTATATGATCAATGGCTCTCATCATCTTGTACACCTCTATCAGGTCTCCTCTCATCCTCTGCCGCTCCAAGGAGAAAAGGCCAAGTTCACTCAACCTATTCTCATAAGGCATGCTCCCCAATCTCCTCTGAACCCTTTCTATAGTCTCCTCATCCTTCCTGTAGTGAGGTGACCAGAACTGAGCACAGTACTCCAAGTGGGATCTGTAACATTACCTCTCGGCTCTTAAACTCCATCCCACAGTTGATGAAGGCCAATGCACCATATGCCTTCTTAACCACAGAGTCAACCTGCAGCAGCTTAAAGTGTTGTATGGACTTGGACCCCAAGCTCCTTCTGATCTTCCACATTGCTAAAAGTCTTACCATTAATACTATATTCTGCCATCATATTTGACCTACCAAAATGAACTACCTTACACTTATCTGGGTTGAACTCCATCTGCCACTTCTCAGCCCAGTTCTGCATCCTATCGATGTCCCACTGTAACCTCTGACAGCCCTCCACACTATCCACAAAACCCGCAATCTTTGTGTCATCAGCAAATTTACTAACCCATCCCTTACTTCCTCATCCATGTCATTTATAAAAATTATGAAGAGAAGGGGTCCCAGAACAGATCCCTGAGGCACACCATTGGTCACCAACCTCCATGCAGAATATGACCCATCTACAACTACTCTTTGCCTTCTGTGGGCAGGCCAATTCTGGATCCAGAAAGCAAGGTCCCCATGGACCCCATGCCTTCTTACTTTTTGTCCATATGGCCATACATGGGCTCCTCTACTTCCATGATGAGGCTAAACTCAGGTTGGAGGAGTAACACCTCATATACCATCCAGGTAGTCTCCAGCCCCTTGGTATGAACATAGAATTCTCCAACTTCCGGTAATTCCCTCCCCCTCCCTTCCCCTATACCTATGTCACTCTGCCCCCTCCCCCAGCTGCCTACCACCTCCCTCTTGGTTCCGCCTCCTTCTACTATCCATTGTGTTTTCCCCTATTCTTTCTTCACCTTTCCCGCCTATCACCTCCCTGCTTCCCTTCCCCCACCCCTTTATCTTTCCCCTCACTGGTTTTTCACCTGGAGCCTACCAGCCTTCTCCTTCCCACCCTCCCCCCACCTTCTTTATAGGGCCTCTGCCCCTTCTGCCTACAGTCCTGACGAAGGGTTACAGCCCAAAACGTTGACCGATCTTTTCCACGGATGCTGCCCGACCTGCTGAGTTCCTCCAGCGTGTTGTGAGTGTTCCTTACTTTCTCAACAAACCTTGCATGGGGTACCTTGTCAAATGCCTTGCTGAAATCCATATACACACCATCTACTGCTCTACCTTCATCAATGTGTTTAGTCACATCCTCAAAAAATTCAATCAGGCTCGTAAGGCACGACCTGCCTTTCATAAAGCCATGTTGACTATTCCTAATCATATGCCTCTCCAAATGTTCATAACTCCTGCCTCTCAGGATCTTTTCCATCAACTTACCAACCACTGAAGTAAGAATCACTAGTCTATAATTTCCTGGGCTATCTCTACTCCCTTTCTTGAAAAAGGGAACAACATCTGCAACCCTCCAATCCTATGGAACCTCTCCCATCCTCATTGATGACGCAAAGATTATCGCCAGAGGCTCAGCAATCTCCTCCCTCGCTTCCCACAGTAGCCTGGGGTATATTTCGTCTGGTTCTGACAACTTTTCCAACTTGATGCTTTCCAAACGCTCCAGCTCATCCTCGTCCTCTTGGCTGGAAGAGCCAGTGCCTCTAATAATTTTATGACCATCTATTGGGTGTCCCGTCAGAATATTTACCTATCTCTAACTTGAACAACGTTCCCTCAGTTTTGATCTTTACAGCTGCACAGACCAACTATTGCTCTGAGCAGGAACTTTTTACATAGCCTGAGAACTGCACCACACTTTGAATGTTTAAATATTAAGAAAATTCCAGTTGCTCAGCAACAAAGGCTGTGTGCACATGTGCATTTCAGTTACTGTGTGACTGCACACCCATGCAGCTTAGAGGGAATAATGATCTGAAAGGTACTGTATTTAATGATCTGGCCTCCATTACCCTTGGGGATAGAGTATTACTGAGTTTTCTGAGAGAATACATTGAAATAACTGGCTTCTTTCAACTGTATCTCCTTGTTCATGATTCTCCCATAAGTGCACAGTGACTGCAGCTTTTACCGTCTAGAAAATGCTCTGCAGTTATTCACTCAGGCTAACTCATGACCTCTACTGTCAAAAGGAACAAGCAGCAGAAACATACGGACTCCCCTCCACGTTGCATGCCTATCCTGACCTGGGAATGTATCCCAATCCCTTTTTGTCTCTAGACCTAAAGTCTAGAAATCTCTCCCCAGCAATAATGTGGGAGTGCCATCATCAAGAGCAATTTCAACTCACCAACATCTTCTCAATTAAGGATGCAGTCTCCCT
This sequence comes from Mobula birostris, assembly GCF_030028105.1. Taxonomy (NCBI): domain Eukaryota; kingdom Metazoa; phylum Chordata; class Chondrichthyes; order Myliobatiformes; family Myliobatidae; genus Mobula; species Mobula birostris. Next base: position 123,922,676 of record NC_092371.1, read on the forward strand.
TCAAGAAGCCATCAGCTGAGTTGATTGGCAGGGAGACTCTCGATGCACGTCAGGCATCCAACCCAGTGTTGCTGTGACATCCAGGGAGGACCACAGCAATTATCACCCCGACACCTCCGCCCAGCAAACAAACAATGCTTATAAGATCACCAACTGTCAAAGCTGTAGGAAAGAAAATAAATTCTCACAACTATTACATTAAAAAAGCAATTCTTAATCTTGCTGAGAAATTATTGAAATTAAATACACACTGAGATGATAAACCACTAGAAATCTGAAAAAAATACAACAGCAAATGTTAGAAACACTCAGTATGTCAGACAGCAACTGTAGAGAATGAAGAGGAGTCAACATTTCAGTTTGAAGCCTCATTTCTCATCATCCCACATCACAGAAACTAATTTCCTTGGAACAGGCCTACCTAATTAATGTTCCTGGCCATGGTCTTTTCTTCCAGTTGAAATCAGTAGGACATCTGGATGCTGACAGGTTCTATGGTTAAGTTTCCATTTGCATGGCAGCATAGCTTTACAGTACCAGCGACCTGGGTTCAATTCCTGCCACTGTCCATAAGGAGTTTGTACATTCTACTTGTGATGATGCTGAGGATGTTCTACGAGTCTGTGGTGGCCAGTGCAATCATGTTTGCTGTTGTGTGCTGGGGCATCAGGCTGAGAGTAGCAGATAGCAACAGAATCAACAAACTCATTCGTAAGGCCAGTGATGTTGTGGGGATGGAACTGGACTCTCTCACGGTGGTGTCTGAAAAGAGGATGCTGTCCAAGTTGCATGCCATCTTGGACAATGTCTCTCATCCACTACATAATGTACTGGGTGGGCACAGGAGTACATTCAGCCAGAGACTCATTCCACCGAGATGCAACACAGAGCGCCATAGGAAGTCATTCCTGCCATTGGCCATCAAACTTTACAGCTCCTCCCTTGGAGGGTCAGATACCCTGAGCCAACAGGCTGGTCCTGGACTTATTTCCTGGCATAATTTACATATTATTATTTAATTATTTATGGTTTTATATTGCTATATCTATACTCTATTCTTGGTTGGTGCAACTGTGACGAAACCCAATTTCCCTTGAGATCAATAAAGTATGACTATGATGTACCAGTTGGCAAGTTAATTGGTCCTTGTAAATTGTCCCATGATTAGTCTAGGGTTAAATCAAGGGATTGCTGGGTGGTGAGCTCAAAGAGCTGGAAGGGCCAATTCCAAGCTATAGCTCGATAAATAATAAATAAATCCTAGCTGTGGGAACACAGAGGAGATACAAAGTATTGCAGTTGTTGGAATCTGGAGCAATACATACAAGGATGAATAATCTCAACCCAGCGTGTCGACAGTCCGTTTTCCTCAATAGATCCTGCCTAACCTACTGAGGTTTTCCAGTGTGTTGTGTATGTCTTAGCTGTAGGAACTTTCACACCAGATTCCAGAATGAAAGTTCAACCCTCCGCAGATAACCAATCCTGAGAGAAATGCACTTCAATGGGGTGCATTGAGGAGCACAACAATTGTTCTCCCAGAATTGGTAGTGGGAGAAGTTGAGATCTCCTCTCTTTATTTGTGAACCATCGAATTTCTGAACAAAATGGCCAGTTTTTAAGCAGTTGGTGCAAACCAATGTTCCCCAAGGGCTTCTATGCATAATGGTTGGGATTAGGCATCTTCCTCCATGTTTCCATTCTGTCTGTTATTTCATAATCAGAGGAACACCTGAAATGACACCCATCACAATCCTTCTTCCCATATGCTGTGTTACTTTACCCAATTACTGCCCTTAAAAACACTTTGTTCAGCAAAGTTCAGAAAATATTTGCCAGCCTTTCCTATTCTGTGTGTATGTGATGTCAAACTATGTAATGTAATCACCACCTCAGCTTTTGGGGAGATAGATATGAGAATTCTTCTGAGTTTAAACATGGAACTTGTGGAGAAAGTGTACATGTAAATATTTATACAAATTCTAAAAAAAACCTAAACTGTCGATGAAGCAAGTCTTGGGAATTAATTGCGTTCCTAAGGATGGTTTGAATCAAAAGTGTTCTGAGGATATGATTGGCAGATGACAGTTTCCTTTTCAATGATTGGAGGCAAGATTCACACTTTGCCTGGTTGGTTCATGATTCTGATGTATTGAACCGTTCTGATTGGCAGGGCATTCCCTGCTGTGATGTCTTTAATACTGAAATAAAGATGTACAATATTTGGTGATATCACCCTATGCTGGTTCATGAGATAGCTGCAAAAAAACATGCAGGCACAGCAGGAACTTAGAAAAGTAAATGGTATGTTGCCCTTTGTTTCAATGAAGCTTGAGAATTAGAGGATATGATGGGCTGAGTGGTCTCCTTTGGAGCTGTGACTGATCTGTTTCCTTAACATTGTATTGAGCTTTGACAAGATTATGAAAATTTTAAATAAACTGCTGAAATTTGGATAAAAGCAGAAAATGTGGGAAGCATTAAACTAATCAGTAAACTCCAAGAGCTTGGATTCAATACCTCCTTATGCAAATGGATCCTACATTTCCTCACTTGCAGACCTTAGTCAGTTCAGATTGACAACAATATCTCCTCTGTAATCTCCATCAGCATAGGTGCACCACAAGGCTGCGTGCTTTGTCCCCTGCTCTACTCGCTGTGCACAGTGTGGCCAAGCACAGCTCCAATGGCATATTCAAGTTTGCTGAAGACACCACTGTCATGGGTAGAAGCAAAGGTGGTGATGAATCAGGATATTGGAGGAAGATTGAAAATCTGTCTGAATGGTGTCACAACAACAACCTCTCACTCAGTATCAGCAAGACTAAGGAACTGATTTTAGACTTCAGGAGAAGCAAACCAGAGATTCATGAGTCAGTCATCATTGGAGGATCAGAGGTAGAAAGGGTTCGGAACTTCAAATTCCTAGATGTTACTATTTCATAGGACCTGCCCTGCACTCATCACATAAGTACAACTGTGTGGCGCGTGACCAAGTGGTTAAGGCGTTGGCCTAGTGATCTGAAGGTCACTAGTTTGAGCCTCAGCTGAGGCAGCGAGTTGTGTCCTTGAGCAAGGCACTTAACCACACATTGCTCTGCGATGACACCGGTGCCAAGCTATATGGGTCCTAGTGCCCTTCCCTTGGACAACATCGGTGGTGTGGAGAGGGGAGACTTGCAGCATGGGCAACTGCCAGTCTTCCATACAACATTGCCCAGGCCTCAGTCATCATCGGAAATCGATGGACAGTCGAAGAACAGTGAGAAGTACAATTATGAAGAAAGCATGCCAATGCCTCTACTTTTTAGGAGTTTGCAGAGATTTGGCTGGCATCTAAACTTTGGCAAACTTCTGTAGATGTGTAGTCGAGAGTATATTGAGTGGCTGCATCACAGCCGGGAATGGAAACACCAATGCCTTTGAATGGAAAATTCTACAAAAGGTAGTGGATTCGGCCCTCCATGGATAAAGCCCTCCCAACCACTGAGCACATCTACATGAAGTGCTGTCATATGAAAGCATCATCCATCATCAGGAATCCCCACCAGCCAGGTCATACTCCCTTTTCGCTGGAAGGTACAGGTGCCTCAGGTCTCACATTACCAGGTTCAAGAAGAGTTACTGCCCCTGAAGCATCACACTCTTGATCAAAAGGGGATAACTACACTCAAATTCACTTGCCCCATCATTGAAAAGTTCCCTCAACCAATGATCTCACTTTGAAGGAATCTTAATCTCATGTTCTAGTTATTTATTGCTACTTATTTATATTTGCATCTGCATCATTTGTTGTTTTCTGCACTCTGGTTGATCTTTCATTGATCCTGTTACAGTTACGATCTTACGGATTTGTTGAGCGTGTCCATAATAAAATGAATCTCAGGATTGTATATGGTGACACTTATGTAATTTGATATTAAATTTACTTTGAACTTTGAACTTTTTAGGTTAGGCAGCATTTGTGATAGGAGAAATGGAGTTATTTCAGATGGAAGAACCTTTGCCAGCATACCATGGTACAGAAAGGTATCATTTCAGTTACTCTCCCCACAGATGCCATTTGACTTGCTGAGCATTTCCTCATTCCATCATTTTCTGTTTTTTGTTTATGGCAAGATCACGTACCGAATGCTATGTTGGTCTGTATACCTAAGGATGGATGTGCTTTAGAGTTGACGTGCTGCATATTCACCAGCTAATCTCAGGGCCAAGGAGGTTGCCCTGTGACAAGAGTCTGTATACATTTGATGAGAAGATGAATGGTGATCTGATTGCACCAAGGTTCAGAGAGATCTGTCATGTAGCCGTTACATGGCTGCTTCCTAGAGATAATGGATTCTTTATGCTGAAGGTTATATGTTCTCTAGATCAGAGGGCTGTGGGTGTTTGGTGATTGAAGATGTTCAAGGCTGTGACTGAATGATCATTGGATAATCACAGGCGATGTGGAGAATATTGCTGAGAAATCATAGGTGGTCAGTGTACAGGAGCAAAATGGGACACCTGATTGAATAGTGTGACAACTACAAACTCATTCTCAATGTCAGTTAAAGTAAAGATACAGCCGTGGTCTTTAAGAAGGGGATAGAGGACAAACACGTGCCTGTCTACATTGGGGAGAGAATCAGCAGCTTTAAATCCTAGTGTGCTAAAACATCAGATCACCTGTCCTGGGCCCACCACATAGGTGCAATCACAAGGGAGAAGTGCCAGCATCTTTATTTTCGTAGTTAGAAGGTCAAGGAGTTTCAGCAGATCACTGAACACTCAAACAACCTTCTACAGATGTACTGTTGAAAGTACCCTGACTGGTTGCATTATGCTCTGGCATGATAATTCAAATGTACAGGAATGTAAGCTACAGAGATTAGTGGACTCAGACCAATACATCACTGATATACTCCCCCCACCATTGAGGTATCTACTTGAGGAACTGCCTCAAGAAGGTGATGTCTGTCAACAAAGACCCTCACCATCTGTTTTCTGCCATCATCTCACAGTTACCATGAGGCAGGAAATACAGAAGCCTGAAATCCTTCGGCACCGATTCCAGAATAGCTACTTCCCTTCAGCCATCTAGTTCTTGAAAAAATGTGGCACAACCCTAATCACTACCTCTGTATAGCAACACTATGACCACTTTGATCCCTTTCCACTATGCCAGACTTTGCTTTATTTTAAACACGAGGAACTCTGCAGATGCTGGGAACCCAAAGCAACACAAAGTGCTGGAGGAACTCAGCAGGTCAGGCAGCATCTATGGAAATGAATAAACAGTCAATACTTTGGGCCAAGATGCCTCTTCAGGACTGAGAAGAAGTGGAGGTGGGGTGGGGTGGGGTTGGAAGACACCAGAATAAAAAGCTGGGGGGAGGGGAAGGAGGCTAGCTGGGAGGTGATAGGTGAGGCCAGGTGGGTGGGAAAGGTTAAGGGCTGGGGAAGAAGGGGTCTGATAGGAGAGAAGAGTGGAGCATAGGAGACAGGGAAGAAGGAGGAAACCCAGGGGGAAGTGATAGAAAGGAAGTAAAAGGTCAGGGTGGAAAATAGGGGAAGGGGAGGATTTTTTTTAACCAGAAGGGGAAATCGATATTCTTGCCAACAGGTTGGAGGCTACCCAGGCGGAAAATATGGTGTTGCTTCTCCACCCTGAGGGTGGTCTCATCTGGTCACAAGAGGAGACCACAGACTGACCTGTCAGAATGGGAATAGGAATCGGAATTGAAATGTTTGGTCACTGCGAGGTTCCGCTTATGGCGGATGGAGCGAAGGTGCTCAATGAAGCAGTCACCCAATTTAAGGTGGGTCTCACCAATGTAGAGGAGGTTGCATCAGGAGCACAAGACACAGAAAGACGACCTTGCCTCACCCGGAAAGTCTGCTTGGGCTCCTGAATGAAGGTGAAGGAGGAGTGGCCAGGTGTAGCACTTTGAGCACTTGCAGGGATTAGTGCTGTGGAGGGATGAACGGACAAAAGGCAGAGGGAGCAATCTCCATGGAAAGCGGAGGGGGGAGGGTAAAGGTACGTTTAGTGATAGAATCTCTCTGGTTTATTTTGTTCTAATTGTATTCCTCTGGTATAATTTTTGCGTAAGTTACGTTTACCTTGCTCTTTACAGTACTTTTGTGAACGTGGTATAGCTGATGATTTGTGCCTGTGATGCTGCTGCAAGTAAGCTTCTCATTACACCTGTCATAAACTTGACTTTGACTTTGAGTGGAGAAGTGCACGTGAGTTTTTGGAAATTAAATTCTGGTAGAACCTGTCCAGTAAATGATCAGGATCTCATTCGAGTTGATGGAGAGATGTTGAGGTGCAAGGCCAGAGCTTGCTGGAAGTTGTGCCACAGGTGGATAAGTAGTTAAGAAAGAATAGCCAAGAAACTGAATATAGGAACTAGGAGACCATGTTGCCACTGCACAAATGTTGCTTAGTCTGCATTTGTAGTTTTGGTGTACACCTTTATAAACTAAGTAGAGCACAGCAAAAATTTAGTAGGATGTTACATAGACTCCAGAGTTACAAGGAAAGCATTTTATTCCCTGGCGTGTGGGATGTTTAACAATGACCTCATAGAGGTACATAAATCCATAGAGAGCGTAGACATGGTGAAAATATATATCCTGTTTTCCCCAGGGGAAGGGTGCTAAAAACCAAAGGGCATACGCTTAAATTTAAAGGCAATATCAGGGACAGCTTGTTCCCACAAAAGGTGATACGTATTTGGAATGAGCTGCCAGAAATGGAGGTTCAGAGAGGCACATAAACGACATTTAAATCCATCTAGGTGAGTACATGGAAAATCGAGATTTGGAGGACTATGGGCCAAATGTTGGCAGATGGGATTAATTCACTGAGCAACACAGTTGACATGGATGAGTTGAGCTAAAAGGCTTGTTTCTACAGTATGTGATTCTTTGACTCTATTAGAGGATGGACAATGTAGCAACAGAATGCAGAAGAGATTCACTGAGGTGCTTAAAGATTAGATTAGATTAGATTTAACTTTATTGTCATTGTGCCGAGTACAGATGCAAAGCCAATGAAATGCAGTTAGCATCTGACTAGAAAAACAAAGAATAGTGTTATTTACAAAATAACTGCGAATAAAAAGTAAGTGCTACAGCACACAAATATAGAAGTACTGAGACAGTACAATATGGGTGCAATACTGCTTAGCGCTGTGATGTGAGGTTCAGCAGTGTCAAAGCCTCAGGGAAGAAGCTCTTCCTGTGCCTGCTGGTGCGGGAGCGGAGGCTCCTGTAGCGCCTACCGGATGGGAGGAGAGTAAAAAGTCCATGGTTAGGGTGAGCTACATCCCTGATAATGCTTTTCACCCTGCCCAGACAGCATTTATGGTAGATGTTCTCAATGGTGGGCTATTGGGTGCCGATAATCTGCTGGGCAGTTTTCACCACACGCTGGAGTGCTTTGCGGTCCGATACAGGACAATTGCCATACCACACTCAGATGCAGTTGGTGAGTATGCTCTCAATGGTACAGCAGTAAAGATCCGTCAGCTTTATTTGTTACAGTGAAATGTGTTGTTCGTGTCAAATCAAATCAGCGAGCACTGTGTTGGGCAGGCTCCCAGTGTCACCACAATTCTGCTGTCAACTCTGCATGCCCACAACTTACGAACCCTAACTGTATGTCTACGGAAAGAGGAGGAAGCTGGAGCACCCAGAGGAAACCCATGCGGTCACAGGGAGAATGTGCACAGGAATTGAACTCCAACCAGTGATCACTGGCACTGCAATAGTGTTACGCTTACTGCTATGCACCCATGCTGCCCTGAATTTCAGGTGTTGCTTGAAATGGAGGAGTGTAATCTCTCCTTATGATTTAATAGGAAATGTTTATTCTCACTAGAACATTGAAGACCGAGGTGCGATATTATAAAGGTTAACAAATTTATGAGAGGCACGGATAAGTCAGATAGTCAGAATCTTTCCTCGGGGTAAGAAATCAAGAACTGGAAGTCATTGGTTTAAGGTGAGGGGGAGGAAAATTAAAGGAATTTTTCACACAAAGGCTGGTAAGTATATGGAATAGATACCAGATGGGGTGGTAGAGGCGGATATAATTACAATGTTTAAGAGACATGTAGACAGATGCTTATCCATGATGGGAAAGACATAGACCAGGGGTTCTGAACCTTTTTTTTATGCCATGGACCAATTCCATGAAGCAAAGGGTCTGTGGACCCCAGGGTGACATAGAAGGATATGGGCTTTTTACAGACAAATGGGATTAACATCGATACCTATCAATGATGGCATGGACGAGGTGGGGTGAAAGGGTCTGTTTCTGTGCTGTGAAGTTCTCTGGTTCAATGAGCCTACTCAGATTCTTACAGTGTCAGGGTTCCTAATCCTGCTTTTGTTGGCTGAGTTCTTCTTTCCTATGCTCCGTCAGTGGTGATATTCTCTCCACTGATGAATAAAACTCTTCTCAGGCTTCCAGCCAGGTACAGGTGTAGATTTTAACCAACGTTTCGATGACAAACTCTGCTATCTTCATATATATAACCATATAACAATTACAGCACGGAAACAGGCCATCTTGGCCCTTCTAGTCCATGCTGAACTGTTACGCTCACCTAGTCCCACTGACCTGCACTCAGTCCATAACTCTCAATTCCTTTCCTGTCCATATAGCTATCCAATTTAACTTTAAATGACAACATCGAACCTGCCTCAATCACTTCTGCTGAAAGCTCATTCCACACAGCTACCACTCTCTGAGTAAAGAAATTCCCCCTCATGTTACCTCTAAACTTTTGCCCTTTAACTCTCAACTCATGTCCTCTTGCTTGAATCTCCCCCACTGTGAATGGAAAAAGCCTATCCATGTCAACTCTATCTATCCCCCTCATAATTTTAAATACCTCTATCAAGTCCCCCCTCAACCTTCTACGCGCCAAAGAATGAAGACCCAACTTGTTCAACCTTTCTCTGTAACCTAGGAGATGGAACCCAGGTAACATTTAGTAAATCTTCTCTGTACTTTCTGAATTTTGTTGACATCTTTCCTGTAATTTGGTGACCAGAACTGGACACAATACTCCAAATTTGGCCTTACCAATGCCTTGTACAATTTTAACATTACGTCCCAACTCCTATACTCAATCCTCTGATTTATAAAGGCCAGCATACAAAAAGCTTTCTTCACCGCCCTATCCATATGAGATTCCACCTTCAGGGAACTATGCATCTCCCTCTTGAGAATCTTCTCTAGCCACTCTGAGGCATCCTGGACTTTAGCACCTGGGAGGCAACACACTATCCTGGCTTCTCTTTCGTGCTCACGGAATCTCCGGTCCATCCCTCTAACAATTGTGTCTCCTACCACTATCACTCTGCCTGACTTTACCCTTCCCTGCTGAGCCTCAGAGCCAGCCACAGTGCCACTGGCCTGGCTGCTGCTGCTGTGGCCTGATAGGTCATCCGTCCATGAAGAATACAAAGGGGTATACTTATCACTGAGGGGGATATTCCTGCATGGACTGCTTACTCCCCTTACTCCTCCTAGTGGTTACCATATACTTTCTGAAGCCTGCTCTCTGGTGTGACCACCTCAGCAAAATACTCATCTATGAATTTTTCAGACTCCTGGATGGTCCTGAGTTCATCCAGCTCCAGCTCCAGTTCTTTGACCTTGTTAGTCAGGAGCTGAAGTTGGGTGCCTTTCCTGCAGATGTAGTCATCAGGGAAATCATTTGGTACTCTTAAGTCCCACATGTCACAAGAGGAGAATTCCACTGCCTGAGCAAACATCCTGCCTTCACTTGTTATGCTCTAACTTCTCAAACTTAAGTTCTACCCTGAACCTGTTCTTGCCCAAGCCTGTTGAGCCAAAGCCTGACCACTCTAACATCGTCCACTCACACAATAGCTGCTTCACCAATATCTGCTCCGCTCAAATCCCACTTCTTTTTGCTCCTGGCTAATTAACACTAGTTACTATTAAACCAAGCAATCTCCGGCTCCACAGAATTGTCCTGACAGATCCCACTGGCTTTATAAAACTGATGCATAAGGCCCATAAGGAACTGTATCCAACTCACTCCATGATCTCCCGTCCTACAGAAATTCCCAACAAGCCCCACTTGTTGTTTAAAACTGGCGCATAAAGTTCGCAAGGAACTGTTTCCAACTCACTCCACAATCTTCCACTCCGCAAACACGTCCCAACAGACCCGGTTCGTTTTTTGAAACTGGCGCATAAAGTTCACAAAGAACTGTCTCCAACTTACCCTGTGACCTTCTGCTCCACAGATAAAAATCCATAGAAGTTTTTAACAAATGGAAAATCAGCACATTACTATACAGTTGCAATTCCAGTTAGCCTTAAGCTCCCCCAATCTTTTAGTCTGTTCATGAATTGCACTCTCCAGAGCAACCTATATCAGGAAACTCTGAAGCATTCCACCCAAATACTGGCAATGCCTTAGTGACCTTTGAATTCCTCTATCTGGATTGCCTCCAAGACTTCCTGCCCCAACATGACTTTTTTCAGTCTGACTTGCTGTGCTAGACTGGGATGACATTAGGCTGCCCATACCTGCTATGACAAGCCTCCAATACTCTTGAGTTTTTGACCTACATCAACATTGTTTTGCAGTCCTCTCAGAAAGCATTCAGCTCAATTTGGTGGGTCTGATTCTTGTAGTCACTGAACTCCTCCCTAGAAATGATGCCATTTCATTTTCTGTATTGATATCATATGGGTCTGATTCAATCGGTATCATTCACTCTGGCATCTCATCCAGTATGTACCTTTTATTTATCTTTCAACTTGTTCATAGACTCTTGTAATGACAAAGCTGTCATGGAATTGCAAAAGTGTACAGAGAAGTGAGTCATAGAGTCATACAGCACAGAAATGGGTTTCCTGGATAACATGGTTGATGTGCATCAAAATTCCATCTACCTTATTACCATTTGGCTCATATTTCTCTAAATCTTTCCAATCCACGCACCTGTCCATAGTTTATGTACTTGCGTCAGCTGTTTCCTCAGGCAGTTCATTCCATATGCAGACCACTCTCTGGGTGAAAACGTTGCCTCTTAGGTTCTTTAGGTTAAATCTCTCCCCTCCCAGTTTAAAATTATGCCCTCTTGCTCTTGATTTCCCAACGAAGTGCACTTTCATTCCATCTATGCCCCTCATAATTTTACACACCTCTATAAGGTCACAACTCATTCTCCTATGTACCAAGAAAAGAACATCCCAAACTTATTAACCTCTCTCCATAACTCAGTCCCTCAGGATCTGACAACAACCTTGTAAAAAGCCATTGCACTCTTTACATCTTAATGCCATCTTTCCTGTAGCAGAGTGACCAAAACTGAACACAATATTACAGAAGTAGCCTTGTAAATATCTTGTACAAATCCAATATAATACGCCAACTTCTACACTCCATGGGGCAGCACAGTCACTTTACCAATATCTTGTACAACTACAATATAACATCCCAACTTCTCACTCAATGGGGCGACAGAGCAGTGTAGTCGTTCGCACGTTGCCTTACCACGATCGTGGATCACAGTTCACACCATGACTGTGTTGGTTTCCTTCTGGTGCCATGGTTTCCTGCCACATTCCTAAGATGTATGGTATAGGGTTAGTGAGTTATGGGCATGCTGTGTTGGTGCTCGGAACGTGGTAAAATTTGTGGGCTGCACAGTACAATTCCTCGCTGACTTGATTTGACAGAAGTGATGCATTTCACTGTAGGTCTGGATGTACAAATAACACATAAAACTAATTATCAATGCTGAGTGATGAAGGGCAGTGTAACAAAAGTCTTCTTCATTACCCTATCTATGCATGACACTGCTTTCAAGGAACCATGTCTTCCTCGGTCTACAACAGTCTCCCATGTTTTTGCTGTGCTTCCTCTGTGACAAGTGTATCTTTGATTTGGTAAGGAGAAACAAAAGACCTAACAATACTATAGATAATGTCTTATATTCTCAAATTTTCTTGTAATGAAAGCCAACATAAAACTTGTCTTCTGGATTGCTGCACAAATTGTAAGTTTTCAGTGACTTGTATACACTGATACCCAAGTACCTTTGAACACTAACATTTGACAATCTGTCACCATTTATAAAGATGTTTTTTGTATATTTTATGAACCAAAACTGGATGACCTCATATAGTTCCACATTATATTCCAACTGCCAGGCTCTCACCCACACAATTAGTTTGTCTACATCCTTTTGAAGCCTCTTTTCATCCTCTTCAGAACTTAATCCTACCTAGTTTTCTTTATCAACAGCAAATTGGGAAGTCTGACATTTGATTCCATCAGTTAAATTGCTGAGATAATTTATCAATAGCTGGTGCTGAAGTGCCAGTTCCTGTAGCTGTCAACCTGAGAAAGATCAGTTTATTCCCACTCTCTGCTTTCCATCTGTTAACTAATTCTCAATCTGCGGCAGAACATTTCACCCATTTCCAACCTTAATAACCTCCTCTTTGGACCTTCCCAAAAACCCTTCTGATAATGCACTACATCCATTGATTTGCTTTTATCTCTTCTGCTGTTTGCATCCATTTGTCTAACAGAATTTATATTTTGCAAATCCATGCAGACTCTTTACAACTCCATTGTCTTTTCATGGTTGTTCTGTCATTACATCCTTCATGATTGGTTCAGCAATTTCTCCCACTACTGATATTAATCTAATGGGTCAGTAGTTTCTTCTCTTCCAAAACAATGGATCAGGGCACATTTTCTTCCCCCCAAGCTGGAGAAACCATTCCAAAAACTATAGAATTTTAAAACAAGATAATAGAACATCCACATTCTATTATGATCTCTTTCATAGCTCTGAGATGCTGAATATCAGGTCTTTTGGATTGAGCCTTAGCATTTTCTTTATAACTCTTCACTTGACTAATGTGATGTTTTTCTGTTCCTGATTCTTTTCCGATCCTTGCTTCTGTAATAACTGCTAGTAGTTTCTTCTTTCTTCATAAAAACTGATGCAAAGCACTTGTTTATTCACCAAATTCATTTCTGCAAGCCCCACTGAACTCATTTCTGCCCCATTGTCTCAGCTTGCTCCTGCCCTACCAAACTCATTTCTGCATACCTCGACATGATTTTATCCCTCTTTGTTCAATCCCTTCCTACTTATGTTCGTGACACTTCTCACGCTCTGAAACTTTTCGATGATTTTAAGTTCCCTGGCCCCCACCACTTTATTTTCACCCTGGATGTACGGTCCCTATATGCTTCCATCCCCCATCAGGAAGGTCTCAAAGCTCTCCGCTTCTTTTTGGATTCCGGACCTAACCAGTACCCCTCTACCACCACTCTGCTCCGTCTAGCGGAATTAGTCCTTACTCTTAATTATTTCTCCTTTGGCCCCTCCCACTTCCTCCAAACTAAAGGTGTAGCCATGGGCACCCGTATGGGTCCTAGCTATGCCTGCCTTTTTGTTGGCTTTGTGGAACAAACTATGTTCCAAACGTATTCTGGTATCTGTCCCCCACTTTCCCTTCGCTACATCGACGACTGCATTGGCGCCGCTTCTGTACGCATGCTGAGCTCGTTGATTTCCTTAACTTTGCCTCCAACTTTCACCCTGCCCTCAAGTTTACCTGGACCATTTCCGACACCTCCCTCCCCTTTCTAGATATTTCTGTCTCTATCTCTGGAGACAGCTTATCTACTGATGTCTACTATAAGCCTACTGACTCTCACAGCTATCTGAACTATTCCTCTTCTCATTCTGTCTTTTGCAAAAACGCCATCCCCTTCTCGCAATTCCTCCGTCTCCGCCGATTCTGCTCTCAGGATGAGGCTTTTCATTCCAGGACAAAGGAGATGTCCTCCTTTTTCAAAGAAAGGGCTTCCCTTCCTCCACTATCAACTCTGCTCTCAAACGCATCTCCCCCATTTTACGCACATCTGCTCTCACTCCATCCTCCTGCCACCCCACTAGGAATAGGGTTCCCCTTGTCCTTACCTACCACCCCACCAGCCTCCGGGTCCAGCATATAATTCTCCGTAACTTCCGCCAACTCCAACGGGATCCCACCAGCAAGCACATCTTTCCATCCACCCCCCTCTACTTTTCACAGGGATCGCTCCCTACGTGACTCCCTTGTTCATTCGCTCCCCCCATCCCTCCCCACCGACCTCCCTCCTGGCATTTATCCTTGTAAGCGGAACAAGTGCTACACATGCCCTTACACTTCCTCCCTCACCACCATTCAGGGCCCCAGTCAGTCCTTCCAGGTGAGACGATACTTCACCTGTGAGTTGGCTGGGGTGATATACTGCGTCTGGTTCTCCCGATGCGGCCTTCTATATATTGGCGAGACCCGACGCAGACTGGGAGATTGTTTCGCTGAACACCTATGCTCTGTCCACCAGAGAAAGCAGGATCTCCCAGTGGCCACACATTTTAATTCCACGTCCCATTCCCATTCTGACATATCTATCCACGGCCTCCTCTACTGTAAAGATGAAGCCACACTCAGCTTGGAGGAACAACACCTTATATTCCATCTGCGTAGACTCCAAATTGATGGGATGAATGTTGACTTCTCAAACTTCTGCTAATGCCCCACCTCCCCCTCGTACCCCATCCGTTATTTATTTATATACACACATTCTTTTTCTCTCTTTCCTTTTTCTCCCTCTGTCCCTCTCACTATACCCCTTGCCCATCCTCTGGGCTTCCCCCCTCCCCCTTTTCTTTCTCTCTAGGCCTCCTGTCCCATGATCCTCTCATATCCCTTTTGCGAGTCAATTGTCCAGCTCTTGGCTCCATCCCTTCCCCTCCTGTCTTCTTCTATCATTTCGGATCTCCCCCCTACCCCTCCCACTTTCAAATCCCTTACCAGCTCTTCTTTCAGTTAATCCTGATGAAGGGTCTCGGCCCGAACTGTCGACTGTACCTCTTACTAGAGATGCTGCCTGGCCTGCTGCGTTCACCAGCAACTTTTATGTGTGTTGTTTATTCATCTGCTGTTTCTTTATTTCCCATTTTAACTTCTCTCATCTCTGTTGGTACTGGACCCACATTTGCCCTCACTAATTGTTTCCTTTTAACATACATAGAGAAGATCTTGCAATCTGTTTCTTTTATGTTTCCTGCTAGTTTACTCTTGATATATCTCTGTTTCTTTTTCAATTGCTTGGTGTTCCTTTGCAGAGCTGTCAAATGCTCCCAGGTCTGTTAAATTTCTGACAGCATTAGAAGCCTTCTCCTTAAATCTAAATGCTAACTTTAAATATTCCTGTCATCTGCTCATGGATCTTACTTCCTGTTCTAATTCTGTGCCCTAGAAGTATGTCATCCTTTCCGCAAATCGTGCAGTATTTCCTTTAGTGCCAACTTCTGGCCTTCAAGCTCAATATAAAATTTCCTTTTTAATTCCTTCACAATGATTATGGATTAACCCCTTCTCATTGCTCTAAAATTGTAGTTTTTTTTTCAAATGATTTCCTCAGGTAGGAAATCAACTTGTAATTGAATATGCCCCTAATCTGGCATTCTAGTCAGTATAGACTGAAGCACCTGTCTGCATAAATGATTGTATTACATGTTTACAAGAGCTTTTAATTTGCTGATTTATACCATACATGACATTACAACTTGTAGCTAGTGGCCTTGTTGCCTTTTGTTACCTCTGTCCAAACTGATTCTAATTCTACTTCATGTCTCATTGAGCCGTAAGAATTTCTCACCACTGCACTGATCAGATTAATATTCTACACCTCTTTCTTTCCCTTTTTGCTTCAGTGTCGGGGATCCTTAAACACACAGCTCCCAGCTTTATTCAACCTACAAATAAATCCCTAGTTACATCATTAATGCATCCACCTTACAAACAATTAGACATGACACCTTTAGTTTGCCCACTTACAATATTTCTGCACCTTAACCATGTTTGCTATTGCATTTTTTCCCTCTGCCTATTTATTTTGCTCTCCACTTTTCCAACTTTAACTTCCTACACCTGTGCCCTTGTATTTTAATGCCAGTATAATGTAAAAACTGCTTTACTTGACCAGAGATGATAGCAAGCACGGAGGACAAACTAGTCAGAAATTGGCAGGAGCTATGTTTGCAGTGAGACCAATATCTGTAAGAGGTTTCGAAGATGCAATTAAGAAATAAATTTGACTCCCCCCCCCACACCCGTCCATGCCTGCATTTTATTGTTGTATACTCAAGCAATTAAGTTATCTGTTAATGTTGTTGAAGGCATATCTTTGTTGGTGTTATCCATTCGTATTGCAATCCCACTTCCAGAGATATTGCATGAGAACCTAAGAACAAGAGTAGGCCACCTGGATCCTTAAGCCTGACCTGCCATTCAACATGATCAATGCTGAAGACTGAAAAATGGTAGATGAGGGTAGGGCTGTTGTTGTCTATCTGGACTTTAGCAAAGCCTTTGATAAAGTCCCGGGTTTGGATAAGGAGACTGGATTGGAATGTTAGGTCCCATAGGATCCAGGGAGAGCTAGTTAGATAGATTTGAAATTGGCTCGGAGGTAGGAAGCATAGAGCAGTGAATGAATGTTGTTGATCCAAATGGAGACTAGTGACGAGTTGTGCGTTCCACAGAAGATGTTTTTGGGATCTTTGTTGTTCACTCTTTACCGTATATAAATGATTTGAATGCAAATACACAAAGATGGGTCAGTAAATTTGCAGATCACATGTAATTAGGAAATGTTATTGATCATGAAGAAGGTTATCATAGATTATAGGGGGATCTTGATCATTTAGGGAAGTAGCCCAGGAATGACAAATAGATTTCCATCCAGATAAGGGTGAGGTGATGCTTTTTGCAAAGCCAATCCAGTGTGCGACTTTTACTGTGAATGGTAGAACCCTAGGGAATGTAATGGAACAGAAAGGACTAGGAATACAAGTATATAGATTGCTGAAAGAGGCGTCATGTAGACAGGGTGGTGAAAACTTGTGTCCATGCTGTATTCCTCTAAGACTCCATGACAAAATTCTGGGGTTTGTTGGGATCCAGGTGTCCTAATGCATAATTCATAATTTGCCTGAAGTTTCAGCAAATAGGAAAGCTAGCAGAATACTATAGTTTATGCTAGGAGAAGTGAATATAAAAATAGGAAGATTATGGTTCAAATATATCGGAAAATGTTACAGCATGTAGTGTGGAGGGCTGTCAGAGGTTACAGCGGGACATTGATAGGATACAAAACTGGGCTGAGAAGTGGCAGATGGAGTTCAACCCAGATAAGTGTGAAGTGGTTCATTTTGCTAGGTCAAATATGATGGCAGCATATAGTATTAATAGTAAGACTCTTGGTAGTGTGGAGGGATCTTGGGGTTCGCGTCCATAGGTCGCTCAAAGCAGCTATGCAGTTGACTCTGTGGTTAAGAAGGCATACGATGTATTGGCCTTCATCAATTGTGGAATTCAATTTAGGAGCCGAGAGGTAATGTTGCAGCTATATAGGGCCCTGGTCAGACCCCACTTGGAGTACTGTGCACATTTCTGGTCGCCTCACTACAGGAAGGATATGGAAACCATAGAAAGGGTACAGAGGAGATTTACAAGGATGTTGCCTGGATTGGGGAACGTGCCTTATGAAAACAGGTTGAGTGAACTCGGCGTTTTCTCCTTGAAGCGACGGAGGATGAGAGGTGACTTAATAGAGGTGTATAAGATGATGAGAGGCATTGATCGTGTGGATAGTCAGAGGCTTTTTCCCAGGGCTGAAATGGTTGCCACAAGAGGACACAGGTTTAAGGTGCTTGGGAGTAGGTACAGAGGAGATGTCAGGGGTAAGATTTTTATGCAGAGAGTGGGAGTTCGTGGAATGGGCTGCCGGCAATGGTGGTGGGGGTGGATATGATAGGGTCTTTTAAGAGACTCCTAGACAAGTATATGGAGCTCAGAAAAATAAAGGACTATGGGTAACCTTAGGTAATTTCTCAGGTAGAGACATGTTCGACACAACTTTGTGGGCCAAAGGGCCTGTATTGTGCTGTACGTTTTCTATGTTTCTATGTTTCATACCTGGAGAACTGTGTACATTCTTGGTCATCTTATTTAAAGAAGGGTGTTATTGTGTTGAAAACAATTAAGAAACGGCGGTATGGACTGAGATATGGAATGGGAGAGTTGTCCTATGAAGAAAGGTTGGACAGGCTACGCTTGGAATTGCTGGTGCAATAAACAAAGAAACCGGCAAAAGATCAGACAGCATCTAGGCATATGGAGAAATTTCCAGCATCTTCAGTGTCTTGTGTTTCTATTGGAACTGCTGCCATCAAGAAGAGTGCAAGAGGTCTTGATTGGAATTTTAAAGGTCCTGAGGGGTCTTGACAGCATGAACGGGGAGAGGGCATTTCCTCTTGGGGAAGAATGTAGAAAGAAGGCTCACTGTTTCAAAATAAAGAATTGACCGTTTAAGGCAGAGTAGAACCAAGGCTTTTTTCTCTCATATGCATCTGAGGTTTTCTTCCTCAGAGAGCAGTGGAGGATAAATTTACTTTAAGTAAAAGGGTGAAAAGTTATTAGGGGTTGGAAAGCAGAATTAAGGTCATAATCAGATCTGTATCAATCTTATAAAGGTATAGAACAGATATAAATATATATTAAATTATAGAACAGATATACAAGCTAGGAACATATATATAACTTTCCTTCATTGTTCTAAGTATGCAACACCTGTATGCCTCAGTTAGACTGCTGTCTTACCTCTACCTGGTGCATTCTCACCTTTAAATGCATAGTTCTCCCCCCACAGACCAAACTTCACTATCCGCATTATCAATGGACCATGGAAATGCTCTCTTCTCTCCCCTCCCATAAGACAGAAGAGACAAAAGCTTGACAAGATGCATCACCAGGCCCAAGGACAACTTCTATTCACTGTTATAAGACTCTTGAATGGACATCTTGTATGATGAAGGTGAAATCTATCCGTACCATCTTACTTTATTCTGCATTTTGTTACTGCTTTCTTTTTGTAGTACCTCAATGTATACCTGATAATTCAACATACCAAGCGCTCTCTCTCTCTCTCCCCCTCTCTCTCCCTCCCTCCCTGATATGGAAAAAAGAGGTGTCCCTGTTTCACAGTGAGAGGGGAGACATAACAAACAATTTGCTGATTTACAATATTAAAAATTGTTGCGTCGCTTTTTCTGAGCTCTGCGCCCAGAGAGTCGGCCCCAGAAAGGCGCAGCTCTCCGACCACACAACCCGCTGCTCCCGATGTTCCGTGTTCTTCCACAATGCTTCAATTAGGGGCACCAGCCTCGAATCAGCCCAATTCCAGAGCCATGAGAATCCGGAAACCTGAAGGCGTTCTCGCTTTCCAGCCCTGTCCTTGGGATATCAAAAAGCAGCTGGTCGTGAGGCCCTGACAGCGGGTGCCATTCGCACTAAGAATCAAAGTCAGAGTATAGCTTCAGGTCAGAGTCCTCAAAAGAACCTTGAAAAGGGCAAAAAGAGATATCAAGAGATAGAATTAGAACCGTTTCCAAAGATGCAAGCAAAGGAGGTGCCGTTTAGTGCCATCATGACTTCGCTCCGCCTCTTCATCCATCTTAAACCAATTACCAATTACAATCATCAAATTCCATCAGTACTAATGCCTGTATAGCACTACTGATTCCGAATGTCAGGTCTTGACCCAAAATCCCAAATGTCCATTTCACCCCACAGATGGTATTTTACCTATTGAGTTCTAATGTCTTGTTTGTTGTTCCATTTTGAGCATCTGCAGTTTCTTGTGTTTGCTCCAGCAGACTGTTCATTGCTCCATAAAACTATTATCCAGTTATACCAGGATGATTCTTCCTCACCCCTGATCTTCTTGAGGGTTCCTGTCCTTCCATCGGTGACTTGAACCCTTATGAGCTATGAACCTCCTTATGACATTTAGAGTGTCAGCCATTCTGAGGCGAGGCACTTCCCTAACAAAGGCTGCTGACCTTTTGGTTTTCCCTGAAACACACTTGTTATGAAGCAGAAAGAGAGGACCACACTGCTATTACCATTTCTGCTGGCTCACTTTGGAACCATACTGTGAGAGAAAGTGCTGCACATTTATATGTACTGTTTCCATCCTAATCCATCTTATACCTTCCTTCAAAGGTTGATCTCCTTATTAAATAGTTCATAATGAATTCCCTTATCTGCCAATCTGCACACTGCAGTCCTCCAGACCTGAGTATTAAGAGTTTGGAAATTGTACATCTTTGTCAGGGCCTTCAACCTGTTTTATCATTATCAACATGTACCATGGTACAGTGAACAACTTGCCTTGCCTACAGTTCCTACAGATCAATTCATTGTGCATTGAGGTAAGACAAGGTAAGCAATAACAGAGTGCAGAATGAAGTGCTACAGTTACAGAGAGAGTGCAGTGCTGGTTGACAGTAAGGTGCAAGACTGTAAGGAAGTAGATTTGTGAGGATGAGTCCATATTATTGTACTTGAGATCTGTTTATTTGTCATAAGAGCGGGATAGAATCTGTCCTTGACCTTGATGGAAAAAAAGATCTACAATAACTCTGCATTAAAATGCACCTTCCACATTTTCACCTCATTCTTGTATCAGAGTTCATCTATAGTTTGTGCTGTTGGCCTGTTGGCCTATTATGTCCATGTTGGGCATCAATTAACCTGCTATACTAATCCCATTTTCCAGTGCTATCCATATAAGATTGATTCAGTCTTCTTTATCAGGGTAGAATCAGACAGCATTACTGAGAACATCATACTAAACTAGGGGTTCTCAACCTGGGGTCCTTGGACTCCTTGCCTCATGGTATTGGAGCATGGCATAAAAAGTTTAGGAAACTATGTATTAAACAGTGTGGGGGAAGGCATTCAGGTTTGTTTCATACAACTGGGAATAAGTTTGAATACACCCTGTCATCCGTTACTCTTGCCTTCATACTGATATTTAAAGGGTTAGGGTAAGTTATAATTGTGATGAACTTTTTGGGACAATCATACTTTGACCTGATCTACCAACAATAGGCACTCTGGACAGTATGGAAAGCTTTAGTGAGGTTGAGAAAGGTAGCAACCAAGCTGCACTATTGTCCTTACTACTTGCCGTGAAGATCATGTCTACTGTCCATTGCCCTTCACAGACACCACACGGAGTTTCTGGAAGTAAGCTTTCACAACAGGAGTCAATCTGTTTATTGGAACTTGAATGAGGATTCTATGGACAGTCGAGAATGAAGTGATCGCTTTGTGATGACAACGGACCTGATGGTTCCCCTTATGCTTATATACATGTATAAATGAGGCATCCTTGAAGTTGTTGAGTGCTCTTTGCTTGCTCCATAGCAGCCGAAGTAGCTCTGTCGGTTCCTTTGAAGACTGTTGCCAGTGTATCACCCACTCCAAGTGCAGTTCCACATGAGAATTGTGACACTGTCTTTTGAACTTCTGCCAGGTTTGGGGATTTAGTGATAGCAAGGCTTGTTGGATGTTGTGGTTTGTGATCTATTGCTTCATCACTACTTGTAGATGGTCTATTTAGGACAGAGTTGAAATGCTAAGTCGAACTCTGTTTCTTTTTCAGTAATGAATGTCTATATATGTGCACTTAGGAAAGGAAGAATGACCAGATGGCCAACAATCATTTACAGATTTCAGAGCAGCATAGAAATGTATCGGAGCCTTTTTGCTCAGCAAAGCTCTGTATTCATCTGCCTTATAACTGAGCTACATATGCAGAGCTTTTTGACAGACAATGCTGTGAGCGCTGGAAAAAGCATCCATTTTAGCAATAGATGTAAGATCATTCTGGTATGCTCTGTGAAGTTGCAGGCAGAGACTAGATTTCCTCACAATTTTATTAAAACCTGTTGAGTTATTTCCATGTCTTTACCCGAAGACCACCATATTGTACATTGAGTTTGACTCTTGACCCTCATAATTTACCTTGTCTTGGCCAATTGTCTAACTGCACTGAACTTTCCCTATAACTATAACACTTCAATGTGCATTCTGTAATTGATTTACCTTGTGCTATCTCAATACACTAATGTGAAGAATTGATCTATGAATGGCAAACAAAGCATTTTTCACTGTACCTCAGAACATGCAACAATAATAAACCCATTTACCAATTTAGGCAGATCTGTATTTGGTGTCTTGGAGTAGGGTCCAATCATCTGCTACATCAGCTGATGTTCTGGTTCAGATGAAGGGTTTCAACTTGAAATGCCTTCAGTTCACTTCCCTCCAGAGATGCTGACTGGTCTGCTGTTTAACTGCAGATTGTTTAATTGCAGATTTCAGCTTTTGCAGCCTCCTGTGTTTCCATCGTTTACATCATCTAGACTGAGGTTCTTATTAGCAGCTGGTGGCCAAGTTCTGCTACTCCTTGAGTATCGTCCTTGAGCTTTGAGTTTGGAGATAATAAACCTGATATCTGTCCGGTAATTCGTACACACATAACCTTTGTTACTCTCACTTCTTGTTCATCAGTTTCCAATAATATTATGACATAAATATTATTACAAATTCTCTGGTGCTCCTGTTGCAGCCCTCTCTACAATGGTGAGACACGTCATAAATTGGGGAACCGCTTCGTCAGCACCTCTGCTCCATTCGTCAAAAGCGGAAATTCCTGGTGGCCAAACATTTTAATTCCGTTCCCATTCTCATTCCAACTTGTTGGTCCATGGTCTCACCTTGTTCCATGATGAGGCCACCGTCAGGGTGGAGGAGCAACACCTTATATTCTGTCTGCGTAGCCTCCAACCTGATGGCATGAATATTGATTTCTCCTTCTGGTAAAGATATCCCTCCCCTCTCCTCTTTTCTACTCCCCACTTTGACCTCTTACCTCTTCTCACTTACCTCCCACCTCCCCCTGGGTCCCCTCCTCATTCCTTTTCTCCTGTGGTCCACTCTCGTCTCCTAGCAGATTTCTTCCTCTCTAACCCTTTATCTATTCAACCATCCGGCTTTACCTATCACCTTTTAGCTACCCTCCTTTTTACTCTGGCATCTTCTCCCTTCCTTTCAGTCCTGAAAAATGGCTTGGGCCCAGAAGTTAAACTGGTTATGAACGTCCATGGATGCTGCTGACTTGCTGAGTTCCTCCAGCATTTTGTATGCATTTCTTTGGATTTACAGCATCTGCAAACTTTCTTATGTTTATAGCAAGTACTGTCTTTCATCAACAAAACTTTCTTACATGAATCCATTATCCCAGGCAATATCCTGGACCATCTTCAGTGTAAGCACATCCTTCCTATAGTATAGCAGCAGGAAATGCACACAGTAATCCATTTGTGGCCTGACCAAAGCTTTTTAAGTACGTAGTATGGCCTTTCTGCTTTTATATCCCGTGCTCCAGCTAATGAAGACCAGCATTCCATGTGCCCTACTCCCATTGTATCTACCCATACTATATTTAGGGATCTATGGACTTGTAAAACAAGGTCCCTGTTCCACAATGTTCCCTATATCCCAATGATTGATAGCATACCTATGTCCTTCTGTTACTGAACTTCACAAAATTCATCACCACACACTTATTGGGATTAAATTCCATCTATGTTTGCTCCACCCAGTTTACCAGCTGATCAATATTATTCAATAATCTCAACACTTTGTTTCCAGCTGCATCCCAAAGACATGCTGGTCAGCAGCTTAACTGACCATCATAACATTCTCTTAGTGTGTCGGTGCAAGAATAGGTTACTGGGATAATTTATTCAGGACTGTGTTTGCTTTGTAGACTGGCATAGACTCAATGGGCCATGTTGTAATAAAAACAGTAAATGCCAATGACGGCTGCCAACTACTTCCCTAAATTTTCCACCTCTTTGCTCTCTCTTCTTTTAGTTGAAAAATAACAATAAATATTGAAAGTGCTGCAAAAGCATCTGCATATTCACCTAATAAGTTGGTTGGCATCAATCTCTTTCTCCGGTATTGCTCCTGGGTAACTCTCCACATCACAGATGCTACATAAATGCAAACTGCAGCATTATGCAGTTTCCGAATGATAATGCAATCTTGTACAATCACCTACAATGTGTATCAGCACTGGAAGGAGAGAGAGAGAGAGAGAGAGCAGAAAACATTGATGTAGAACCCACTACTGAAACACTACAACCTAATGGTTTGACATTACAGGAGTATTTGACCTAATTAAAGATTTCTCAACTGGTTGAATTAATGACATGTCTTCCCTTTGCATTCTCCAGTGCCAATTTGATAAATGATAGTGGAAACCTAGCTGAACAAAAAGATCACGTACTGAAGTAGCTGAATGAAGTCTTGCAGCGGATCCTTAACTCTTTCAGCTGCTGGATTTGAGATTGAAGGAAGGAACATTTACATAATTTTTTTTTGAAATTCTCTGCTTCTCAAGAGCAATTGCAGTGGGAAGATCAATAAACAGAATAGAAGTAGCCTCTAATCAGTTGTTCAAGACTGGTGTCAAACAATCTTTTGGTTACTTAGGCGTAAGGATGTTGTTCTTGGACCCATACCGTAGTGTAGCATTAAGTTATCAGTATTGGTTTATTATTGTCATGTGTGCATTGAAAAGCATTTGTTTTGCATGCTATCCATGATAGATCATGTCATTGTATAAATATAATAAGAAGCAGTATGCAGAATATAATGCTGGATTTACAGAGACATTGCAGTGTGGGCAGACAAGTAAGGTGCAGCAGTCGCAACAAGGTAGATTGGGAGATGAAGAGTTCACCTTCTAGCAGATAAGAAATTCATTCAAGATTCTGATAACAGCAGACTGGAAACTGTCCTTGAATCTGGAGGGTCATGCTCTCAGATTTCTGTATCTTTTTTACCGATTGAAGAGGAGGGAAGAGAGAATGGCTAGGTGGGAGAGGACCTTGATTATTTTGACTGTTTTCCCAAGATAGCAGGAAGTATGGGTGAGCTCAGTGGAGGGGAGGCTGGTTTGTGATGGACTGTGCTGTGTTCACAGCTCTCTGCAATTTCTTGCATTCTTGGGCAGAGGAGTTGCCAAACTCAGCTGTAAAGTATGCTGGACTGGTATCCAGCTTTCATTTAGAAACATATTCCAATCTCATCAAGACAGCTGGAGGATTTTAATTTCATTACAATGTGGAATTAAACAATATTGGCAAAACGTGACGTTGGAACAGTTGGATCATTGCAAAATTGCATTGGCTTCATTAATCAACTTGAGGAGAGGAAATCTACCTTCCTTCCTCGTCTGACTGGCATTTAACTCTAGACCCATGAATATAGTTTCCTCAGCTCACCGGTAATGGGGGGTGATGGCCACATCACTTCAATGAATGTAGAATATTAAGGAATGAGGAGGGGATCTGGGCATGGGATCACCTTTCACCTCGCTGAATGGCACAGGTGCTATAGCTACATGCATTATCTTGTGTTAGTGCTTGTGTTATTGCATTATTGTTATGACAGGGGTCAGGAGCACTTATAGTGGTGACCTCTGTAGGGTCACTACTGAACTTATGTACATCACCACAGATATTCACAGACTTGTAGAATTGCACAGCACAAGCTCCTCCACGCCAAATGTGATACCTATCGAGACTGATCTGATTTGGCTGTATTAGTCCCTCATACCTGTACACATTTCCTATCTAAATGCCTTTTAATTATAGTATCGGCCTCTACCACATCCACTGGCAACTTATTCCAGGTAACCACCACAGTCTGTGTGACAAAGTTACCTCTCAGATCTCATTTAAATTTCTCCCTTAATCACGCCTCAATCCTCTACTCCCATTCCTGGCTCACCAAAAAACTGAACATCTATCCTATCTACCCCTGCCCTCATAATCTTATAAACCTCTGTAGGGTCACCAACTGAACTTCTTATATACCAGTGAGAATAAACTCACCTTATCTATTCAGTCCTTATAACTATAGACCTCCATTGCAGCCAAGATACAGGTAAATACTGTCTATACTGTATATGTGCAGGTGCTTATGTGTGGGTACATAGCATCACAGCATCAGGTACACAACATTCACAAGAATGAGATTATTCATCATAAATTGTACACAATTTTACAACAAAGTCATATGTAGTGCAGATTTCACATGTCACATGGATGGGACAGGAGGTTAACATTGAACCCATATTCCTGAGCAGTGAGACAGTGGCTTTACCAGCTGCATTGCAGGGTCACTGTGGCTCTGTTGGTAAGCATTTGTCATTGAGCTAGAAAAGCAGGAGTTTGAAGTTGCACACTTGCCTTGAGCATTGAGGTTTAGGCATCTTCCTCTGCCATAGATGCCTTGAGTAGCAAATCCCATGAAAAATAAGGACTTTTCCAATTTCTAGTCTTAAAAACACATGAATATAAGAAAATAAGGTTAAGAACTGGTGATTTGGCCCCAATCCTCCTTCTCCCCCATTTGATATGATTAAGACTGATCTGGACCTGAGATCATCTCCTGTGGCAATTCCCTATATTTCTTGATTTCCTGTTTTTTCAAATATTTGTCTCCTTCCTCTTTAAATATGCCCATAGTATTGTCCAGCCTCAACAATGCTATGGTGTTGAAAATTCCAGAGATTCACCAACCTCCTCAAGAAGTTTTTATTCATCTCAGTTTTATATGACCACCACTAAATCTTGTACCTGTGTTATTATGTTTGAGAGTCTCCCACTACTGCAAAAGCCCCATCACCAACCTATCATAACCTCATTGTTCTGAACTCCAGGATTAAAGATCTCTTCCTTTCCACTCCTTTATCTTTCCCACCCACTTGGCTTCACCTATCACTTTCTTTCTCCTTCCCCCTCCCAATAATTTTATTCTGGTGTCTTCCCCCTTCCTGAAAAAGGGTCTTGGCCAGAAACATCAACTGTTTATTCCCCTCCATAGATGCTTCCTGACTTACTGAGTTCTTCCAGCATTTTGTGTGTGTTGCTTATAAATCTTATTTCTTTAGCCCTTTCATTTTCCCTATGACTCTCTTTTGAACTACCTCCGTCACTCAATACGACATGATAAGCTCAAGTT
This sequence comes from Mobula birostris, assembly GCF_030028105.1. Lineage (NCBI taxonomy): Eukaryota > Metazoa > Chordata > Chondrichthyes > Myliobatiformes > Myliobatidae > Mobula > Mobula birostris. The sequence goes on from NC_092371.1 coordinate 123,949,695, forward strand.
CAAATTTACTGTCATATGCATATACACACAAGGTATAAATGTCATGAAAAGGCTTTTCGCAGCAGTATCACAGTATATATCAAACACAACAAAAACAAGTTAACATAAACTTAAATTAACATAAATTATATATAACTTACATGACAAAAATGATTATAATGACCCCACTTCAAATTGAGAGAGAGGGAAAAAGAAATATATACAGTTGCCACTTTATTAGGTCTACTGTAAACCTGCTCATTAATGTAAATATCTAATCAGCCAATCATGTGGCAGCAACTCAATGCATAAAAACATGCAAACATGATCAAGATGTTGAGTTGTTGTTCAGACTAAACATCAGAATGGGGAAGAAATGTGATCTAAGTGACATGGACTGTGGCATGATTGTTGATGCCAGATGTAGTAGCTTGAGTATCTCAGAATCTGCTGATCTTCTGGGATTTTCACGCAGAACAGCCTCTAGAGTTTACATAGAATGGTAAAAAAAAACAAAATAAAAATCCAGTTAGAGGAAGTTCTGTGGGTGAAAATGCTTTGTTAATGGAAGATATCAGGGGAAAATGGCTACAGGAAGGAGAATTGCCCACTTTCTGAAACCAATGGACAAGCTCTTTCGTTTCACTGACATTGAAGGAAAGGTTGTTGTCATGACACTATGTCACTAGCCTCTCTACCTCCTTCTTGTACTCCAAGTCATTGTTACTTGAGATACAGTCTGTTACAGTTGTATTATTTGCATGCTTGTAGATGGAGTCAGAGAAGGATCTGACCATGCAGTCATGAGTGTAGAGAGTGTAGATTCGAGAGCTGAGGATACAGCCTTGTGGGCCACCAGCGCTGAGGATAATTGTGGCAGGGATGTCGATGCCTATCCTTACTGGTTGTAGATCGTTGGTTCAGAAAGTCAAGGATATGTTTGCAAAGGGAGGATTTGAGTCCTTGGTCTTGGAATTTGGAGATGCGTTTTCCTGGAATTACAATATTGAATGGGAGCTGTTGTCAATAAACAATAATCCAATATAAAGATTTTTTTACTGTCCAGATGCTGCAGAGATAGACATAGGGCGAGGGAAATAGATCAATGGATTGTTTTAATGAAGTGAACTGTAGAGATGACACATAAAACAAAGTTTTCACTGTACTTCACTATAAGAACATAAGAAATAGGAGCAGGAGAAGGCCATTCGGCCCATTGAGCCTGCTCCGCCATTCAATTAGATCATGGCTGATCTGACTATGGACTCATCTCCACCTACTTGCCTTTTCCCCATAACCCTTAATTACCCTACTGTGCAAAAATCTATTCAACCTTTCCTTAAATATATTTACTGAGCTACCACTGCTTCATTGGGCAGAGAATCCCACAGATTCAGCACTCTTTGGGAAAAGCTGTTCCTCCTTATCTCCATCCTAAATCTATTCCTCCAAATTTTGAAGCTATGTCCTCTAGTTCTTGTCTCACCTACCAGTGGAAACAACTTTCCTTCCTCTATCTTATCTATCCCTTTCATAATTTTATATGTTTCCATAAGATCTCATCTCATCCTTCTGAATTCCAGTGAGTACAGTCCCAGGCGACTCAATCTCTCCTCATAGTCTAACTCCCTCATCTCTGGAATCAACCTGGTGAACCTTCTCTGTACCACCTCCAAAACCAGTATATCCTTCCTCAAGTAAGGAGACCAGAACTGCACGCTGTACTCCAGATGCGGCCTCACCGGTACCCTACACGGTGCGGCATAACCTCCCTGCTCTTAAATTCAATCCCTCTAGCAACGAAGGCCAACATTCCATTTGCCTGCTGCACTTGTAAACCAGCCTTCTGCGATTCATGCACGAACACTCCCAAATCCCTCTGCACTGCAGCAAGCTGCCATTTTTTTACCATTTAAATAATAATCTGATCTTCCATTTTTCCTTCCACTACATATGAGAATAATAAACCAATTTGGCAATTTATAGTATTGTGACCAAGGAAGTGGCTGACAAGCCTCTGCCAGTGCCTGCACCAGAAACCTTCCAGGTAGTGTTGGCCACTTTAGCAACTAAACTAAAACTAAAGAAAGCCAAAACTATCAAAGAGAATGCCTGAGGTTTTTTCACATATATAAAGGATAAAAGATAAGTGGGAGTGGATGTAGGACCACTAGGAAATGACCCTGGAGATGTAGTAATGGGGGATAAAGAAATGGCGGATTAACTTATTAAGTATTTTCTATCGTTCTTCACTGTGAAAGACACCAGCAGTATGCCAGAAATTCAGAAGAGTCAGGGGGCAGAAGTGATTTTGTTGCTTTTACCAAGGTGAAGGTGAAATGTTTAATCCATTTGGTGGCTCTGGGCCTGTATTCACTAGAGTTTAGAAGAATGATGGAAGATCACATTGAAACATATCAAAAATTGAAATATCTTGGTAGAGTTAAAGTGAAGAGGATATCTCCTATTGTGGGTGAGTCTAAGATTAGAGGGCACAGCCTCAGAATAGAGGGACATACATTTAGAACGGAGATGAGAAGGAATTTCTTTAGCCAGGGGTCTTGAATCTGTGGAATTCATTGCCATGGACACCTGTGGCTGCCAAGTCACTGAGCATTTTTAAAGCAGAGGTTAATACGTTCTTGGGTAGCCAGGATATCAAAGGTTACGGGGAGAAGACAGGAGAATGGGGTTGAGAGAGATAATAATTCAACCATGATGGAATGGTGGAGCAGACTCAATGGGCTGAATGGCCTAACCCTGCTCTTGTACTTTATGGTCTAAAACACAGGCCAATTAATCAATGTAAAGGGCAATGCACAGAAACATTAGCCCCCAACACCGCACAATAGGAGTTAAAAGGTAAACTAATGTAGAACTGAAAACAGAGCAGAACCATGCCAACATTCCCAAGATTCCTTGCGTCAAGGGATGCAACAGCAGCCTCCCACCATCGGAGGTGACAATGCGAGACTATGTAACACATCATACACGTGGTGGCATGTGGCAGTAAACATTTGTCAGAAGTTATAACACTTGGCAGAAGACTTCATTTGTGAGCAAGCTGTTGAGACTTACAGGTTTTTTTTTAGCCATGATATCTTGGCTGCAGATCTTCTTTTAAACTGAGTATTATTGCAACAGAAGTGGAAACAATCAGATGATGACAGGGCTTTCTTTCCCTCTTATCAGCGCTGTGTAATGGCAGCAGCTAAACTCGCCAGCCCGAGGTTGACTGCCCTACCTTGGTCTCCGGCAGTACTGGGAGGAAGCAGCTCTGATCGAAAAACCACACCTCATTTTGTTCTGAGAATGAAAATAAAAGCCTGTCAGAGATTAGAAGTGAAGACAGAAAACGGGAGAAATTCTAATTTGTGAAGGACGGGCAAGGGTCGATGTTTCAGGTCAAAGATCTGCTCCGTGTATTTTCCTCATTCAAAGGGTATGAGATTGCTGACAAGGCCATCATTTCTCATACATTCCTGAAGACCTCTGAGTTGATAGCCATCATAGAACCATTACAGAACTGGAGCTGGCAACATTGCAAGCTGCTTTCTACATATCTACAGATTACTTCTATTATAATGTTCTACTCTTTTTAAACAATTTTCTATAGCTCAAAGAATAACCAGATTGTGCATTGTTACTGCTTTTCCCTTGTAATACCTCAGTGCACTGAGGTTTTGGAAGGATCTGTATGGATGGCATGCAAAATAAAGCTTTTCACTTTACCTCAGTAATGTGACAATAACAAATCAATTCCGCATTTTACTGATATAGTCATACAGCACAGAAACAAGCCCTTTGGCCCATCTATTGTACTATACACAATAATCCCACTTACCTGTATTAAATCTGTGTCTTCGAAGCGCCAGTTAAAAGCCAACCATATTGCTCAGGCTGTGGAATCCCTGGAAAGCCAGATTAGGTAATAATATCAGGACTCTTTCCCCAAAGGATCTCAGTGAACCAAAAGGGACTTGTTACTGATTCTATGTGCTAACTTTTTTTCCCCAGATTTATTTAAGTAACCATTCAAATTCCACAGCTGTTGTGGTAAGATTTGGTTTATATTTCCTGATTGATTATCCAGATGTCTAGAAGCTCCAGAGAAGTAACATCGAAACTGTGATATCCTTGGTCTAAATATATGACTGCAGCTGGATATTGGACTTCCAAATCAATCGACCACAGATAGTCAGGATTCACAATCGCTATTCATTCCCCACCATCCTTAACACAGGTGACCCAAAGGCTGTGCGCTGAGCCCATTGCTGTATGCGCTGCTCACACATGGCTGCATGGCTAAACATATTGTTAATCACATTGGCAAGTTTGCCAATGACACGACAGAGGTGGGGCTCATCACCAACAACAATGAGATGGCGTACAGAGACGAGGTGGAAGAGCCGAAGACTGGTGCCAGGCAATTAACCTCTTCCTCAATGTCAACAAAATAGAGGAGATGGTTATCAACTTCAGGAGAGCTCACACCACTCACATCCCCCTTCACATTGGCGGCACAGCTGTGGAAACCGCGAGCAGTTTCAATCTCCTGGGAGAGCACATCTCATACAACCTCTAATGGGCCCAGAACACATCCTACACAATCAGGAAAGCTCACCAACGCTTCTACTTTCTGAGGAGGCTGAAGACAGTCGGACCTTGCACGTCAATACACATGCATAGTAGAGAGCGTCCTAAGATGCTGCATCACTGCATGTTACAGAAACAGCACTGCGGCCGACAGGAAAGCTTGACAACGGAGAGTCAAAACTACCCAATGCATTACCGGCACCAACCTACACACCATCAAGGACATATATACAGAAAGGGGCCAGAAAGAGGCCAGCAATATCCTGAAGGACCCCACCCACTCTATCATTGACCCTCTCCCATCATGGAGGAGGTAACAAAGCATCCAACCAGGATCACAGACTCAAAAATGTCTACCTTCTCCAAGCAGTAATGCTGATAAACACCTCCACCCACTAACCTAGCCCACCAAACTCCCTACCACTATGACTTTATCATTTTCTGTCAGTGTCACCTTATGTACAGACATTCCTGTACTTAGCATCACTTTATTTAATACAATGAATCTATGTATATAAATTATCTTATATATTTATATATATTGTCTTTTTATTATTCTGTTCTTTATCTTATTATGATTTACTTTTACTGCATTGGATCAGGAGTAACAATTACTTTATTTTCCTTTACACTTGTTTAATAGAAATGAGAGTGGCGGGTTGAAGATATGTCTCAGGCAAAGGAGGTGGAAGGCGCTCCTTCCCTCCGCTAGCATACAGGTAACCCTTAGGCAAGGTGTAGCACCTGCTTAGCTCCCGATCAAGTCACTTGAAACCATAGGAGCAGACTGTGGATGGTCGTATGAGCAGCTACGGCATATCACAACTCCTGGTTATGCACACTGGCACCAGGCAGCCAATCTCTGAAGAGTATTGATAATACTCTTATAGAGTAAGAGTTCGGCATGGACTAGAAGGGCCGAGATGGCCTGTTTCCGTGCTGTAATTGTTATATAGTTATATGGTTATATAATGGCTGGGGGTCACCCATCTTGTAAAGTCACTGCCCGGAAGAAGGCAATGACAAACCACTTCTGGCGAAAAATTTGGCAAGAACAATCATGGCCATGAATAGACCATAATCTCCTATGTCATACAAAGCGGCACATAACAAATGAATGAATAGAAATGACATTAAACAACCTTGAATCTTGATTCTTGAATGATTAGGACCAGCATGTTATTTCTATGAAATTGAAGGTCCAAGCCAGACCACTATAGTGCTGTGATATAAGCCAAAGCAGTCAGGCACTAGACCTGAGAGAGAAATGAAAGGCTGAACTGGGGTCGTTGAAGCTGTAAGGCAGCTCTTCTACGAATCATGCTTCTGTTCTGCCTCTTACTTATTCAATGGATCAATAAAATACAAAAGCTCAGCTTTAAATTGACAGGTCTCATGACTTTGAAAGCTGGAAGCCACTGGAAAATGAAAAGGTAGAGAAAATTAGGTAATTAATTTGCGATGCTTAAATCAATAAAGGAAGTGTATGCATGACATCTTTGCGAAGCTCAGCACAACTCACGCACTTCAGTCAGCGAGGTATATTTATTTCACATTCACTTCTGGAATCAAGGGGAATCAGTATCCTGCTTGTGCAGAGGGAGATCCCACAATCAACAGAGAGTGAAGTTTGGTTTGCAGTGATGCTATCTGCAGAGCATCATCGGCAGGGATGGAGGGGGACCAAGTGCCTCAACGCAAATAGGGCACGGGCAGAATAACTCTACAGTTGCTGTCTGTTCCCAGCATGCTCTGCCTTGACTTGTGCTGTTCTGGTTACCTAGCAATAGGAAGGATGTCACTAAGCTGGAACTTATGGACAAAAAGTTCATGAAGATGTTACCAGGACTGGAGGACTGGAGTTAATAAGGAGAAGATGGATAAGTTGATACAGTTTTCCTGGGAGTGAAGGAAGCAGAGGGATGATCTCATATGGATGTTTATAAAATCATGAAAGACATAGATAAGGTGAATGGTCAGAGGGTCGAGGAGTCTGAAACTAGAGAGCTTTGAAGGATGTAGGGAAAAAGTTTAAAAGGAATCTGAAAGGGCAAATTTTTCACAGGAAAGATGGCATGTATGTGGGACAAGCTGCCACAGGAAGTGGAAGGGGCAGGTACAATTACAATGTTTAGGAGACATTAGGACGGTACATGGATGGGAAACGTTTAAAGGCCCATGAGACAAATGTGGGCAAATGGGAATGGATTAGATAGGCACCTTGGTCAGCAGGGACTGGAAGGGCAGAAGGGCCTGACTCTATTTAACATGAAACTATTACTGTTGAATTCTCTTTTTCATTTCCTTTCTTGAGCTGGGTTGCAACTTTTCAACAAGCTGGCCTTCTGATCCATTGACAGCCCAGGGGCTTTCTGACACTGAACTTCAAACTCCATCTCCTCTCATCCGTGCCATAAATATTATGATGCGAAGTCAGTTTTGCTCGAAGGAACATTTTGCCACTTGCACGGGTACCAATTAACAACTATTTTACATGACGTATTTGGCCAGATGCAGCGAAGAGCAAGCAATTTGCATGCCTTTGATTGCCGTGGTAATGGCTTGGTGCAAAGCAGCGACACTGACTCAGCTTGCTGAATATAGCTGAGCTCCAAACTTGTGTACTGCCGTTAGAACTAACACTTCAGTCAGAAGGCTCGTGCTGTCAGGTTGTGATATTACTGAACAGACTCTGAGAGCCAGAGCCTCCCTCTTTGATTCATCCTGTTACCTAAGGAGCTGGCTCAGGGGGGTCAACTTTTAAGCAACCCTCCGACGGCACATGACTACAGACACATCTGGTGCATTACCAGCCTCTGAGGTGCTGCCTCAGAGACACAGGAATTTTGGAGTTGGGCAGTACGGAGACAGGCCCTTCAGCACAATTTGTCCATGCTGACCGGTATGATTACTTGTGCCTATCCCATATGCCTGAACTTGGCCCACATCTCTCAAAAGCAGGGGCTCCCACGGACCCCTTTCTTAATGGTATTGGTCCATGGCATAAAAAAAGGTTGGAGACCCTGCATTGTCCAAATGCCTTTTAAATGCTGTATTTGTATAGATCTCTCCCACCGGCAGTTTGTTCCACGTATCTACTACACTCCGTATGGAAAACTTGTCCCTCAGGTACGCACTAAATCATTTCCCTCTCACCATGAACCTATGTCCTCTAGTTTCAGCCTCTCCCACCCCGGTAAAAAGGACCAGGAACATTCATTTTATCTATGGTCTTGTATGTCTCTAAGAGCACCCCTCAGCTTCTTTCACTCCAAAGGAAACAGCCCAGGCCTATCCAATCTCTCCTAACAACTCAAGGTCTCCAGTACCAGCAACATTCTTGTGCATCTGTTCTGCACACCTTCTAGCTGAATCACATCCTTGATCACACCTACAGCTCAATCATGTGGTATTCACAGTTGGCAGGTTGTGAAATCAATCCCCGCACAAGTACTAAGAACGTAAGAAACAGAAGCAGTCCATTCTGATAATTCAGCTTCCTCCACCACTCAGTGACATCCCAGCTGATCCAATCCAGGCCTCAACTCTACTTTGCTGCTTTCTCACCACACCCCTTGACCCTTTGTAGTTCAAATCTAAGCAAAATGTCAAGTGGTACCACAAGAAACTGTGTTGGTATAGGGTGTTGGTGAAACCCTGCCTGAAATTTCACTCTCCTTATCTAAGATAGAATAGAAGGGAGAGCAGCAAAGATCCACCCCAATAGTTCTAGGCCTGGTGGGATTCCTGGATGGTGAGAGATTACAGTGTCATGGAGCAATATGGCATGGAAAAAGAGGCTTTTCAGCCCAACCATGCTGACCAGAGTCCCAATGTCCTGCATTTGGCTCTTAGCTTTCCAAGCCCCACTCCTCCATACACCCATCCAGGTGTTCTTAAATGACACAGTTTTATTACCTTTACCACTTCTTCTGGAATACATTCCATATATGCACTCAACCACCTTCTGCATGTAAACGTTTCCTCTAAGATCCCTTTTAAATCTTTCCCTTCACACTCTGACCCTATACCCCTAGTTGTGGACTCCCCTAACCTGGGGAAAAGGCTGTTACCATTCGCCTTATCTATGAATCATCATTTTAAACATTTATATGCCATATTCTCCTATGTTCCAAGGAATAAAGACCAAAACTGACCAGCCTCTCTCAAGATCTAGCAACGCCCTCAAAATTATTTTTTATGTACTCTTTCCAGTTTAACATCATCCTTTTCATAACAGGGTGACCAAAATAGTACGCAATACTCCAAATGTGGCCTCACTAGCAGCTTATAAAACTGCAGCATAATGTCCCAACTCCTGTACTCATTGTTCAGACTGATGAAGACCAGTGTGCTAAATGCGTTTTTCATCACCATGACAACCTATGTTGCCATTTTCAATGAACTATGCACTTGTTCCATTATATTCCTGAGGAACCTACCATTCATTGTGTAAGTCCAACACTTCCTTGACTTTCAAAACTGTATTAGAACAGGGCTACATTTTCCAGAGTCTAGAAGAATGTCAGGAGATCTCATCTGAATTTACAATATTCACCCAGAGCTCAGTAGGTTGAGTGCAGAGGGGCTGTTTTCCTTGTCTAAAGAGTCTAGTATCATGGGGCCACAGTCTCAGATTGAAGTATGGATGTTTAAGTCTGAGTTGAGGAGAAATTTCTTCACTCAGAAGATGGTAAGTCTTTGAAATACTCTATCCCGGAGGTCTGTGGAAGTTCAGTTACTGATTTCATTCAAAACACTAATCAATATCTGAAAAGTATACAAAGTCATGGGAGGCAGACTGTAACTAGAGCCGACAAAAGAAAACCTACCCTGTAGTGAAGTGTTGAAAATTGGAAGGCATAGATTTGCGATAGAGCCTAAGAGATCCACTGAAAATCAGAGAAAGATTTTCTTTTCATTGTAAGTCTGTTTGGAATTTGGAACTCTTTGCCTGAAGGGCTGCTAAAGGCAGATACTCCCATAATATTTTAAAAAACTGTGTCTATACAAGCACTTGAATAGCCAGTCGTAGAAAGCACTTCTGCCTACTCCAAACCAATTATTGATACATTTAAGATCCTTAGGGGCTAGGAGATGGTTGTTGTGAATATGTTACCACCATTGCGGGAGTCTTGAATGAAAGGCATTCAGTAGCTGCAAGACAAGGGGACAGTCATTTAAAACTCAAGAGCTTATGGACTTGATGGTATTGAATCTCAGGAAGTCTCTAACCCAGGGAAATACTGAAGAAAGTAAATAGGAAGGTTGATGAAGGCAGGGTGGAGATGTTGCTAAATGGACTTTAGTAAGGTACTTGACAACATCCTATCAGGTTGGCAGTTCCAGAACTTTGGGGCAAATGGGATTCCAGGCAAGCTGGCAAATTGTAATGAAAATTGACCTGGTGATAAGAGGCAAATGTCTTAGGCGCATATATAGTTAGGGTGCCTAAGGCTTTTTGCACAGTACTGTATTTGTCAATGTGGAGTGGAGAGTGAGTTTGTAAATCTAGTGGGAGCAAAAGATGTTGGCAATGGTGAGGGTGAAGTGCAGCAGGAGGGGTGTGGGACAGGTGGCAGAGGAGTGCCAGTGGCGGGTGGTGGCACGGGTACAGACGTTCTCAGCCCTAAGACATCGGGCAAAGTCATTTGATTCCAAACAACTGGTTTATTGATCACTACAAAATGTCTCTCAGGGGCTTTCCACTCCTTCCCCTCTTCTTTCCCTTTTTCCCTTCTCCATGCCTCCTTCCCACTCTCAGTCCACAATAGAGACCCATATCAGAATCAGGTTTATCGTCACTCACATATATCATGATTTTTTTTTGCAGCAGTACAGTATTGTGCCAAAAGTCTTTTACCCTATATGCACACATATATGTACAGTGCTGTATTAATGACTGAGATGTATGTAAGGGTTATGATTAATAAGTTTGAGGATGATATGAAAGTTTGTTGTATTGTGGATAAAGAGTAAATTTGTGTAAGGTTGCAGTAGGATATAGATCACATGGAAAGCTAGGCAGAGGACCTGCACACAGAATTTAATCCTGATAAGTACAAGGTGATACATTCTGGGAAATTCAGATAGTGGTAGCAAATAGAAAATCAAATTGTGGGTTTCAAGACCATAGTTCCCTGAAAGTGGCAACATAGACAAGTAATGCATACAAAATGCTGGAGGAACTCAGCAGGTCAGAGAGCATCTATGGAAGGGAATGAATAGTTGAAGTTTCGGGCTGGTAAGGAAGGGGGAAGAAACCAAAATAAGGTGGGGGAAGGGGACGGAGTACAAATTAGAAGGTGATCACAGAGACCAGGAGGGAGGGGGAGAGGAGGATAAAGTGAGAAGCTGGGAGCTGATGGTCGTAAAGGTAAAGGGCTGAAGAAGATGGAATCTGATAGGAGAGGAGAGTTGTCCATGGAAGAAAGGGAAGGCAGCATAGAAGAAGAGGGAAGGGGGAAAGGAAAAAAAAAATACTAGAAGCTAGAGAAATGGATGTTCATGATATTAGGTTGGAGATTATCCAAATGCAATATGTGATGTTGCCATCCAACCTGAGAGTGACTTTTCATCATGGCAGAAGAGCAGGCCTTCGACCAACAAGCCAGAATAGGAATGGGGATTGGAATTGAAATGGTTGGCAACTGGGGATTCATGCTCACTTCCTATGGACTGAAGGTGCTCAACAAAGTGGTCCCCAAATCTACGTGGGGCCTCACCAATGTAGAGGAGCTAGCATCGAATACTGTAGACAACCCCAAAAGACTCACAGGTGAAATGCTGCCTCACCTGGAAGGACTGCTTGGGGCCCTGAATGGAGCCGAGGGAGGAGGTGAATGGATAGGTGTAGCTTTTCTTCTGTTTGCGGGATAAGTACCTGAAGAGAGAGTAGTGGGGGGGGGGGTGGTATGAGTGGACAAGAGAACCAGAGAGAGAGCAATCGTTTTGGAAAGTGGAGAGCGGTGAGATAGGTAAAGATGTGTTTGGTGGTAGGATCTCATTGAAGATGGCGGAAATTGCACAGAATGATGTCTGGATGTGAAAGCTCATGGAATGGTAGACAAGGACTAGAAGAACCCTATCTCTGTTAAGGCAGTGGGAAGATGGGGTGAGAGTGAGTAGCTGGGAAATAGAGAAGATGTGGATGAGGGCATCATCAGTGGTGAAGGAAGGGAAACATACATAGGTATAAAGAGCGGTGAAGAAGACAAATGGCATGCTTACTTCATAGGTTAGGGCATAGAATATAAAAGTTGGGACTTCATATTGCAAAATACTTTATGTAATGTGTGCATTTTGTAAGGAAAGATGTGATTGCAGTTGAGAGAATTCAGAGGAGATTCACCAGGATGTTGCTTGGATCAGAGGACTTTAGTAACAGAGAGTGACTGGATATACTGGGTTAGTTCTTTCTCAAGTGAAGGCAGCCAAGGTGTAACCTGTATAGTATTATGAGAGGCATAAATAGGGAAGATAGTCAGAATCATTTTTTCTTTTAGTTAAGGATGGCAAAAGCAAGAAGGCATAGTTTTAAGGTGAGAGAAAGAAGTTTTAAAGGGGAACTGAGGGGTAGCTTTCTTCTACACAGAGTATGACTAATGTCTGGAATGTGCTGTCAGAGGGGTTGGAATCAGATACAAGCAATAGGTGTTTCGACAGATAGTTAATCAGTCAAGACACAGAAAGATATGGAGCTAAATTGGTAAGTGAGATTAGTTGACATGGGCATGGACAAAGTCTTGTTTCTTCACGGCTCAACTCTACCACTTCATCTCCTCTGTATTTTTGCCTTAACATCTTAACTGGGGTTGTTGTGGTAGTTAATAGTGGTATTCATATGCCACTCAGTTAGCCAGTCCCAGATGGGAGGAGTTCACATATTGCACAAGCAACATTTTCAGTAAAGTACAGTTGAGTATCCTGCTGGTGTTTGCTCTGCACTCTCCCTCTACAGCAAACACAACAGGGATATTCTTCTTTTGCCTATTATGCTGCTGGCATTTATGGCAGCAATGAAGGTCCTCTATCTCTGATGGTGATCATAACTTCCTTTCAGTTTATGCAAGTCTCGGGCAGAGACTCAGGAGTACCACAGATGTAAAAGGATTCTTTATTGTTTTTTTTCTGTAATATAGTAGTTTTTTTTTCACCAGTCAGGGATGTTAGCTCTGAGCTGAACCCCTGAACCTGGAGGAACAACAGGGACCTTCCATAACACATTTTCATTTACTTTAAATTTAATCTTGAGCTGAGTCTCTGGCTTCACACAGCACTTTTTCAGGTCACATTGAGAGCCGGCCTGACCTGGTCTGAAGAAACGCCCTTGAACTTCAATTGTGCACAGCAACTTGAGAGATTCTCACAATTAAGTGGATGTGGATAAATGTAAAGATCACTTCAGAATGAAGAGAGCAATTTCAGAGAAAAGATTTATTTATATAGTGCCCTTCCTGGTTTCAGAATGTTTCAATGCTCTACTCAACTCTACTGTTGCAATTAGAGCACTGTGTATTTTAGAAAGCAGAATTAATTCGTTCGCAAGTTCTAATACGTTGATAATTTTGAGGAATAGATATTGTTCAGGATCTTTGAGTACTCTGTAGAATACCTTGGAAAGTTTTACTTCTTAAGAAAGTAGATATGTTCTCTTAGTTTGAATGCACGTCTAATAATGCAAAGCTCCCATAGTAATTGGGATTTAATGATTAATTGTTTTCACTGGGATATTGGCCCACAAATTTTTGAGCCAGAGGAAAGAGTTCTACACACTGGCGCATGAGATGTCATTGATGGTGAGGTGGTTCATTCCTAGGTTTTAATACAATCACCAACTCATTGACCAGACCAACAAGACTTCATTAATTCTATTGGATGAGAGCAGGGCAATGAACATTGAGTTGCTGTGGGCAAATGTCTAAGTTGATCAGAATGGTTTGGAGTAGTGAAGATTAACCTATATACATTAAATCCTTATTAAAACAGATAACTGCAGATCTGAGTCACAAGTCGGAGTTAATCCAAACTTGTCCTGTTCCTCACCAACAATCGGTGCGTGATGATCACATTACGTTAAGGAATGTGAGACTTTTGTCCTTTTGAACTCATCAGAAAATATAATTCAAGAATTCAGAAGCATTTCATAAAGCCTGTTCATCCCCAAATCGTCATTTAGCATCAATGGGTACTTAAAGAAACATAGATAGCTAATTACAGACAGAAAATGGAAGAATATTTGGATGTAGAGATCCTATATTGTAACTATTTAGTTACTATACAGTTACTACATAGTTAGAGAATGGCAAATTGGCAGTTACAAACAGAGTCCGTAGATAGAAAAACCGCCACTATAGACTCATTTTGTGAATTATGTTTTTCCCCACCATGGGGAGCAATCAAAATGTGATTGGTAACAATAAGGGTAAACAGACTATA